>NC_086447.1:776274323-776575323 GCF_028390025.1 Pseudophryne corroboree | reverse complement strand
GTAAACCTCAACTGGCCTTCGCCCTTGCTTAAGGATCGAAATCTGAGCCTCGGCTGAGGCCGTCTTGTCAGGGTCATCATACAACATGCCCAGTGCCGTAAAAAAAGCATCAACACTTTTAAGCGACGGACAGTCAGGCTGCAACCCATATGCCCAGACCTGTGGGTCTCCTTGTAGCAAGGAAATCACTATGCCCACCCGCTGAATCTCCGACCCAGAAGACTGAGGCCTAAGCCGGAAGTATAGCTTGCAGCTCTCCTTGAAACAAAAGAACTGCGAGCGATCTCCAGAAAAACGATCCGGGAGATTTACTTTCGGCTCCTTAACCCCTGCAGGTGCTGCTGCTGCGGGAGCTCCGCCAGCAGCCTGGGAGGTGTGCATTTTAATGGACAAATCATTAAATTGTCGAGTCAGGACCTGCACCTGATCGACCACCTGTTGCAACGTATTTTGAGGGGTATGCTCCATATTCCCAAAAAATTTCAACAGGAGTATTAGGCTGCTGAATATGTTATGCACACCAGTGCCTGCAGGAAAGTACTGGTGTCAGAACTGTTATGCACTCCAGTGTCTGCAGGAATGTACTGGTGTTTGAACTGTTATGCAAAACAAATGGACTCACAGACAAACTGGGGAATATGACATAACGTACACAGAAGGTAATAGGGTAACAAAATACACACAAAGTGAACAGAGAAGCCCAGAGGCTAAGGAACTGGGTATCTCCCTTGTTTTAGAACTGCACAGATGGAAAAAGCAAGATGTTGTGTTTTAATACGTAGAGAACCCGAAATGCTGTTGCTAAGGGCAACAGCAAAACCCTAAAGGGTTACCAACGGGTGTGGCAGTAAACTCCTTGGTCAGAGATGGAATGATAGACACAAGGAGAGTCTCCACAATCCTATTTCTCACTTGCAGTGCACAGGTTTTAGCTTACTGCCACTAAACTGACCCCTGACACCTAGCACAGTGAGACAGGATTAGACAGGCAAGTCTTAGAATACAGCCGCAAACTTGCTAAGTTCACAGAGTAGTAACAGAACCCCAGCAAGCTAAACGACTGACTCCAGTCTTACTGCTAGGTCTGGATTGGCAGAGTGTAATACCAAATCCCCAGGCCTATTTGCAGTAAGCAACAAACAAATACAAAGCTACACAGTACTGGCTAACTTTCATGAGCTGACTAACCAACAAAGATTCAGCAGCATCTGCTTACCCTGAAAAGAGGCCTTATAAAGCAGGTGCTGTCCACGCCCCACTCAGACCTCACAGACTGTGAGCACAAAAACCAGCACCGGATCCCCTGCCGTGCACAGAGCCTATAACCACTGCACAGCAAAAGACCCGAACCGGAGTATCAGCTGCGCTCAGGTTACTCCACTAGCACTTGTCTCCCGGTTGCCATGACGACGTGGCAGCACAGGGCAGGAGACCCTAACAGAATTACAGCACCTAATCAACCAATAGACTGCCTGTGGTACACTCTCCGGTGCCACCCACAAGACCTTACACCGACACCATGTCTGACTAACCCACCATGGTGCCTTGCAGCTTTAGGGCCCTCTACTCGATACAGTACAATGTGAAATGGTGTCCGGCTCCCTCTAAGCTTTGCAGATGTCAACTAATAATGTCTAAATGTTGCCAGTGTAGGGAAGCCTAGAGGAGCCCATCCATCTGCAAAGACGCAGCAAAAGTGCGTGCAACCACAGTCTTAAGGTTGATAATGAAACTACATGGGTTTCAGCAGAACCTAAGGAGGGGGGGGGGGCAACATGCTTCCATGGGAGATATAGGCAGGGCGAGGGTACAGTAGTGGACAGCAGACTTGAGTGCGGTGGTGGAACAAGCTTCTATTAGAGAACCAGGGGTTAATTATTAACTCATATCCTAATAATTTATTCCAACAATAATGTTTACTCCTTTCTAGGTACTATTTAGAGCATTATACATGCAGAGACTGTACCATTCTTCATTTGCATAACATAGTTCACTACCGATGGATGTCCTGTTGGCTGTGCACACTGAGTGATGTAGCCGATTTGTCGATCCGAAACAGCAAATCTGCCCAACATTGCTCCAGTGTGTACACGGCAAAACTCTAAAATGAACAATAAACATACTACAGCTATGCTAAAGGTCATAACTGGCAGTGAGCGGGACAACAACAGTATAGAGAACAGAACCCTACAGTTAGACAAAAACAGGAAGTGGCAGCATATGACCCCATTATTGACCATGTCTTAGGACCTGTAGTGACTGGCAGTAAATTTGACAGTAGCAGTATAGAACACAGCACCCTCCAGTAAGAAAACAGCAGGAAGAGGTGATGTATGACCCCATTGCTGGCCATGTCTTAGGATTGGTAGTTACTGACAGTGAATGAGCAGTAACAGTATAAAGCACAGCACCCTACAGTAAGACAGCAGGAAGTGGTGGTATATGACCCCATTACTGATCATGTCTTAGGACTGGTAGTGACTGGCAGTGCATTTGAGAGTAGCAGTGAAGAGCACAGCACCCTCCAGTAAGACAACAGCAGGAAGAATTGACATATGACCCCATTACTGTCCGTGTCTTAGGACCAGTAAGGGTTGGAAGTGAATGAGACAGTAGCAGTACAAAGCACAGCACCCTACACTAAAATGACAGCAGGAAGCATTGAAGGATGACGCCATTACTGACCATGTCAGAGGACTGGTAGTTACTGACAGTAAGTGTGACAGTAGTAGTACAGAGGACAGCACCCTATAGTAAGACGATAGCCAGAGGTGGCAATGAATAACCCCATTACATGACCATGTCTTAGGAACAGTAGTGGCTGGCAGTGAATGGGACAGTAGAGGTATAGAGCACAGCACCGTACAGTAAGACAACAGCAGGAAGTGGTGATGAATGACCCCAATACTGACCATGTCTTATGAATGGTAGTGGCTGGCAGTGAATGGAACATTAGCAGTATAGAGCACAGCACCCTCCAGTAAGATAACAGCCGTAAGTGGTGATGGAGGACCCCATGTCCAGGATCTCCATCGGAAGACAGATATTTCCTGGCCCCTTGATAGAAGCTGCGTCGCCTGGCTTGCATGACCCTATGTTTCACTCAGCCGGCCAATAGTGTTGCAAGTGATATGAAGCTGCGTCCTAGGACGCAGCACTGCATCACAAGTGCATGCAGAAGGTGTCTACATATAACAGATGCCTTCCGCTGCATTACCATATCTATGCACCCTCCAACCACATCTGAATCAGACCCATCACTGTATATAAGTACACTATGGTTTAAGTGAAGAACGTATCTGAGATTTCAACTTTTTATACAAAGGGGGAGCACCTTCTTGCCAGGGACTATTATAACCTATTGTTCACTTTTGATGTACTGAAACAATGTAATTCATTTTCTGTTACTTTCAGAGGTTACTATGTCAAGAAAACTATTGTTTAACATAAAATTTCAGCTGCAAAATTGGGGCCATGTGGTTTGGACATATTATAAGAAATGTACAACTCAGAATACAGTGTAACTATGCAGGTGAATCATAATATTCTTTAATCATATTACTGAGAGGCCAGCATTAATTTGATGATGATTAACATTTAAGTAAAAATAATATTTAAAAAGTGCCCCTCCCCCTAAAAGTGTAAGCAGCAACAGTGCTTATCACCTGACAGGTTACCACTAATGCGGGAGAACAAGCAGAGGGGTGTGAGCCCACAAAGCAGCTGCCTTTACCGGTCTATAAAAGGCAGATATATACTGCCAAATGTAATAGCCTATGATTTGCGGGAGCTGGTGCAATTCTAGTAATCAGTCATGTAGATGATGAAACGGCAAAAACAAACCATAGTGCTCTATTATCTTTTATTTATATGGTGCCATAAGGGTTCCACAGCATCTAACAAACTACATAAACAATAAGCAAGACAAGAAAACAATGACAAGACAATGTAGGGCAAGTACATGGTATATAGACATTGCTGCATCAGGGGAAAGGACGCTAAAATAATTATCAGAGTGGCAGAAATTGAGGCTGGGTGCTATTGTGGGGTATATGGAGTAGACAATAGTGTAGAAGATTGAAAACACATGGAGGGAGATGGCCCCGCTCATGAGACTTTACATTCTGCAGGGGCAGGGCGGACCACCCGATAAGAGTGACATAGAGGGAGTGACACACCTCTGAATAGCTCGCAATTCCGTAAAAATATCCAGGTTATGCCCACAGAAACCATAAGTGTGTGTGCCCTGTTGCCTTCCAGTAACACCCACTCAGTCGCAAATGGAGATCCGTCAGAGATATGTACAGTTTTGAAGTCACCTTAATTGCATGTACCAACCTTGACATATGCGCAGTCTGCTAAAAGTCGCAATATTCGTATGCAGACGGATTTGCGTGAAACTCTGAATCATGTGTTATATCTTACAAAGCCCAGGTTGTTTTCAGGGGGAGTGGCCTAATCACAGGAGGTGCAGCCAAGCACCTTTATAAAAAAAAAAACAGGAAAAATTGTATTTTAAGCGCTTGCCTGGCCACACCGCAGCCCAGCACACAACAGCATTTGCTGGGATGAGGAGTAGAGCTGCAGCTACTGCTGCCAGGTAACGGAGGGGAGATCTGTGTCCCCACTGGACCCCTCTATCAGACCTGGGCCTGGGCAATTATTCCCCCCCCCCCCCCCCTCCCGGTGCCACTGTGTGCAGCAGCTCAGCACTGTCCCTTGAATTGCATGTTGTGGAGGCAGCTCTAGTGATTGTATTATATACGCTTGCTAATTGTATTATGTACGCTGTCCAAGAGGAGGGGGGATTCTGGGCAACTGGAAACTCACCTGCGTTTACCTGTGCCATGCCTGTTGTCCCTTTGCTATACTTACAACCAGCCCAGGCTGTCTCGTACTGGGGCTGTTTGGGATGGGGTCAAGCAGCCTATTATATTTACAGCCTAAGATGTCTGGTGCAGAGCAGCCAGCAGCAGTAGTACCAGCCAGATACTTGCCCTCTTCCCTCTCTGCATGGTGGCTGCTCTCTTCCCTGGGACCAGCCATTAATGCGCTGAAGTCGTTGATTACCTTCTTCCTTCCCTCCTAATTACTGAGGCTCCACCCATTCCTGCTCCAGTTCTTATCTGATTACTCTTCCCCAGCCAGCTCCACTGGTGGTCCCCGGAATATGAAGAGACCACAACACCCTAAAATCAAAGGTAAGTATCTGTGAGGGGATGGGTATCTTTTTATTGTCATATGGGGGTATATATTAATATTATCTGGGGGTGTATTACCACAAGGGGGTTGTGTACTGTTGTATTGCGGTATATTGAAGTTATATGTACAGTAAATGGTGTAATGTTTTGTGGAATCTGAGGAAGCAGTTGGTGGGCAACATTTCAATGCCTTTATTACGGCATTTTCGTCAGGTCAAAAGTGAATAAGACAATCTTACCTTTTAAAAGATATGGATACCCGGTGACGTGCCTCGTCCTGAAGGCGGGTCACGTGCTCGCTCCGGGCGGCGCATAGACCGTGACGTTTAATACGGCTCCGTCATTCTGGTGCTCCCCATCACCATAGCAACTGTTCACATTTCACTGGAATGACAATACATCTACAGAAATAGCATCTGCATACAGATACAGAACTCGCTAGTATCAAGGCCATATGTCTACTACAATGTGTAAATGAACAGTGGAACAGACTGCTTAATACACAAAATACACTAATACCACAGCGGTACATTTTAGTGGGGGGGGGGGAATAAAAACTCAAACATCGAGAGCTAATAATGAATTCAAGCTTAGGTACCTGTATCATATCCTCAATAGAATATGTAATATAACATATACAGGTAAGGGTGATACCACATAAAGTGTCAGGCCCGGACAATACAATATGCTGCCTAACATATATCTATAATAGCTATCATGAGGGTGAAGTATTCAAAGCAAACAGCTAAGGCCAAGATGGCCGTTAAGACCTTTAGTGCCTAATCAGTGGATCTATCATGTCTCCATTTGTAGCAGCCTGGCTGATCGATCACCACATCTGTGTAAAGTTTGTACTTGATCAATCATACGGTATCGTAGGGATACCAAGGGGTGGCGTGCCTGGCAAAAATGCCTGCCCACTGGTTGCTCACTCTCTCCCTTGGCAGTAGCTGCTTTGATAGCAGATCTGTGGGCTGCCATACGTTCCTTAAACATGCGTTCCGTTTTTCCAACGTATGACAGCCCACAGGGGCACAGCAGTTGATAAACTACAAATTTAGAAGGACATGTCAATCTATAACTAATATAATACGTGCGGCCAGATTGAGGATGTTGGAATGTATCTCCAGGAATCATGAAGTTGCATGTGGTACAGGTACATCTAAAGCAACCTTTCTTATTACTAATAAAGTAGCTAGAGGGGGACATTCGATCTGTGATGTCTGTCTTAACTAGTATGTCCATAAGGTTTTTACCTCGGGTATAGCAAGACATCAATTTAGTATCAGCTAGCTTCAATTCTGGGTCGCTCTGCACAATGGGCCACAGTTTTTTCTAAATCAAATTGATTCCTTTACGAGCAGAATTATTATTGACCCACCCAAGGGATCATGGGTTGGGTATGAAATGTTATAGGTTTCTCTTCCAATAATGCTGCTTTAGCCAAACTCAAAGCTTAGGATTAAGCCTCCACCAGTAGCGCAGGATGATAACCTCTTGCAATACATTTTTTAAATCATCTCATCCATTTGTATTGCCGCTACCTCCGGATCAGAGGTGATACGTCTGACTCTGACAAACTGGGAATAAGGTAAACCTTGTTTCAGGGGACCTGGATGGAAACTGCTATAATGAAGCAAATTATTGCGATCCGTTGGTTTTGCAAACATTGATGTTACAATTTGGTCGGCTTTAAGGGTAATCTGGACATCAAGGTAATTGATACTGGTATCACTAATACAGTGAGTAAGCTTAACAGGGTGGTTCAGCCGATTGTGTTGGTCAGTAACCTCCTCCAGGTCCTGACAAGGGCCTTTCCAAAGTAAAAGTAAATCCTCTATGTAGCAACAATAAAATACAATTTTATTCGCTAAATCAGCCTGGTCAAAGAAAATTCCCTGTTCTACCCTGTTCTAACTCAAACATGAATATGCTGGGGCCACTGAGGACCCCATAGCACATCCGGTACATTGCAAATAAATACTGCCATCATACAAGAAGAAATTCTTTTTAAGTATGAGATTCAAAAGTTGAAGATAAAACTGTATTTTTGGACCATTATGATCAGCATGTCCCTCCAGATATCGTTCTACTGCTGCCAAGGCCATATCGTGAGGTATAACAGTATATAGGCTCTGGACATCTGTACTACAGAGTAAAACATCGGTGTCAAATCTTGGAAGCTTGTGTAATTTCTTCAGTAAAGTACTGGTATCCAGTAGAAATCTTTGGTGAGACTGTATACATGGTTGGAAAATAGAGTCAAGGAATAAAGCTGCAGGTTAAAACAAAGACTGTATGGCCGATATAATGGGTCGTCCGGGAAAGTTCACCAAGGTTTTATGAATTTTTGGTGTAGTGTAAAGCACTGGCATTATGGGGTGTGCTGGAAGTAAGACACCAGGGATTTTGCTGGAAATAGATATGTATAGATATTAGTGATGAGCGGGTTCGGATCCTCGGGATCCGAACCCGCCCGAACTTCACATTTTTTTACATGGGTCCGAGCGACTCGGATCCTCCCGCCTTGCTCGGTTAACCCGAGCGCGCCCGAACGTCATCATCCCGCTGTCGGATTCTCGCGAGACTCGGATTCTATATAAGGAGCCGCGCGTCGCCGCCATTTTCACACGTGCATTGAGATTGATAGGGAGAGTACGTCCTCTCCGTTATAGTAGAACACAGAGTGACTTAGTTATAATTGTGGGGAGGATTGGGGACGGGGAGCAGCTGTTAGGGAGTACAGTGCAGGGTTTTGATTATACCACCAGTGAGTTTAATCCTTTGTTTCTCTGCCTGAAAAAAACGCTCCACCATATCTGTGCTCACTCAGTGTGCTGCACTGCTGCATGATATATCTGTGCTGAGTGCACTGCTCTGCTCACACTGCCTAATTGTGGGGACTGGGGAGCAGTTATAGCAGGAGTACAGTGCACAGTTTTGCTGACAGTGACCACCAGTCCAGTATACGTTTGTCTGCCTGAAAAACACTCCTGTGTTTTTTTTTTTTTTTCTTCATACTAGTTTAGCAGTCTGCTGACAGTGTCCACCAGGACCGTTATACAGTATATTATATATATAAGCAGCAGTACGGTAGGCCACGGCTGTACCTACCTCTGTGTCGTCAGTGCACTCGTCGTTCATAAGTAATATAATACTATACTATCCATCCATCTACATTGTATACCTGTGGTGTTTTTTTTCTTCTTCATACTAGTTTAGCAGTCTGCTGACAGTGTCCACCAGGTCCGTTATACAGTATATTATATATATAAGCAATACGGTAGGCCACGGCTGTACCTACCTCTGTGTCGTCAGTGCACTCGTCGTCCATAAGTAATATAATACTATACTATCCATCCATCTACATTGTATACCTACCTGTGGTGGTTTTTTTTTTCTTCATACTAGTTTAGCAGTCTGCTGACAGTGTCCACCAGGTCCGTTATATACAGTATATTATATATATATAAGCAGTACGGTAGGCCACGGCTGTACCTACCTCTGTGTCGTCAGTGCACTCGTCGTCCATAAGTAATATAATACTATACTATCCATCCATCTACATTGTATACCTACCTGTGGTGGGTTTTTTTTTCTTCATACTAGTTTAGCAGTCTGCTGACAGTGTCCACCAGGTCCGTTATATACAGTATATTATATATATAAGCAGTACGGTAGGCCACGGCTGTACCTATCTCTGTGTCGTCAGTGCACTCGTCGTCCATAAGTATACTATCCATCCATCTACATTGTATACCTGTGGTGTTTTTTTTTTTCTTCATACTAGTTTAGCAGTCTGCTGACAGTGTCCACCAGGTCCGTTATACAGTGTATTATATATAAGCAGTACGGTAGGCCACGGCTGTACCTACCTCTGTGTCGTCAGTGCACTCGTCGTCCATAAGTAATATAATACTATACTATCCATCCATCTACATTGTATACCTGTGGTGGTTTTTTTTTTTCTTCATACTAGTTTAGCAGTCTGCTGACAGTGTCCACCAGGTCCGTTATATACAGTATATATTATATATATATATATAAGCAGTACGGTAGGCCACGGGTGTACCTACCTCTGTGTGGTCAGTGCACTCGTCGTCCATAAGTAA
Source organism: Pseudophryne corroboree (assembly GCF_028390025.1). NCBI lineage: Eukaryota > Metazoa > Chordata > Amphibia > Anura > Myobatrachidae > Pseudophryne > Pseudophryne corroboree. Next base: position 776,566,010 of record NC_086447.1, on the reverse strand, counting down.
TATAATGCTATACTATCCATCCATCTACATTGTATACCTGTGGTGGTTTTTTTTTCTTCATACTAGTTTAGCAGTCTGCTGACAGTGTCCACCAGGTCCGTTATACAGTATATTATATTTATAAGCAGTACGATAGGCCACGGCTGTACCTACCTCTGTGTCGTCAGTGCACTCGTCGTCCATAAGTAATATAATACTATACTATCCATCCATCTACATTGTATACCTGTGGTGTTTTTTTTTTCTTCATACTAGTTTAGCAGTCTGCTGACAGTGTCCACCAGGTCCGTTATACAGTATATTATATATATAAGCAGTACGGTAGGCCACGGCTGTACCTACCTCTGTCGTCAGTGCACTCGTCGTCCATAAGTAATATATAATACTATACTATCCATCCATCTACATTGTATACCTGTGGTGTTTTTTTTTTCTTCATACTAGTTTAGCAGTCTGCTGACAGTGTCCACCAGGTCCGTTATACAGTATATTATATATATAAGCAGTACGGTAGGCCACGGCTGTACCTACCTCTGTGTCGTCAGTGCACTCGTCGTCCATAAGTAATATAATACTATACTATCCATCCATCTACATTGTATACATGTGGTGGTTTTTTTTTTCTTCATACTAGTTTAGCAGTCTGCTGACAGTGTCCACCAGGTCCGTTATATACAGTATATTATATATATATATATATATATATATATATAAAAGCAGTACGGTAGGCCACGGCTGTACCTACCTCTGTGTCGTCAGTGCACTCGTCGTCCATAAGTAATATAATACTATACTATCCATCCATCTACATTGTATACCTGTGGTGGTTTTTTTTCCCTTCATACTAGTTTAGCAGTCTGCTGACAGTGTCCACCAGGTCCGTTATACAGTATATTATATATATATAAGCAGTACGATAGGCCACGGCTGTACCTACCTCTGTGTCGTCAGTGCACTCGTCGTCCATAAGTAATATAATACTATACTATCCATCCATCTACATTGTATACCTGTGGTGGTTTTTTTTTTTCTTCATACTAGTTTAGCGGTCTGCTGACAGTGTCCACCAGGTCCCTTATATACAGTATATTATATATATAAGCAGTACGGTAGGCCACGGCTGTACCTACCTCTGTGTCGTCAGTGCACTCGTCATCCATAAGTAATATAATACTATACTATCCATCCATCTACATTGTATACCTGTGGTGTTTTTTTTCTTCTTCATACTAGTTTAGCAGTCTGCTGACAGTGTCCACCAGGTCCGTTATACAGTATATTATATATATAAGCAGTACGGTAGGCCACGGCTGTACCTACCTCTGTGTCGTCAGTGCACTCGTCGTCCATAAGTAATATATAATACTATCCATCCATCTACATTGTATACCTGTGGTGTTTTTTTATTTTCTTCATACTAGTTTAGCAGTCTGCTGACAGTGTCCACCAGGTCCGTTATACAGTATATTATATATATAAGCAGTACGGTAGGCCACGGCTGTACCTACCTCTGTGTCGTCAGTGCACTCGTCGTCCATAAGTAATATAATACTATACTATCCATCCATCTACATTGTATACCTGTGGTGTTTTTTTTTCTTCTTCATACTAGTTTAGCAGTCTGCTGACAGTGTCCACCAGGCCCGTTATGTACAGTATATATTATATATATATATATATAAGCAGTACGGTAGGCCACGGCTGTACCTACCTCTGTGTCGTCAGTGCACTCGTCGTCCATAAGTAATATATAATACTATACTATCCATCCATCTACATTGTATACCTGTGGTTTTTTTTTTCTTCATACTAGTTTAGCAGTCTGCTGACAGTGTCCACCAGGTCCGTTATACAGTATATTATATATATAAGCAGTACGGTAGGCCACGGCTGTACCTACCTCTATGTCGTCAGTGCACTCGTCGTCCATAAGTAATATAATACTATACTATCCATCCATCTACACTGTATACCTGTGGTGGGTTTTTTTTTCTTCATACTAGTTTAGCAGTCTGCTGACAGTGTCCACCAGGTCCGTTATATACAGTATATATTATATATATATATATATATATATATATATATAAGCAGTACGGTAGGCCACGGCTGTACCTACCTCTGTGTCGTCAGTGCACTCGTCGTCCATAAGTAATATATAATACTATACTATCCATCCATCTACATTGTATACCTGTGGTGTTTTTTTTTTCCTTCATACTAGTTTAGCAGTCTGCTGACAGTGTCCACCAGGTCTGTTATACAGTATATTATATATATAAGCAGTACGGTAGGCCACGGCTGTACCTACCTCTGTGTCGTCAGTGCACTCGTCGTCCATAAGTAATATAATACTATACTATCCATCCATCTACATTGTATACCTGTGGTGGCTTTTAGTTGTGCGCATTAAAATATGGAGAACAAAAATGTGGAGGTTAAAAAAATAGGGAAAGATCAAGATCCACTTCCACCTCGTGCTGAAGCTGCTGCCACTAGTCATGGCCGAGACGATGAAATGCCATCAACGTCGTCTGCCACGGCCGATGCCCAATGTCATAGTACAGAGCATGTAAAATCCAAAACACAAAAGATCAGTAAAAAAATGACCCAAAAATCAAAATTAAAAGCGTCTGAGGAGAAGCGTAAACTTGCCAATATGCCATTTACGACCGGAGTGGCAAGGAACGGCTGAGGCCCTGGCCTATGTTCATGGCTAGTGGTTCAGCTTCACATGAGGATGGAAGCACTCATCCTCTCGCTAGAAAAAAGAAAAGACTTGCGGCAAAAGCACAGCAAAAAACTGTTCGTTCTTCGAAATCACAAATCCCAAAGGAGAGTCTAATTGTGTCGGTTGCGATGCCTGACCTTCCCAACACTGGACGGGAAGAGCTTGCGCCTTCCACCATTTGCACTCCCCCTGCAAGTGCTGGAAGGAGCACCCGCAGTCCAGTTCCTGATAGTCAAATTGAAGATGTCACTGTTGAAGTACACCTGGATGAGGATATGGGTGTTGCTGGCGCTGGGGAGGAAATTGACAAGGAGGATTCTGATGGTGAGGTGGTTTGTTTAAGTCAGGCACCCGGGGAGACACCTGTTGTCCGTGGGACGAATATGGCCATTGACATGCCTGGTCAAAATACAAAAAAAATCAGCTCTTCAGTGTGGAATTATTTCAACAGAAATGCGGACAACTGGTGTCAAGCCGTGTGTTGCCTTTGTCAAGCTGTAATAAGTAGGGGTAAGGACGTTAACCACCTCGGAACATCCTCCCTTATACGTCACCTGCAGCGCATTCATAATAAGTCAGTGACAAGTTCAAAAACTTTGGGCGACAGCGGAAGCAGTCCACTGACCAGTAAATCCCTTCCTCTTGTAACCAAGCTCACGCAAACCACCCCACCAACTCCCTCAGTGTCAATTTCCTCCTTACCCAGGAAAGCCAATAGTCCTGCAGGCCATGTCACTGGCAAGTCTGACGAGTCCTCTCCTGCCTGGGATTCCTCTGATGCATCCTTGAGTGTAACGCCTACTGCTGCTGGCGCTGCTGTTGTTGCTGCTGGGAGTCGATCGTCATCCCAGAGGGGAAGTCGGAAGACCACTTGTACTACTTCCAGTAAGCAATTGACTGTCCAACAGTCCTTTGCGAGGAAGATGAAATATCACAGCAGTCATCCTGTTGCAAAGCGGATAACTGAGGCCTTGACAACTATGTTGGTATTAGACGTGCGTCCAGTATCCGCCGTTAGTTCACAGGGAACTAGACAATTGCTTGAGGTAGTGTGCCCCCGTTACCAAATACCATCTAGGTTCCACTTCTCTAGGCAGGCGATACCGAGAATGTACACGGACGTCAGAAAAAGACTCACCAGTGTCCTAAAAAATGCAGTTGTACCCAATGTCCACTTAACCACGGACATGTGGACAAGTGGAGCAGGGCAGACTCAGGACTACATGACTGTGACAGCCCACTGGGTAGATGTATTGCCTCCCGCTGCAAGAACAGCAGCGGCTGCACCAGTAGCAGCATCTCGCAAATGCCAACTCGTTCCTAGGCAGGCTACGCTTTGTATCACCGCTTTCCAGAATACGCACACAGCTGAAAATCTCTTACGGCAACTGAGGAAGATCATCGCAGAATGGCTTACCCCAATTGGACTCTCCTGGGGATTTGTGGCATCGGACAACGCCAGCAATATTGTGCGTGCATTACATCTGGGCAAATTCCAGCACGTCTCATGTTTTGCACATACATTGAATTTGGTGGTGCAGAATTATTTAAAAAATGAGAGGGGCGTGCAAGAGATGCTGTCGGTGGCCAGAAGAATTGCGGGCCACTTTCGGCGTACAGGCACCGCGTACAGAAGACTGGAGCACAACCGAAAACACCTGAACCTGCCCTGCCATCATCTGAAGCAAGAGGTGGTAACGAGGTGGAATTCAATCCTCTATATGCTTCAGAGGATGGAGGAGCAGCAAAAGGCCATTCAAGCCTATACATCTGGCCACGATATAGGCAAAGGAGGTGGAATGCACCTGTCTTAAGCGCAGTGGAGAATGATTTCAACGTTGTGCAAGGTTCTGCAAGCTTTTGAACTTGCCACACGTGAAGTCAGTTCAGACACTGCCAGCCTGAGTCAGGTCATTCCCCCCATCAGGCTTTTGCAGAAGAAGCTGGAGGCATTGAAGGAGGAGCTAAAACAGAGCGATTCCGCTAGGCATGTGGGACTTGTGGATGGAGCCCTTCATTCGCTTAACCAGGATTCACGTGTGGTCAATCTGTTGAAATCAGAGCACTACATTTTGTCCACCGTGCTCGATCCTAGATTTAAAACCTACGTTGGATCTCTCTTTCCGGCAGACACAAGTCTGCAGAGGTTCAAAGAACTGCTGGTGATAAAATTGTCAAGTCAAGCGGAACGCGACCCGTCAACATCTCCTCCTTCACATTCTCCCGCAACTGGGGGTGCGAGGAAAAGACTATGAATTCCGAGCCCACCTGCTGGCGGTGATGCAGGGCAGTCTGGAGCGACTGCTGATGCTGACATCTGGTCCGGACTGAAGGACCTGCCAACGATTACTAACATGCCGTCTACTGTCACTGCATATGATTCTCTCACCATTGAAAGAATGGTGGAGGATTATATGAGTGACCGCATCCAAGTAGGCACGTCAGACAGTCCATACGTATACTGGCAGGAAAAAGAGGCAATTTGGAGGCCCTTGCACAAACTGGCTTTATTCTACCTAAGTTGCCCTCCCTCCAGTGTGTACTCCGAAAGAGTGTTTAGTGCCGCCGCTCACCTTGTCAGCAATCGGCGTACGAGGTTACTTCCAGAAAATGTGGAGAAGATGATGTTCATTAAAATGAATTATAATCAATTCCTCCATGGAGACATTCACCAGCAGCAATTGCCTCCAGAAAGTACACGGGGACCTGAGATGGTGGATTCCAGTGGGGACGAATTAATAATCTGTGAGGAGGGGGATGTACACAGTGAAAGGGGTGATGAATCGGACGATGATGATGAGGTGGACATCTTGCCTCTGTAGAGCCAGTTTGTGCAAGGAGAGATTGATTGCTTCTTTTTTGGTGGGGGCCCAAACCAACCAGTCATTTCAGTCACAGTCGTGTGGCAGACCCTGTCGCTGAAATGATGGGTTTGTTAAACTGTGCATGTCCTGTTTTTACAACATAAGGGTGGGTGGGAGGGCCCAAGGACAATTCCATCTTGCACCTCTTTTTTCTTTCATTTTTCTTTGCGTCATGTGCTGTTTGGGGAGTATTTTTTGGAAGGGCCATCCTGCGTGACACTGCAGTGCCACTCCTAGATGGGCCAGGTGTTTGTGTCGGCCACTAGGGTCGCTTAGCTTAGTCGTCACACAGCTACCTCATTGCGCCTCTTTTTTTCTTTGCGTCATGTGCTGTTTGGGGAGTATTTTTTGGAAGGGCCATCCTGCCTGACACTGCAGTGCCACTCCTAGATGGGCCAGGTGTTTGTGTCGGCCACTAGGGTCGCTTAGCTTAGTCGTCACACAGCCACCTCATTGCGCCTCTTTTTTTCTTTGCGTCATGTGCTGTTTGGGGAGTATTTTTTGGAAGGGCCATCCTGCGTGACACTGCAGTGCCACTCCTAGATGGGCCAGGTGTTTGTGTCGGCCACTAGGGTCGCTTAGCTTAGTCGTCACACAGCTACCTCATTGCGCCTCTTTTTTTCTTTGCGTCATGTGCTGTTTGGGGAGTATTTTTTGGAAGGGCCATCCTGCGTGACACTGCAGTGCCACTCCTAGATGGGCCAGGTGTTTGTGTCGGCCACTAGGGTCGCTTAGCTTAGTCGTCACACAGCTACCTCATTGCGCCTCTTTTTTTCTTTGCGTCATGTGCTGTTTGGGGAGTATTTTTTGGAAGGGCCATCCTGCGTGACACTGCAGTGCCACTCCTAGATGGGCCAGGTGTTTGTGTCGGCCACTAGGGTCGCTTAGCTTAGTCGTCACACAGCTACCTCATTGCGCCTCTTTTTTTCTTTGCGTCATGTGCTGTTTGGGGAGTATTTTTTGGAAGGGCCATCCTGCGTGACACTGCAGTGCCACTCCTAGATGGGCCAGGTGTTTGTGTCGGCCACTAGGGTCGCTTAGCTTAGTCGTCTCACAGCTACCTCATTGCGCCTCTTTTTTTCTTTGCGTCATGTGCTGTTTGGGGAGTATTTTTTGGAAGGGCCATCCTGCGTGACACTGCAGTGCCACTCCTAGATGGGCCAGGTGTTTGTGTCGGCCACTAGGGTCGCTTAGCTTAGTCGTCACACAGCTACCTCATTGCGCCTCTTTTTTTCTTTGCGTCATGTGCTGTTTGGGGAGTATTTTTTGGAAGGGCCATCCTGCGTGACACTGCAGTGCCACTCCTAGATGGGCCAGGTGTTTGTGTCGGCCACTAGGGTCGCTTAGCTTAGTCGTCACACAGCTACCTCATTGCGCCTCTTTTTTTCTTTGCGTCATGTGCTGTTTGGGGAGTATTTTTTGGAAGGGCCATCCTGCGTGACACTGCAGTGCCACTCCTAGATGGGCCAGGTGTTTGTGTCGGCCACTAGGGTCGCTTAGCTTAGTCGTCACACAGCTACCTAATTGCGCCTCTTTTTTTCTTTGCGTCATGTGCTGTTTGGGGAGTATTTTTTGGAAGGGCCATCCTGCGTGACACTGCAGTGCCACTCCTAGATGGGCCAGGTGTTTGTGTGGGCCACTAGGGTCGCTTAGCTTAGTCGTCACACAGCTACCTCATTGCGCCTCTTTTTTTCTTTGCGTCATGTGCTGTTTGGGGAGTATTTTTTGGAAGGGCCATCCTGCGTGACACTGCAGTGCCACTCCTAGATGGGCCAGGTATTTGTGTCGGCCACTAGGGTCGCTTAGCTTAGTCGTCACACAGCTACCTCATTGCGCCTCTTTTTTTTTGCGTCATGTGCTGTTTGGGGAGTATTTTTTGGAAGGGCCATCCTGCGTGACACTGCAGTGCCACTCCTAGATGGGCCAGGTGTTTGTGTCGGCCACTAGGGTCGCTTAGCTTAGTCGTCACACAGCTACCTCATTGCGCCTCTTTTTTTCTTTGCGTCATGTGCTGTTTGGGGAGTATTTTTTGGAAGGGCCATCCTGCGTGACACTGCAGTGCCACTCCTAGATGGGCCAGGTGTTTGTGTGGGCCACTAGGGTCGCTTAGCTTAGTCGTCACACAGCTACCTCATTGCGCCTCTTTTTTTCTTTGCGTCATGTGCTGTTTGGGGAGTATTTTTTGGAAGGGCCATCCTGCGTGACACTGCAGTGCCACTCCTAGATGGGCCAGGTGTTTGTGTCGGCCACTAGGGTCGCTTAGCTTAGTCGTCACACAGCTACCTCATTGCGCCTCTTTTTTTCTTTGCGTCATGTGCTGTTTGGGGAGTATATTTTGGAAGGGCCATCCTGCCTGACACTGCAGTGCCACTTCTAGATGGGCCAGGTGTTTGTGTCGGCCACTAGGGTCGCTTAGCTTAGTCGTCACACAGCTACCTCATTGCGCCTCTTTTTTTCTTTGCGTCATGTGCTGTTTGGGGAGTATTTTTTGGAAGGGCCATCCTGCCTGACACTGCAGTGCCACTCCTAGATGGGCCAGGTGTTTGTGTCGGCCACTAGGGTCGCTTAGCTTAGTCGTCACACAGCTACCTCATTGCGCCTCTTTTTTTCTTTGCGTCATGTGCTGTTTGGGAAGTATTTTTTGGAAGGGCCATCCTGCCTGACACTGCAGTGCCACTCCTAGATGGGCCAGGTGTTTGTGTCGGCCACTTGTGTCGCTTAGCTTAGCCATCCAGCGACCTCGGTGCAAATTTTAGGACTAAAAATAATATTGTGAGGTGTTCAGAATAGACTGGAAATGAGTGTAAATTATGGTTATTGAGGTTAATAATACTATGGGATCAAAATGACCCCCATATTCTATGATTTAAGCTGTTTTTTAGGGTTTTTTGAAAAAAACACCCGAATCCAAAACACAACCGAATCCGACAAAAACAATTCGGTGAGGTTTTGCCAAAACGCGTTCGAACCCAAAACACGGCCGCGGAACTGAACCCAAAACCAAAACACAAAACCCGAAAAATTTCCGGTGCACATCACTACATAAATAATACAGTCAGGGGTGTATTAGGAGAGGAAGGGGCCCTGTGCAGTCACCATCTGGGCCTCCTCCTCTTTTGTAGACAGCAGCGCAGTGAGTAGACTCTGGTGCTGTGCCAGCGTCTACTCGCCAGCTTTTTCCAAAAGCCACTTGTGAGGGTATTTGATGGAGGAGGAGTGCTAGGCTAAAATTTAGCCTAGGATGCTGTGACACCTTGCAGGCCTTCCTGTAGAACCACATATCTCAGCATGCCCTGCCACAGTTTTGCCATTAGGGTTATTGTAAAACTGTGGCAGCACAATCTGGGATGTGTAGTACACAGCTGTTGGAGGGCTGCATGTTGAATACCCCCTGTGTTCATGCTGGAAATACCATTGAGTGAGTTGGAAGATCTCCTTGCCACTGGACGCATTCGCAAATGCATTCAAACTCATCCAACACCTACAGTATCAACTACACTTATACTGTACATCATACCAAACACATGTGCTTAGTGATATGATGTTTCCATGCAAATAATATTATAGCTCAAGGGCCTATTATGTTACTAAAACATTACATGGTGTGATTTTATGCAGTAATATGTATGTAATATTTGTCTTTTTTAGTTTGGAATAACTGAATGAGAGTTTGCAATGTATATTACGATGTACTTAGCTATTGTGCAGAACGTTTGTTACAGTGCATTACCACAGATCCTCTGTTACATCATTACACTGCAGAGAGGAATCTCAAGGGAAATTGTTCTTGTGTAGTCATGTAAGCATTTTTTAAAAGGCCCGTACTGTACAATCTGGAAGCAGTCATCCTTTGAGAATCTTTTAAAAAATAGCTCATGTACTGTACTCTGCCTGACAAGTGCAAGTCAGGCTATGGTCCACTGGTGCGTACAAGGTAGTGATTAAGCACTTCTGCATTGTACAACAATGTAAAGTCTAAAGGAACAAACATTGCAATCTCTTTTACAGTGGAAATAATAGTCTGGAAGAGTTAAACTTACAATATTTGTCATTGTACCACTCACATTTGCATTCACAAAGTTGCATACATTGCCTATGTTCTTAGGTACAGCGTCTATTTTATAGGATAATATATATATATATATATATATATACTTGCAGATGTGGCACTCGTAGCATAAATAAAGAAACTCAGTACATCTTGTAAAGTTTGAACAACGTTTCAGTTGTCTCTCCAACTGTCGTCAGGTTTATAAACCTGACGACAGTTGGAGAGACAACTGAAACGTTGTTCAAACTTTACAAGATGTACTGAGTTTCTTTATTTCTCTAACGTCCTAGTGGATGCTGGGGACTCCGTAAGGACCATGGCGAATAGCGGGCTCCGCAGGAGACTGGGCACTCTAAAGAAAGATTTAGTACTATCTGGTGTGCACTGGCTCCTCCCTCTATGCCCCTCCTCCAGACCTCAGTTAGAATCTGTGCCCGGCCGAGCTGGGTGCTCCTAGTGGGCTCTCCTGAGCTTACTAGAAAATAAAGTATTTTGTTAGGTTTTTTCTTTTCAGAGAGCTTCTGCTGGCAACAGAATAGCGCTGGGGTGTGTGCTGGCATACTCTCTCTCTCTGTCTCCCCAAAAGCCTTTGTGGGGTCCTGTCCTCAGTCAGAGCATTCCCTGTGTGTGTGCGGTGTGTCGGTACGAAACCTGTGTCGACATGTTTGATGAGGAAGGATACGTGGAGGCAGAACAAGTGCAGCTGAGTGTGGTGTCGCCGCCGACGGTACCGACACCTGATTGGATGGATATGTGGAAGGTGTTAAATGATAATGTAAACTCCTTGCATAACAGATTGGATAAAACTGTAACCGGGGGACAGTCAGGGTCTCAACCCATGCCTGATCCTACAGCGCAGAGGCCGTCAGGGTCTCAAAAGCGCACACTATCCCAGATAGTTGACACAAATGTCGACACGGAATCTGACTCCAGTGTCGATGACGATGAGACAAAGTTGCAGCCTAAAATGACTAAAGCCATCCGCTACATGATTGTAGCAATGAAGGATGTATTACACAGTTCTGAGGAAAATCCTGTCCCTGACAAGAGGATTTATATGTATGGGGAGAAAAAGCATGAAGTGACTTTTCCCCCTTCACATGAATTAAATGAGTTATGTGAAAAAGCGTGGGATTCCCCTGACAGGAAGGTGATAGTTTCCAAGAGATTACTTATGGCGTATCCTTTCCCGCCAACGGACAGGTTACGCTGGGAATCCTCCCCTAGGGTGAACAAGGCGTTGACACGCTTGTCCAAGAAGGTGGCCCTGCCGTCTCCGGATACGGCCGCCCTAAAGGATCCTGCGGATAGAAAGCAGGAAGCTATCCTGAAGTCGGTTTATACACATTCTGGCACACTGCTGAGGCCAGCAATTGCTTCGGCCTGGATGTGTAGTGCGGTAGCTGCATGGACGGATTCTCTGTCTGAGGAGTTAGATACCCTGGACAGGGACACTGTTCTACTGACCCTGGCACATATCAAGGACACGGTCCTATATATGCGGGATGCCCAGAGGGACATTTGCCTGCTGGGCTCTAGAGTTAACGCAATGTCCATTTCTGCCAGAACGGTCTTATGGACTCGGCAATGGACAGGGGATACCGACTCTAAAAAACACATGGAGGTTTTACCTTATAAGGGTGAGGAATTGTTTGGGGACGGTCTCTCGGACCTAGTTTCCACAGCTACGGCTGGGAAGTCAAATTTCTTGCCTTATGTCCCTCCACAACCTAAGAAAGCACCGTATTACCAAATGCAGTCCTTTCGTTCTCAGAGGAGCAAGAAGGTCAGAGGTGCGTCCTTTCTTGCCAGAGGCAGGGGTAGAGGAAAAAAGCTGCACCATGCAGTTAGTTCCCAGGAACAAAAGTCTTCCCCGGCTTCCACTAAATCCACTGCATGACGCTGGGGCTCCACAGGCGGAGCCAGGAGCCGTGGTGGCGCGTCTCCGACTTTTCAGCCACCAGTGGGTTCGCTCACAGGTGGATCCTTGGGCTATACAAATTGTGTCTCAGGGATACAGGCTGGAATTCGAGGTGATGCCCCCTCACCGTTACCTAAAATCGGCCTTACCAACTTCCCCCATGGAAAGGGAGATAGTGTTGGAGGCAATTCACAAACTTTTTCTCCAGCAGGTGGTGGTAGAGGTCCCCCCCCCTTCAAAGGGGAAGGGGCTACTATTCCACTATGTTTGTGGTACCAAAACCGGACGGTTCGGTCAGACCCATTTTAAATTTCAAATCCCTGAACATTTATCTGAAGAAATTCAAGTTCAAAATGGAATCGCTCAGAGCGGTCATTGCAAGCCTGGAGGAAGGGGATTTTATGGTGTCTCTGGACATCAAGGATGCTTACTTGCATGTCCCCATTTATCCGCCTCATCAGGAGTACCTCAGGTTTGTGGTACGGGACTGTCATTACCAATTCCAGACGTTGCCGTTTGGCCTGTCCACGGCACCGAGAGTTTTTACTAAAGTGATGGCGGAAATGATGGTGCTCCTTCGGAAGCAAGGGGTTACAATTATCCCATACTTGGACGATCTCCTCATAAAGGCGAGGCCCAGGGAGCAGTTGCTGATCAGCGTAGCACACTCTCAGGAAGTGTTGCGTCAGCACGGCTGGATTCTGAACATTCCAAAGTCGCAGCTGATTCCTGCGACGCGTCTGCCCTTCCTGGGCATGATTCTGGACACAGACCAGAAGAAGGTGTTTCTCCCGGAGGATAAGGCTCAGGAGCTCGTGACTCTGGTCAGAGACCTCCTAAAGCCAAAACAGGTGTCGGTGCATCGCTGCACGCGAGTCCTGGGAAAGATGGTGGCGTCATACAAAGCCATTCCCTTCGGCAGGTTCCATGCGAGGATCTTTCAGTGGGATCTGCTGGACATGTGGTCCGGATCGCATCTTCAGATGCATCGGATGATCACCCTGTCCCCCAGGGCCAGGGTGTCTCTTCTGTGGTGGCTACAGGTGCTCACCTCCTCGAGGGCCGCAGATTCAGCATACAGGACTGAGTCCTGGTGACCACGGATGCAAGCCTCCGAGGGTGGGGGGCAGTCACTCAAGGAAGAAACTTCCAAGGGTTGTGGTCAAGTCAGGAGACTTGTCTGCACATCAATATCCTGGAACTAAGGGCCATATACAACGCCCTGAGTCAAGCGGAGCCTCTGCTTCGAAACCAACCAGTGCTGATTCAGTCAGACAACATCACGGCAGTGGCCCATGTAAACCGCCAGGGTGGCACAAGAAGCAGGGTGGCAATGGCAGAAGCCACCAGGATTCTTCGGTGGGCGGAGAATCACGTACTAGCACTGTCAGCAGTGTTCATTCCGGGAGTGGATAACTGGGAAGCAGACTTCCTCAGCAGACACGACCTCCACCCGGGAGAGTGGGGACTTCATCAAGAAGTCTTCACGCAGATTGCAAATCGATGGGAACTGCCACAGGTGGACATGATGGCGTCCCGTCTCAACAAAAAGCTAAAAAGATATTGCGCCAGGTCAAGGGATCCTCAGGCGATAGCTGTGGACGCACTAGTAACACCGTGGGTGTTCCAGTCGGTCTACGTGTTTCCTCCTCTTCCTCTCATACCAAAGGTGCTGAGAATTGTAAGAAAAAGAGGAGTGAGAACAATACTCATTGTTGCGGATTGGCCAAGAAGGACTTGGTACCCGGAATTGCAAGAAATGCTCACAGAGGACCCATGGCCTCTGCCTCTCAGACAGGACATGTTACAACAAGGGCCCTGTCTGTTCCAAGACTTACCGCGGCTGCGTTTGATGGCATGACGGTTGAACACCGGATCCTAGCAGAAAATGGCATTCCGGAAGCAGGTATTCCTACGCTGATAAAGGCTAGGAAGGACGTGACAGCAAAACATTATCACCGTATATGGCGAAAATATGTTGCTTGGTGTGAGGCCAGGAAGGCCCCTACAGAGGAATTCCAGCTGGGTCGATTCCTGCACTTCCTACAGTCAGGTGTGACTATGGGCCTAAAATTAGGGTCCATAAAGGTCCAGATTTCGGCCCTATCCATTTTCTTTCAAAAAGAACTGGCTTCACTGCCTGAGGTTCAGACGTTTGTTAAGGGAGTGCTGCATATTCAGCCTCCTTTTGTGCCACCAGTGGCACCTTGGGATCTTAACGTGATCTTGGCTTTCCTGAAATCCCACTGGTTTGAGCCACTTAAGACAGTGGAGCTAAAGTATCTCACGTGGAAAGTGGTCATGCTGTTGGCCCTAGCCTCAGCTAGGCGTGTGTCAGAATTGGCGGCTTTGTCATGTAAAAGCCCCTATCTGGTTTTCCATATGGACAGGGCAGAATTGCGAACTCGTCCGCAGTTTCTGCCAAAGGTGGTGTCATCTTTTCATCTGAACCAACCCATTGTGGTGCCTGCGGCTACTCGTGACTTGGAGGATTCCAAGTTGCTTGATGTAGTCAGGGCTTTGAAGATCTATGTTGCCAGGACGGCTGGAGTCAGGAAGACTGACTCGCTGTTTATCCTGTATGCATCCTACAAGCTGGGTGCTCCTGCTTCAAAGCAAATTATTGCTCGCTGGATCTGTAACACGATTCAGCAGGCTCATTCTGCGGCTGGATTGCCGCATCCAAAATCAGTAAAAGCCCATTCCACAAGGAAGGTGGGCTCTTCTTGGGCGGCTGCCCGAGGGGTCTCGGCATTACAGCTTTGCCGAGCTGCTACTTGGTCGGGTTCAAACACATTTGCAAAGTTCTACAAGTTTGATACCCTGGCTGAGGAGGACTTGGTGTTTGCCCATTCGGTGCTGCAGAGTCATCCGCACTCTCCCGCCCGTTTGGGAGCTTTGGTATAATCCCCATGGTCCTTACGGAGTCCCCAGCATCCACTAGGACGTTAGAGAAAATAAGATTTTACTTACCGGTAATTCTATTTCTCGTAGTCCGTAGTGGATGCTGGGCGCCCGTCCGAAGTGCGGACTTTCTGCAATACGTGTATATAGTTATTGCTTAATAAAGGGTTATGTTATGTTGGCATCCATTGGTTGATGCTCTGTTGGTTATTCATACTGTTAACTGGGTAAGTTTATCACACGTTATACGGTGTGATTGGTGTGGCTGGTATGAGTCTTACCCGGGATTCCAAAATCCTTTCCTTGTAATGTCAGCTCTTCCGGGCACAGTTTCCTTAACTGAGGTCTGGAGGAGGGGCATAGAGGGAGGAGCCAGTGCACACCAGATAGTACTAAATCTTTCTTTAGAGTGCCCAGTCTCCTGCGGAGCCCGCTATTCCCCATGGTCCTTACGGAGTCCCCAGCATCCACTACGGACTACGAGAAATAGAATTACCGGTAAGTAAATTCTTATTTTATGCTACGAGTGCCACATCTGCAAGTATATCCATTTCTCTATTGGTGCACCGGCACAGTTGTAACAATTAGCTTTGGGAGTGCCGAACCTGCTGCAATTCATATATATATATATATATATATATATATATATATATATATGTTATATATGGGAAAAATGCTCTCTAGGACAGAGGTGATACTTTTACCTGATGCCTTTTCGCCTGTTTCAAAAGGCCAGCCAAAAAGATTGACACAGGAAGCAGGAAATAGAGTATAGATTAACATGGGTACCAAATTCATCTCTGCAAGGGAAACATTAACCTGTCAACATCAACAATGTAAATATCTGTAACATCAGTTATTAATCTTAGAACTTCGTTATTTGCCATGACATTGATGCTAATGGTAAAAATTTAGTGATCTCCAATTCTAGCACACAAACTCATCTGCAGACTTACATTATGTACCAAAATAGTTTTAGCACAGGTTTCATTTGTCCAACTCCAAACCTGAAACTTGTACAAAACCTCTAGAATTCAGCTGAATCCTTGACTTGATGGATCCCTAGTTTTACATATATCCAACTAAAAGTCCATCACTACCTTCAAATAAGCATCTACCCAAGTGCCTTCTCAAATTCATATTATATGTTACAAACCATTTATCAATCCAAATTATGCATCTCACCACCAATGTTTGAGATCACTCTTTCCTCAGGATGCAATACAGGTTGAGTCTCCCATATCCGAGAGTCTTGGGACAAGAAGTATTTTGGATTTTGTGTTTTTCTGTATTTTGAAATATTTGCATATCATAATAACAGAGGTAGATTTAGGGGTTAGGCAGCCCCAAGCCACAAAATTTTTGGCTGCCGCCCCTTCCAAAAAAATAAAAATAAATTATATTTATCTTATTGCTACCTCCCTCCACATCACCTCATGGCCTTCTCATTACCCCTTTCATAGCTCTCTCCAGTTCCCTCCAGCCTGCTGTGCCACCCCAAGGAAGTATCACCCCTAGGCATATGCCTTACGTACCTAGTGGGAACTTCATATAGAGATATCTTGAGAGTGGGACCCAAGTCTAAACACAAAATGCACTTATATTCATATACACCTTATACACATAGCCTGATGGTAATTTTTAACAATATTTGTAATAATGTGTATGAAACAAAGTCTGTACATTGGGGGTCATTCCGAGTTGTTCGCTCGTTGCCGATTTTCGCTATGCTGCGATTAGTTATTTAACACAAAACTTAGCAGTTTTGCTATGGCTTCTGCTCTGGCTTTTCAGTCGCACTGCTGTTCGGTAAATGATTGACAGGAAAGGGGCGTTTCTGGGCGGCAACTCAGCGTTTTCCCGGCGTTTGCTAAAAAACGCAGGCGTGTCAGGGAAAAACGCAGGAGTGTCTCGAGAAACGGGGGAGTGGCTGGCGTTCGGCAGGGCGTGTTTGCGACGTCTAACCAGGAACTAAACGGACTGAGCTGATCGCAATCTGTGAGTAGGTCCGGAGCTACTCAGAAACTGCTAAGAATTATTTAGTAGCAATTCTGCTAATCTTTCGTTCGCTAATCTGCTATGCTAAAATACACTCCCAGAGGGCGGCGGCCTAGCGTTTGCAATGCTGCTAAAAGCAGCTAGCGAGCGAACAACTCGGAATGAGGGCCATTGAACATCAGAAAGCCAAGATGCCACTAACTCAGTTGTGCAAAAAGAAAATTGGATTTCGAAATATTGGTATTTTCAGATATGGGAGATTCACTGGGTGCAGTGTGTGCGGTGCATACAGGCCACACCGCACATCCTGCACCCATTATTTGTAATACTTACCCTCCAGAGTCCCATGGCAAAGCTGCAGCGCTGCAGAAATCACTGGGAAAATGGCACGCAGCCATTTTCCTGGTGGTTTGCGCATGCACAGTAGGAAATTCACTGGGAAAATGGCCGCCGCGCCATTTTCCCGGAGATCTGCAGATGTGCTCTAGACTCTGGGACAGCGCTAGGGTCCCCAGAATCACAGTGCTGCTGCCGGATAGAGAGAGCCTGCACACGGGCCTCCTCCTCTCTAGATACGCCCCTGGGGAGACTCAACCTGTATATAAAAATATACAAATAATGCTTTATTTAGATCAAATCCCCATAGAAAGGGAAAAGGAAAAGAAAACCAGTTATCTCGGGTGCACACAACCCAATCAAATTATTAAAATATAAACTTTATTAAGGAAGTATCTATCCCCTACAATATTATCAGAAAATGGCTTTTAATGCCTCATTGTATTATAATTAAAAAAATAAATTTTATTGTAATTATGGAGCTCATTACGTCCTGTGGTAAATATCGAGCGAAGTATTAAAATCAAAAGAAAAAATAAGTGTAAAGAAAAATAAGCAAAAAGTGAATAAAGATTTAAAAAGAATTAGCAAATGTGTTATGTCCTTTGCGTATTTTAAGATGTTCAATTCAATTGCATATGAACCATGGATTATTAATTATAGTGCTGGTGTGCAGGCACCGTCAGGGCTCCCACCTCTCTATCCGGCAGCAGCACTGTGATTCTGGGGACCCTAGCGCTGTCCCAGAGTCAAGAGCGCATCTGCAGATCTAAATATATCCTTACCGTAACCAATTGGTAGCACCATTTGAGCCTCGGCATATTATTCTAGTGGGCATATTTATATTCCTAGCAACCAGAATCATACTACACATATAAAAGGCACCCCAATTGTAATACTGCATTTTGAAAATAGTTCTTTCTTGGTGCAGGTCACTTTCCAGCAGTGGTGACAGTTTTAGCTCTCCAATAACTGGAATATTTACAAATAATGGCCCTCATTCCGAGTTGATTGCTCGCTAGCTGCTTTTAGCAGACACTCCATTTCTCCAGACACTCCTTTTCCCTGGCACGCCTGCGTTTTTTAGCACACTCCCGGAAAACGCTCAGTTACCACCCAGAAACGCCCCTTTCCTGTCAATCACTCACCGATCAGCAGTGCGACTGAAAAGCGCCGCACAAACAACAGCAAAACTGCTAAGTTTTTAGTTAAATAACTAAGCGCATGCGCGCTGCGTACCATGCACATGCGCATTTAGCAGCAAATGGCAGCATAGCGAAAATCGGCAACGAGCGAACAACTCGGAATGACCACCAATGCTTTATATAAACTATACATGTTTCACCTTTTGCAGAGGACAAGTGCTAACAGAGATCTGTCACCTGCTGATAATGGGGGTCATTCCGAGTTGATCGCTAGCTGAAAATGTTCGCTGCGCTGCGCTGATGCAAAAAATGGCACTTCTGCGCATGCGTATGTGGCACAATGCGCACGCGCAACGTACTTTCACAACAGCCGAAGTAGTTTCACACAAGGTCTAGCAAAGTTTTTCAGTCGCACTGCTGGCCGCAGAGTGATTGACATGAAGTGGGCATTTCTGAGCGGCAACTGACCGTTTTCAGGGAGTGATCGAAAAAACGCAGGCATGCCAGGAAAAACGCAGGCGTGGCTGGGCGACCGCAGGGCGTGTTTGTGACGTCAAAACAATAACTGAATGGTCTGAAGTGATCGCAAGCTAGGAGTAGGTCTGAAGCTACTCTAAAACTGCACAATATTTTTCTCTAACGTCCTAGAGGATGCTGGGACTCCGTAAGGACCATGGGGATAGACGGGCTCCGCAGGAGACATGGGCACTTTAAGAAAGACTTTAGGCTCTGGGTGTGCACTGGCTCCTCCCTCTATGCCCCTTCTCCAGACCTCAGTTTGATACTGTGCCCAGAGGAGATGGGTGCACTGCAGGGAGCTCTCCTGAGTTTCCTGTAAGTAAGTATTTTGGTTAGGTTTTTTATTTTCAGGGAGCCTGCTGGCAACAGACTCCCTGCATCGAGGGACTGAGGAGAGAGAAACAGCCCTACTTCTCTGAGTTTCAAGGTCCTGTTTCTTAGGCTACTGGACACCATTAGCTCAAGAGGGATTAGTACGCAGGTTTCATCCTCGCCGTCCGTCCCAGAGCCGCGCCGCCGTCCTCCTCGCAGAGCCAGAAGATAGAAGCCGGGTGAGTATGAGAAGAAAGAAGACTTCAGAGGCGGCAGAAGACGTCTGATCTTCATAGAGGTAACGCCCAGCGGTGAAGCTGTGCGCCATTGCTCCCGTTCACCTCACACATTCCGGTCACTGTAAGGGTGCAGGGCGCAGGGGGGGCGCCCTGGGCAGCAGTATAAACCTCTCCTATGGCAAAAGCATATATATACATGTACAGCTGGGCACTGTGCATGTATATAAAGAGCCCCCGCCGTGTTTTGATAGATTTTGAGCGGGACAGAAGCCCGCCGCCGAGGGGGCGGGGCTTCTTCCTCAGCACTCACCAGCGCCATTTTCTCCACAGCACAGCGCTGAGAGGAAGCTCCCCGGACTCTACCCTGCTTACTGACGGTGACAGTGGGTTTTTCAAGAGGGGGGGGGCACATAATTGGCGTGTATAAAGTTATAACAGCGCTACTGGGTAAAACATTCTGTGTTTATTCCTGGGTCATATAGCGCTGGGGTGTGTGCTGGCATACTCTCTCTCTGTCTCTCCAAAGGGCCTGGTGGGGAACCTGTCTTCAGAAAAGAGCTTCCCTGTGTGTGTGGGGTGTGTCGGTACGCGTGTGTCGACATGTATGAGGTTGAAGGCTCACCTAAGGAGGAGGGGGAGTGTATGAATGCAAGGTCTCCGTCGGCAGCGCCGACACCTGACTGGATGGATATGTGGAATGTCTTAAGTGCTAATGTTAATTTATTGCACAAAATATTAGACAAAGCTGAGGCTAGGGAACAGTCAGGAAGTCAAACCATGCCTGTCCCAATGTCGCCGAGTCCTTCGGGGTCACAGAAGCGCACACTATCCCAAATAGTTGACACAGATACCGACACGGATTCAGACTCCAGTGTCGACTACGATGATGCAAAATTACAGCCAAAAGTGGCTAAGGGTAATCGATATATGATTATTGCAATAAAAGAGGTTTTGCATATCACAAAGGAACCCTGACACGAGGGTACACATGTATAAAGAGAAAAAGCCTGAGGTCACCTTTCCATCCTCGTATGAGCTGAACGAATTATGCGAAAAGGCTTGGGAAACCCCAGACAAGAGACTGCAGGATCCCAAAAGGATTCTTATGGCGTATCCTTTCCCGCAAAAGGATAGGATACGATGGGAATCCTCTCCTAAGGTGGACAAGGCATTGACACGCTTATCAAAAAAGATAGCGCTGCCATCCCAAGATACGGCTACCCTCAAGGATGCTGCTGTTCGCAAGCAGGAGGTTACCATGAAGTCCATTTACACACATTCTGGTACAATACTTAGACCGGCAATGGTGTCGGCCTGGGTTTGTAGTGCTGTGGCTGCATGGACTGATTCCTTATCAGCGGAGATTGAGACCCTAGATAAGGATACCATTTTAATGACCCTAGGGCATATAAAAGATGCTGTATTATATATGAGGGATGCTCAAAGAGATGTTTGTTTACTAAGTTCCAGAATAAACGCTATGTCTGTTTCCGCTAGGCGGGTCTTATGGACCCGACAGTGGACGGGGGATGCCGACTCGAATAGGCATATGGAGTTTTTGCCTTACAAAGGTGAGGAGTTATTTGGAGAAGGCCTCTCGGACCTCGTCTCCACAGCTACGGCAGGTAAATCGAATTTCTTGCCTTATGTTCCCTCACAGCCTAAGAAAGCGCCTCATTATCAAATGCAGTCCTTTCGTTCGAATAAAAGCAAAAAAGTACGTGGATCGTCCTTTCTTGCCAGAGGTAAGGGCAGAGGAAAAAAGCTGCACACAGCTAGTTCCCAGGAAAAGAAGTCCTCCCCGGCCTCTCAAAATCCACCGCATGACGCTGGGGCTCCCCTGAGGGAGTCCGCTCGAGTGGGGGCACGTCTTTGACTTTTCAGCCACATCTGGGTTCTCTCACAGGTGGATCCCTTGGAAATAGAAATTGTTTCTCAGGGATACAAGCTGGAATTCGAAGAGGTCCCCCCTCGCCGGTTTTTCAAATCGGCTCTGCCAGGTTCTCCCTCAGAGAGGGAGTTAGTGTTAAATGCGATTCAAAAATTGTATCTTCAACAGGTGGTGGTCAAGGTTCCCCTACTGCAACAGGGGAGGGGATATTACTCAACCCTGTTTGTGGTCCCGAAACCGGACGGTTCGGTCAGACCCATTTTGAATTTAAAATCCCTGAACCTATACTTGAAAAAGTTCAAGTTCAAGATGGAGTCGCTGAGAGCGGTCATCACCAGCCTGGAAGGGGGGGATTTTATGGTTTCCCTAGACATAAAGGATGCGTACCTTCATGTTCCAATATTTCCACCTCATCAGGCGTTCCTGAGATTTGCTGTACAGGATTGTCATTACCAATTTCAGACGTTGCCGTTTGGGCTTTCAACGGCCCCGAGGATTTTCACCAGGGTACTGGCGGAAATGATGGTGCTCCTGCGCAACCGAGGTGTCACAATTATCCCATACTTGGACGATCTCCTCATAAAAGCGAGATCTCGGGAGAAGTTACTGGACAGCGTGTCACTTTCATTGAAGGTGTTACAGCAACAAGGCTGGATTCTCAATATCCCCAAGTCGCAGCTGGTTCCTACGACGCGTCTGACCTTCTTGGGCTTGATTCTGGACACAGACCAGAAAAGGGTTTTTCTTCCGACGGAAAAAGCTCAGGAACTCATGACTCTGGTCAGGAACCTATTGAAGCCAAAACAGGTGTCAGTGCATCACTGCACTCGAGTCCTGCGGAAAATGGTGGCATCATACGAAGCCATTCCCTTCGGCAGGTTCCATGCGAGAACCTTCCAATGGGACCTGCTGGACAAGTGGTCCAGGTCACATCTACATATGCATCGGCGGATCACCCTGTCCCCCAGAGCCAGGGTATCTCTCCTGTGGTGGCTGCAGAGTGCTCACCTCCTAGAGGGCCGCAGGTTCGGCATTCAGGACTGGATCCTGGTGACCACGGACGCAAGCCTCCGAGGTTGGAGAGCAGTCACACAGGGAAGAAATTTCCAAGGTCTTTGGTCAAGTCTAGAGACTTGTCTCCACATCAACGTCCTGGAGTTGAGGGCCATATACAACGCCCTACGTCAAGCGGAGGCATTACTTCGCGACAAACCAGTTCTGATTCAGTCAGACAATGTCACCGCAGTGGCTCATGTAAACCGCCAAGGCGGCACAAGGAGCAGGGTGGCAATGGTGGAAGCCAACAGGATTCTTCGCTGGGCGGAGAATCATGTCAGCGCACTGTCAGCAGTGTTCATTCCGGGAGTGCACAATTGGGAAGCAGACTTCCTGAGCAGACACGATCTGCATCCGGGAGAGTGGGGGCTTCATCAGGAAGTCTTCGAGCAGATCGAAAGTCGGTGGGGACTGCCCCAAATAGACATGATGGCGTCCCGTCTCAACAAAAAGCTAAAAAGGTATTGCGCCAGGTCAAGAGATCTTCAGGCGGTAGCTGTGGACGCCCTGGTGACACAGTGGGTGTACCGGTCGGTCTATGTATTTCCTCCTCTTCCTCTCATACCCAAGGTGTTGAGAATAATAAGACAAAGAGGAGTGAGAACAATCCTCATTGTTCCAGATTGGCCACGAAGGACCTGGTATCCGGAGCTACAGGAGTTGCTCACAGAAGATCCGTGGCCTCTTACTCTAAGACAGGACCTGCTGCAACAGGGGCCCTGTCTGTTCCAGGACTTACCGCGGCTGCGTTTGACGGCATGGCGGTTGAACGCCGGATCCTAGCGAAAAAAGGTATTCCGGATGAGGTCATTCCTACACTAATAAAGGCTAGGAAGGACGTGACATCAAAACATTATCACCGAATATGGCGAAAATATGTTTCTTGGTGTGAGGCCAGGAATGCTCCTACGGAAGAATTCCAGCTGGGCCGTCTCCTTCACTTCCTACAAACTGGAGTGAATTTGGGCCTAAAATTAGGCTCCATTAAGGTTCAGATTTCGACCCTATCCATTTTCTTTCAGAAGGAATTGGCCTCTCTTCCTGAAGTACAGACGTTTGTGAAGGGAGTACTGCATATTCATCCTCCTTTTGTACCTCCGGTGGCGCCTTGGGACCTTAACGTGGTGTTAAGTTTCCTTAAGTCACATTGGTTTGAACCACTCAAAACAGTGGAGTCAAAATATCTCACTTGGAAGGTGGTCATGTTGTTAGCCTTAGCTTCGGCTAGGCGAGTTTCGGAATTAGCGGCTTTATCACATAAAAGCCCCTATCTGGTTTTTCATATGGATAGGGCGGAATTGCGGACTCGTCCTCAATTTCTACCTAAGGTGGTCTCATCCTTTCATATGAACCAGCCTATTGTCGTGCCTGTGGCTACACGTGACTTGGAGGATTCCGAGTCCCTTGATGTGGTCAGGGCTTTGAATATTTACGTGGCCAGAATGGCTAGGATCAGAAAAACAGAGGCACTGTTTGTCCTGTATGCAGCCAACAAGGTTGGTGGTCCTGCTTCAAAGCAGACTATTGCTCGCTGGATCTGTAACACGATTCAGCAGGCTCATTCTACGGCAGGATTGCCGTTACCAAAATCGGTTAAGACCCATTCCACTAGGAAGGTGGGCTCTTCTTGGGCGGCTGCCCGAGGGGTCTCGGCATTACAGCTTTGCCGAGCTGCTACTTGGTCGGGTTCAAACACATTTGCAAAGTTCTACAAGTTTGATACCCTGGCTGAGGAGGACCTTGAGTTTGCCCATTCGGTGCTGCAGAGTCATCCGCACTCTCCCGCCCGTTTGGGAGCTTTGGTATAATCCCCATGGTCCTTACGGAGTCCCCAGCATCCACTAGGACGTTAGCGAAAATAAGATTTTACTCACCGGTAAATCTATTTCTCGTAGTCCGTAGTGGATGCTGGGCGCCCGTCCCAAGTGCGGACTTTCTGCAATACGTGTATATAGTTATTGCTTACTAAAGGGTTATGTTATGTGGCATCAGTTGAGTGATGCTTGTTTGTTGTTCATACTGTTAACTGGGTAAGTTTATCACGAGTTATACGGTGTGATTGGTGTGGCTGGTATGAGTCTTACCCTGGATTCCAAAATCCTTTCCTTGTAATGTCAGCTCTTCCGGGCACGGTTTCCTTAACCGAGGTCTGGAGGAGGGGCATAGAGGGAGGAGCCAGTGCACACCAGGTAGTACTAAATCTTTCTTTAGAGTGCCCAGTCTCCTGCGGAGCCCGTCTATTCCCCATGGTCCTTACGGAGTCCCCAGCATCCACTACGGACTACGAGAAATAGATTTACCGGTGAGTAAAATCTTATTTTCTCTTATGTCCTAGAGGATGCTGGGGTCCATTTTAGTACCATGGGGATGTACCAAAGCTCCCAGTACGGGCGGGAAAGTGCTAATGTTACTGTAGAACTGACTGACCAAACTGAAGGTCATCAGCAGCCAAGGTGTCAAAATTGTAAAACTTTGCAAACGTGTTTGCCCCTGACCAAGTAGCTCCTTGGCAAATTTGCAACGCCGAGACACCCCGGGCAGCCGCCCAGGAAGAATCCACTTTCCTTGTAGAGTGGGCCTTTACCGAACTCGGTAGCGGCAATCCTGCCGTAGAATAAGCGTGCTGAATGGTACCTCTGATCCAGCGCGCAATAGTCTGCTTAGAAGCAGGACCGCCAATCTTGTTGGGGTCATAGAGGACAAACAAAGATTCTGTTTTCCTTATCCGAGCCGTTCTTGCAACATATGTCCTCAACGCTCTGACGACATCCAAGGACTTTGAAACGGCTGAGGTGTCAGAAGCCACTGGCACCACCACAGGTTGGATAATATGGAAAGAAGACACAACCTTTGGAAGAAAATGCTGACGCGTCCGCAGTACAGCTCTATCTTCATGAAAAATCAAATAAGGACTCTTGTGTGACAGAGCCCTTAATTCAGATACTCGTCTGCCTGAGGCCAAGGCCAACAGCATGACCACTTTCCAAGTGAGAAACTTCAACTCCACCTCTTGCAGAGGCTCAAACCAGTCCGATTTAAGGAACTGCAACACCACATTAAGATCCCATGGTGCCACAGGAGGCACCAAGGGAGGTTGGATGCGCAGGACCCCTTTTAGGAATGTCTGGACCTCAGGAAGGGAAGCCAACTGTTTCTGAAAGAAAATGGACAAGGCCGAAATTTGGACCTTGATAGACCCTAATCTCAAGCCAGCATCCACACCCGCCTGTAGAAATAGGAGAAGACGTCCAAATTGAAACTCCACCGCAGGAGACTTCTTGGATTCACACCAAGATACATATTTTCTCCAAATACGATGGTAATGTTTAGACGTTACCCCTTTTCTAGACAGAATAATAGTGGGAATGACTTCATTGGGAATACCCTTACGGGCTAGGATCTGGCGCTCAACAGCCATGCCGTCAAATGTAGCCGCGGTAAGTCTTGATAAACTAATGGCCCCTGCTGAAGCAGGTCCTCGCGAAGAGGAAGAGGCCGAGGATCTTCCAGTAGTAACTCCTGAAGATCTGGATACCAAGCCCTCCTTGGCCAGTCTGGAACAATGAGAATTGCTCGAACCCTTGTTCTTCTGATGATCTTAAGAACTTTTGGTATTAGTGGAAGCGGAGGGAACAGATACACTGACTGAAACACCCACTGGGTCACCAGTGCATCTACTGCTATTGCTTGTGGGTCTCTAGACCTGGAACAATATTTCTGAAGCTTCTTGTTGAGACGTGATGCCATCATATCTACTTGAGGAACGCCACAACGACCTGCTACCTCTGCATAAACTTCTGGGTGGAGGCCCCATTCTCCTGGATGGAGATTGTGTCTGCTGAGGAAGTCTGCTTCCCAGTTGTCCACTCCCAGAATGAATATTGCCGACAGAGCTTTTGCATGTCTTTCTGCCCAGAGGAGAATTTTTGTCACTTCTGCCATTGCCGCTCTGCTTTTTGTTCCGCCCTGACGCCTTATGTAAGCTACTGCCGTTACATTGTCTGACTGGAACTGTATGGGACGACCTTGCAGAAGGTGTGCCGCTTGAAGAAGGCTGTTGTACACAGCTCTCAATTCCAGAATGTTTATGTGAAGGAGTACTTCTTGACTTGACCATCTTCCTTGGAAGCTTTCCCCTTGCGTGACTGCTCCCCAACCTCGGAGGCTTGCATCTGTGGTCACCAGGATCCAAGTCTGAATCCCGAACCTGCGTCCCTCCAGGAGGTGAGAACTTTGAAGCTACCACAAGAGGGAAATTCTGGCTTTTGTTGACAGGATTATCTTCCAGTGCATGTGTAGGAGCGATCCTGACCACTTGTCCGGTGGGTCCCTTTGGAACACCCTGGCGTGGAATCGGCCAAATTGTAGAGCCTTGTAGGCCCCGACCATCCTCCCCAGCAGGCGGGTGCACTGATGAATCGATAGGCGTGCTGGTTTCAAAACTTGTTTGACCATCTTCTGGATCTCCAGAGCCTTTTCCACCGGTAGGAATACTTTCTGTGCTTCCGTGTGTTATGAGCCACGGCTGTGGCTCATTCCTGTTTTGCAGTTTTGTTTTGTATTTCATGTTATACTTCTGTTTATGTTCCCCGTAGGTGTCATGGGGTGCTCGGAGCTCACCCTTAAGGAGGGGATACTGTTATGAACCACAGGTAGTGGTTCATTCCTATTTTATGTTTATAAAGTTGTCTTGCATGCCAGGATTTCCTGTTGCTCTGTTTTAGAATACTCTTGTCTGCTGCCGCTGGTGAGTCTGTGTAATTGCAGCTTGTTCCCTTGTGTTCAGCCTCACCTGGCTGCTAATTGCATCTGGTCAGTTTGGAATCATGCAACAAGGCAGCTGCATGGGATTATTAATTAGGCCTCTCTGTTATATGCTGGCTGTTTGCAATTCACAGATGCTGGTGATATTCCTGGGTTTTCAGTCTGCTTGAGTTCTGAGCTTGGTTCCTGCTAGTTCCTGAGCTTCCTGTGTCGATTCCTGTGTCAGTCCCTGTGTCGATTCCTATGTCTGATCCCGTGTCCTGCCGTGAGGCGTTCCTGTCCTGAGGTCCAGTACCTTTGCCTGTGCAAGTTTCTGGCTTCTTGGTGTCCACCGGTCTGTCGTTTGGGATTCTGCCTGTCCTCCAGTTCTGAGAGTCTGTGTCAGCAGCATTGGGAGTTCCTGTCCGTTTGCCAGTATTCGTACCGGTTCCGTGAGTAGCGGCACGGCCGCGTCCGTTGGCTTAGGCCGCTGTATTCCCTTATTATTTCTGTCACTGGTGTTTTGCAGAAGGTTCTGCTTATGCTGTCACCGCCGGTACACAAAAGTATTGTGTGGTCAGCATTTCCTTTGTTGTTCTTTTCCTTTGGCGGCAAGCCGCACATACTTTGGTTTTAGGTTTGTTAGTAGCCCCTGGCCTTGTTGTTTAGTCAGAGGGCCCCTTGTTATCACCCTGTCTCGGTTCACTCTTTGTCTCTCATTAAGACCTGAGGGGGCATCGAAGTTGGGCAGACGTAATCCGCCCTTCAAACGCGGCTGCCATGGGCTCAAGCAACCATAGTCTCGCAAGAGTGTACTGACAGCACGGGTGAGACAACGGAGATAGGGCGCCTGGGGCTATTCCCTTTCCATTCCCCTTTCCCAGCATTACGTCCTGGTGCTCTGGACTCGCTTCATAACATCTCCCTTGTTCTGAGCACCAGGAACCTAACACCGTGTCCAATATCATTCCCTGAAATGATAACTTCATTGTGGGATCCAATTGTGATTTTGGAAGGTTTATGATCCAACCGTGCTGTTGAAGCACCGTCAGGGAAAGCGCAATGTTCTGTACTAGTTTCTCCCAGGATCTCGCTTTTATGAGGAGATCGTCCAAGTATGGGATTACGTTGACTCCTTTCTTGCGAAGAAGCACCATCATCTCCGCCATCACCTTGGTGAATCTTCTCGGAGCCGTGGAGAGCCCGAAAGGCAATGTTTGGAACTGGTAGTGGCAGTCCTGCACCGCAAACCTCAGGTATGCCTGATGCGGAGGGTAGATGGGAACATGTAAATAAGCATCTTTGATGTCCATTGACACCAGAAATTCCTTTTCCTCCAAAGCTGGAGATCACCGCTCTCAGAGATTCCATCTTGAATTTGAACCTTTTCAAATAGAGGTTCAGAGTCTTTAGGTTTAAAATCTGTCTGACCGAGCCATCCGGTTTCGGCACTACAAACAGGCTTGAATAAAACCCTTTTTCCTGTTGTGACACGGGAACTAAGGAAATTACGTTGTCTTAACATAATTTCTGTATTGCGTTCAGCACCTTTGTTCTGTCCTGAACAGAAGCTGGTAAGGCTGATTTGAAAAATCGGCATGGGGGAAGGTCTTTAAATTCCAATTTGTACCCTTGGGATACTATCTGTAATACCCAAGGATCCAGATCTGAGTGAATCCAGACCTGGCTGAAAAACAGTAGACGTACCCCCACCCGATCGTACTCCCACAGGGGAGCCCCAGCGTCATGCTGAGGTTTTAGCAGAAGTAGCTGTTGACTTCTGCTCCTGCGAGCCTGATGGTGTTGTAGATTTTTTACCTCTTCCTCGCCCTCTTCCTGCGAAGAAGGGGGTACCCTTTGCCTTTTTGGACTTGTTGGGCCGAAAGGATTGCATCGTATGAGAATGATATCCTTTCCTAGGTGGAGCAGCTGCGGAAGGCAGAAATGCTGACTTCCCTGATGTAGTTGTTGAAATCATGGCATCCAGCTCGTCTCCAAAGAGGGCTTCTCCATTGTAAGGGAGCGCCTTAATATTCTTTTTTGATTCCGCATCAGCATTCCATTGGCGGATCCACAGCGCATTGTGGGCTGAGATTGCCATAGCGGAGGATCTTAAACTCAGCAACCCAATATCCTTCATAGCTTCAACTAAGTAACCTGCAGCATCTTTGGTATGGCCGAGAGTTAGGACTATTTCATCCCTGTCAACTGTGTCTATGTTAACAAGCAAGTTGTCAGACGATTTTTCCACAGCGTTACCCACCCACGCACAAGCAATGGTGGGCCTGAGCACCGTTCCGTTAGCCGTATATATGGATTTCAGGGTTGTTTCTAATTTACGGTCAGCTGGATCTTTTAAAGTGGCTGAACCAGGGGCAGGCAAAACTATTTTCTTAGACAGCCGAGAAACTGAGGTGTCTATCATTGGGGGAGTCTCCCATTTGTGCCTGTCTTCCTCAGGGAAAGGGTACGCTACACATATCCTTCTGGGAAGGGTAAATTTCTTCTCAGGGTTAGCCCAGGATTCTTCAAAGAACGCATTCAAATCCTTTGAAGGAGGGAAAGTCACAACCTGCTTTTTATTTAATTTAAAATAATCCTTTTCCTCTGGGACCAGTGTTGTTTCAGGAAACTCCAACACTTCCTTTATAGCAACTATCATACATTGTATGATTTTGGCTAATTTGGGGTCTACTCCTCTCAAATCCCCAGTGTCGACATCAGAGTTGGAATCTGTGTCTGTTCCCCTTGCATTATCTGGGCCAGAGACCTTTTCTGGGAACTGGATGGGACCCGAGTGGATGATATGGAGGGGTCAGTAAACACCACAGACTGCCTCCAATATTTAGTCTGTTGTTCAGACTCAGAGAATTTCTTTGCAAGCATTGATATATTCTTTTGCAACATTCTCACCCACTACGGCTCCTTCTGAGAGGGAAGGGCCACCATATTACCCTCTTGTGCATCTAAAATGAGTTCTTCCTGGGAAGAACCCTCCCCAATGTCTGACATGTTACACACCTGTACACACACACACACACACACACACACACACACACACACACACACACACACATACCCCTATCACACAGGGGAGCTTTTGGGGACAGACCCACACTAAAGTCTGTCAGAGAGACACAGAGGGATTTGCCAGTCCACACACTGCGCCTTATTGTGAATTGTGGAAATATTACCCACTTACAGCGCATATACCAATAATAGGCCCACAGACCGAATTATAATGAACACTCTCTGCCCCTTCTATAACACCCTGTACTTGTATCAGCGTTTTCATGAGGAGAAACAGCGTTCAGGAGCTTCACACTGGAGTTTCTGCAGGAGAAAATGGCACCCAGTGAGTGTTCTGGAAAGTCTGAGGAGAAGCCCCGCCCTTCAGCCTCAGCAATGTAATATTTATACTGGCTGGGGATGGCACATCAGCGGCTATACATGTATGTACCCTTTTTGCCAGTGAGAGTAAGGTTTTAAAACATGCCCTCAGAGCGCGCCCCCCCCCCCCCCCCGCGCGCTCTGCACCCTTGTGCTGAGAGACATGGCGCCCGCCGCTGCACGTGTACCTGTATACCGCCAACGATGACCGGAGGATCCCCTCTCTGCAGGACTCCGGTAATATACTCACCAGCCTTCTGACTTCTGGCTCTGTTAGGGGGTGGCGGCAGTGCTGTGGGAGTGAACGCTGGCCAGGCTTGGGCTGTGTTCAGTACTCTTCAGGAGCTAATGGTGTCCTGTCAGCGGAAGCAGAACCATTAACTAATGGTTCCTACTTCCCCCCCTAAGTCCCACGAAGCAGGGAAGCTGTTGCCAGCAGCTTCCCTGTAAAATAAAAAAACTAAGAAAGTCTTTTTCCAGCAAAGCTCTGTAGAGCTCCACTAGTGTGCATCCAGTCTCCTGGGCACATTTTCTAAACTGAGGTCTGGAGGAGGGGCATAGAGGGAGGAGCCAGTTCACACTGTTGAAAAGTCTTAAAGTGCCGAAGGCTCCTGCGGAACAGTCTATACCCCATGGTACTAAAGTGGACCCCAGCATCCTCTAGGACGTAAGAGAAAGACTGGACCCCAGCATCCTCTGGGACGTAAGAGAAAGACACAGTGTACCGCTGTTCGGTACATTGTGGATGATAAGACCTGTACTGTGCATGTGCAGTATTCCTCGCAAAGTTCCTACAGATATCAGGTGCTTGACAGTCTGACGCTCTTTGGGGGGGGGGGGGGGGGATGGAGCAGCTATGGTGTCCATTTCACAAAAACTGAGACATGCCATCTTAGTTTTGTGGGAGTGTTGAGGCCAAGGTCTTCCGACAGAGATTTCCTGGCCTCAGCCACAGAGCTGTGCAGCGGCCGGTCTATGTAAGCTCAGGGATACTCAGCTGCTACTTGTGTCACAGAGTGTTCCAATACGACACACTTGGACACAGCAGAGTAGGAGGAGTCTACTTATACAATTTTTGGTGCAGCAGTAGGAGGTGCAGGTCCTGCATCCTAAGACGCAGCATCTGGTCATCTACAATACCATTGGCCATCTGTGAAACCCTGAGGTTACTCAGATTGGCCCTCACAACTCTGTAGCCAGGAATTCTGCATCAGAAGACATAAACCCTGGCCTTGACACTCCCAGAAATTGGGGGCATCACACCACCATTTTTGGGAATGCTGTCCAGCTCTGACCATTCCCTGTCCCCAACGGACAGGCTGAAGCTCAGAGAGTACTGTGTGCAATGTAGGACCCATTCTGCACATGCATCACACCATTGGAGATGTACGCAAACCATCAGGATTGCACGCATCTCTGAATTAGGTCCACTTATAGCTATACATGCAAAAGAGAACATTGGGTAATTGACAATCTGCAGAATAAAGATGTTCAAAAAGAAATGGGTGACTCTTTGGGCGCTAAACACTTTATAAATTGGCAGTCAAATTATGAATTTATAAAATAGTAAATTATGCTGTTAAAATGGCCCTTTACCTAAACTAATAGGAATACATAGGTGTAATATCAGTCATATGGGGTTCTTCTTGATCACTGTTTTTCTGGGTCCGTTTTGGTGACAGGGCCAGGGTACCCTTAGGCAACGCTTGTTGTGCCTGTAGAATCCGAAACTTGCTATATTTGCAGAATGAGGTGACCGATGTTCTCAATGCACTGCATACTGAGAGAAATATTTATCTTATATCGACCAGACCAATTTAGCAGTATTAGCTGTTGATAAACATTTAAAAAAAACAACACAATAAAACAGAAAATAATGAAAATAACCGTAAGATACCACACTTATAATTAAATAATTTTTTATGCATCATGGATGTCAAAGCCTCTAAACCTTCATATTCCACCAGTAAGTAGTGATTACATTTTTTTGGAATCAAATGCTACTGTAGATACAAGGGTTTGGAAATTATTTATGTACTTCTATATAAAACTAGAACCCATTATTTTTAACAAGTACTAGAACTGGTATGATTTTCTGTATGGAATACTGATCCATAGTTAAAAGTCATTTTGCATTGGTCTTTGTGTTAACAGGATCAGAATGTGTCACCAAAGGCATATCGCCAACTCCACGCTGCTCTGGCATCTGTATCCACTGCTCTGCTGATTTTCACCAATCTTATATTTCTGGGTGGGGAACAAGTTGGAAAGATATACTGGGACAGACTCATAGTTGAAGGTCAGTGTATTGGAAATTCCATATTTTGAGCAAGTATTTTTGTTTTTAATATTTTTCCTTTTCCTCCTGCTGTGTGTCTCTTTGCAGTAAATTCAATTATCATAGAAGTAAAACAAATATCAGGCTAAGCACTCTTTTATTAGTAACCTGTTTAATGTTTTGATAGCTTGCTAATGATTATAAATTATTAAGATTAACATAAACAACAGCCGTTTAGCTTTCCAACCTATCCACTGGATTTCCCAGGCATTAACGGAAGGACATCATGTTTTAGTAAACATAGTAATTATTGTATTACATAATTACAAGAGTCATCACCTTATAATACATTGGGGGTTTTCATGCTCTCCCGCCCATGATTGTTCAGTAATCTGATGACTATTCAAGGGTTTGGGAATTATTAATCAGTATCACTCATGTCATTTACCACAATAATTTATCAATAAAATGTCACCTGGGCAGCTGGGAGCTGGGCAACAGCAGCTTAGAGAGGTAAGAGGTAACACTGTTGTTCTGGGCCACACTCCCCCTCTTAGGTGGCTGTGCGAATGGAATAACAATTGAATTGCTCCAATCGGGAGCCATCATTTCCCCCAGAAAGGTGAGGAGCGGTTTCGAATTAGAGTGCCAATGTTTGTAATTGGTGAGAGTGGTTTACTATAGTTGCATGAAGTATTTATATGTGGCGTGTTATTCTCTTATCTTGTGCCTTGACAATTGTCCCTATATTGGATCATAACATTGGTTTTCTGCTGATGATGCCTGAGTAAAACACTGTTATTTCTGCAAATCTATATTATGTATCTGAATAAGTTCACACCTTCATTTATATTACACCGGCTGGTGTGCCACTCCAAATTGAACAAAAAGATCACAAAATACAAAAAGAAAAGAAGAGGGGTGCACTCATCAGTCTGGCAAATAAAGTCACTTGGTCCTTGTGAAACTTTGGATTTAGATGTTTTTAGTCTTCTCTTTTAATAAAGTGATGTACAGTAACTCTTCAAAATGTGATGAGTGTATCCCTCTTCATTCACCATGAAGCCCCACTTGATGCTGGCACCTTCCCACTACCTTGTGTGTTTGTATATATATATATATAAAATGTATTTATTTATTTTGTGTGTGTTATATATAATTATTACAGTAATACATGTCTTGTTGTCTTGAGGATATTTATTTCACCTAAGCCTTGTTTTTAACCTCCAAAACCTGTGGCAATAATTTTTCTTGCCTACTGTGTTTTATTATTGAAATTTATAAAATTTTTGATGACTCTTTGAAAGCGTAAAGCTCAACTTCAGATGTGTGGTAAAGCATGACAATTATAGTGGTTTGTGTTAAACAAGGTTTTAAATTTAGTGCGTGACGTACATGACTACAATTATAATATAAAATATTCAAGAGGTTTAAACTACTTATGAATTTTTCCTTCAGCTATATTCACCAAGTTGTTACAGGTTAGAACATTTTATTTAGGCAAACTTGTTAAAGGAAAACAAAGAGCAAAATGAAATAGCTTTATTATTAATTCTTTATGGCTTCTTGTTTTTCATGTGATTAAATCGTGCTAGAAAATATACTTTATCTTATATAATATCCTGTAAGATATCTGTGATGTACATGCTCAGTAGATGTCAGAACTTTCAGTTACTGACATCACTGACACTGGAGGTATCAAAGTCATTAAATACAGTATAATGTAGCTGTTAATTAGTAAAGGTGTTTTTTGGTTACTCATTCAGATTTGCATCCAACCTTTCATTAGCACCAATCTACAGAGGCCGTGGTGGGAAGCAGTTGGTTTCCCGGCTGTCAGGATCCCGATGCCGGAATCCCAATACCCAAGGGAAACCAGGTGGTCAGAATCTCGACCGGGTCCATGCCACCCCCCGAGGGGGAATAAATTAGTGTAGCGGGCGAAGCTCGCCACCGGGCCCGAAGTGTGGCAAGCACAGCAAGCCCATGAGGGGACACGCTGTGCTTGCCGTCGGGATCCCGTCTGTCGGGATTCCGTCGTCGGACTTATCACCGCCGGGATCCAATACTGATTCCACCGTGGTAAGATAAGGAACAATATAACTATAACCAGGAGGCATTTTTCGAAAATCCTTAGTGAAACCTAATGGCCTACATAGCAAGTGACCCAAAAGTGATGACCCATTAACATCCTCAGCCACCTTCCTCACTAACATACCCAACCATTTAACTGTAAACTACTAGTTTGTCATTTTGGGGTATATTTACTAAGCCTTGGATGGAAATAAAGTGGACGGAGATAAAGTACCAATTAGCTCCTAACTGCTATGTCTATCTCCATCCAAGGCTTAGTGAATAGACCCCTTTATCCCACCGCTTGATGCACGCCCACAATACTGTTACCTGCTGTTTGCTGGACACATTCAAACCATATATATTTAAAAAATAAAGTACTTCTTCAGCAGGGATGTAGTTGGCATCTCAACAGACGGGATGACGCTGGTCAAAAGATCGTCACCGTAATCCCGACAGTATGCCAATGTAAGTATGCCGGGGAGGGTTAGGGTCAGGTAGCAGGGTGGTGGGTTAGGGTTAGGCACTAGGTTGAGGGTTACGAGGGGTGTGTGGAGTGTAGGCTGTGAGAGGTTAAGGTTAGGCTGTAGGGGGGGGGGGGAAGACGAAGGAGTAGGGTTAGTTTAATTACTCACACCTGTCGGCATTTTGGCAGCTGGAATGCCGGTGTTGGAATTCTGACCGCCGGCATCCTGACTGCTAGTATCCCGTACCCAGCCCCTTCAGCACAACTAAGGCAGTGTACGAAAACATAACTTGAAAAGAAGAAACAGACTGTAAAGGAAACAGAGAGAAACTAAAAGAGAGATGATGTAAAACAGGTATTATAGGGAAAAGCACTTTGACTATAAGAGACATAAATATAGAAAATGTTGGTAAAAATAATAGCTGCTATACTGGAGACAGAGTCAATTTGCCAACATGTTTTGTTGTGTAGTATAATGCATTTTATAGCTATAACTCATTTATTTCCTGAGGAATTATGTGATTAAAAATCTAGTTATTGCTTATTACAAGTGATGCAGTAAAGTCTAGTCCATAAAGTGCAGGGAAATATGACCAGCAAACTCAAGGATAGCGATTTTAGTAGCCAAATTATATTGGTACATGTACGATTGCCTGGCTTAGGGGTCAGGATATGAAATTCTGAAAAGCATTGTGGTACTTTTTTTTTTTTTAATCTCTCCTATCTATGTTAATATAAATATATTTCTCTATCGTCCTAAGTGGATGCTGGGGTTCCTGAAAGGACCATGGGGAATAGCGGCTCCGCAGGAGACAGGGCACAAAAAAGTAAAGCTTTTACCAGATCAGGTGGTGTGCACTGGCTCCTCCCCCTATGACCCTCCTCCAGACTCCAGTTAGATTTTGTGCCCGAACGAGAAGGGTGCAATCTAGGTGGCTCTCCTAAAGAGCTGCTTAGAGAAAGTTTAGCTTAGGTTTTTTACTTTACAGTGAGTCCTGCTGGCAACAGGATCACTGCAACGAGGGACTTAGGGGAGAAGTAGTGAACTCACCTGCGTGCAGAGTGGATTTGCTGCTTGGCTACTGGACACTAGCTCCAGAGGGACGATCACAGGTACAGCCTGGATGGTCACCGGAGCCGCGCCGCCGGCCCCCTTGCAGACGCTGAAGAGAGAAGAGGTCCAAAATCGGCGGCTGAAGACTCCTGAGTCTTCATAAAGGTAGCGCACAGCACTGCAGCTGTGCGCCATTTTCCTCTCAGCACACTTCACACAACAGTCACTGAGGGTGCAGAGCGCTGGGGGGGGCGCTCTGAGAGGCAAATAAAAACCTTATTAGAGGCAAAAAATACCTCACATATAGCCCACAGAGGCTATATGGAGATATTTAACCCCTGCCTAACTTCAAAAATAGCGGGAGACGAGCCCGCCGTAAAAGGGGCGGGGCCTATCTCCTCAGCACACAGCGCCATTTTCTCTCACAGAAAAGCTGGAGAGAAGGCTCCCAGGCTCTCCCCTGCACTGCACTACAGAAACAGGGTTAAAACAGAGAGGGGGGGCACTGATTTTGGCGATATTGTATATATATAAAAGATGCTATAAGGGAGAAACACTTATATAAGGTTGTCCCTATATAATTATAGCGTTTTTGGTGTGTGCTGGCAGACTCTCCCTCTGTCTCCCCAAAGGGCTAGTGGGTCCTGTCCTCTGTCAGAGCATTCCCGGTGTGTGTGCTGTGTGTCGGCACGTGTGTGTCGACATGTATGAGGACGATGTTGGTGAGGAGGCGGAGAAATTGCCTGTAATGGTGATGTCACTCTCTAGGGAGTCGACACCGGAATGGATGGCTTATTTAGAGAATTACGTGAGAATGTCAACACGCTGCAAGGTCGGTTGACGACATGAGACGGCCGACAATCTATTAGGACCGGTCCAGGCGTCTCAGAAACACCGTCAGGGGTTTTAAAAACGCCCATTTACCTCAGTCGGTCGACACAGACACAGACACGGACACTGAATACAGTGTCGACGGTGAATAAACAAACGTATTTCTCATTAGGGCCACACGTTAAGGGCAATGAAGGAGGTGTTACGTGTTTCTGATACTACAAGTACCACAAGAAAGGGTATTATGTGGGAGTGGAAAAAACTACCTGTAGTTTTTCCTGAATCAGATAAAATAAAATGAAGTGTGTGATGATGCGTAGGGTTACCCCGATAGCAAATATTGGCGTTATACCCTTTCCCGCCAGAAATTAGGGTACGTTGGGAAACACCCCTTAGGGTGATAAGGCGCTCACACGCTTATCAAGTGGCGTTACCGTCTCCAGATACGGCCGCCCTCAAGGAGCCAGCTGATAGGAAGCTGGAAAAATATCCTAAAAAGTATATACACACATACGGTGGTTATACTGCGACCAGCGATCGCCATCAGCCTGGAGATGCAGTGCTGGGTTGGCTTGGTCGGATTCCCTGACTGAAAATATTTTATTCATGTAGAGCATTTAATAGGATGCATTCTATATATATGTATGTGAGATGCACAGAGGGATATTTGCTCTCTGGCATCAAGATAAGTGCGTTGTCCATATCTCCCAGAAGATGTCAGGGACACGACAGTGGTCAGGTGATACAGATCCCATACGGCAGATGGAAGTATTGCTGTATAAAGGGAAGGAGTTATTTGGGGGTCGGTCCATCGGACCTGGGGACCACAGCAACAGCTGGGAAATCCAACCTTTTTTACCCCAAGTTACATCTCAGCTAAAAAAGACACCGTCTTTTCAGCCTCAATCTTTCCTTTCCCATGAGGGCATGCAGGCAAAAGGCCAGTCATATCTGCCCAGACATAGAGGTAAGGGAAGTAGACTGCAGCAGGCAGCCCTTTCCCAGGAAAAGAAGCCCTCCACCGCGTCTGCCAAGTCCTCAGCATGACGCTGGGGCCGTGCAAGCGGACTCAAGGTGGGGGGGTAGTCTCAAGAGTCTCAGGGCGCAGTGGGATCACTCGCAAGTTGACCCCTAGATCGTACGAGTATTATCCCAGGGGTAAAGATTGGAGAGTCGAGACATCTTCTCCTCGCAGGTTCCTGAAGTCTGCTTTACCAACGGCTCCCTCCGACAGGGAGGCAGCATTGGAAACAATTCACAAGCGGTATATCCAGCAGGTGATAATCAAAGTACCCCTCCTACGACAAGGAAAAGGGTATTATTTTTCCACACTATATTGTGGTACTGAAGCCAGACGGCTTGGTGACACATAGTCTAAATCTAAAATGTTTTGAACACTTACATAAAAGGTTCAAATCGAGATAAAGTCACTCAGAGCAGTGATAGCGAACCGGAAAAAAGGGGACTATATGGTGTCCCTGGACATCAAGGATTACCTCCATGTCCAAATTTTGTCCTTCTCATCAAGGGTACCTCTGGTTCGTGGTACAGAACTGTCAATATCAGTTTCAGACGATGCCGTTTGAATTATCCACGGCACCCCGGGCCTTTTTACCAAGGTAATGGCCGAAAAGATGTTTCTTCAAAGAAAAAAGGCATCTAAATTATCCCTTACTTGCACGACCTAAAAAGGGCAAGTTCCAGAGAACAGTTGGAGGTCGGAAGAGCACTATCTAAAGTAGTTCTTCGACGGCACGACTGGATTCTAAATATTCCAAAAATCGCAGCTGTTTTCCGACGATACGTCTGCTGTTCCTAGGGATGATTCTGGACACGGTTCAGAAAAAGGTTTTTCTTCCCGAGGAAAAAGCCAAGGAGTTATCCGACCTGTCAGGAACCTCCTAAAACCAGGAAAGGTGTCTGTACATCAATGCACAAGAGTCCTGGGAAAAATGGTGGCTTTTTACGAAGCAATTCCATTCGGCAGATTCCATGCAAGAATTTTCCAAAGGGATCTGTTGGACAAATGGTCAGGGTCGCATCCTCAGATGCACCTGCGAATAACCCTGTCGCCAAGGACAAGGGTATATCTTCTGTGGTGGTTGCAAAAGGCTCATCTATTGGAGGGCCGCAGATTCGGCATACAGGATTTGATCCTGGTGACCACGGACGCCAGCCTGAGAGGTTGGGGAGCAGTCACACAAGGAAGAAACTTCCAGGGGGTATGGACGAACCTGGAAAAGTCTCTTCACATAAACATTCTGGTACTAAGAGCAATCTAAAATGCTCTAAGCCAGGCGGAACCACTCCTGCAAGGAAAACCGGTGTTGATTCAGTCGGACAACATCACGGCGGTCGCCCATGTAAACAGACAGGGCGGCACAAGAAGCAGGAGTGCAATGGCAGAAGCTGCCAAGATTCTTCGCTGGGCGGAGAATCACGTAATAGCACTGTCAGCAGTGTTCTTCCCGGGCGTGGACAACTGGGAAGCAGACTTCCTCAGCAGACACGATATTCACCCGGGAGAGGGGGGTCTTCATCCAGAAGTCTTCCACATGCTAATAAACTGTTGGGAAAGACCAATGGTAGACATGATGGCGTCTCGCCTCAACAAGAAACTGGACAAGTATTGCGCCAGGTCAAGAGATCCACAGGCAATAGCTGTGGACGCACTGGTAACACCTTGGGTGTACAAATCAGTATATGTGTTTCCTCCTCTGCCTCTCATACCAAAGGTATTGAAGATTATACGGTGAGGAGGAGTAAGAACAATACTAGTGGCTCCGGATTGGCCAAGAAGGACTTGGTACCCGGAACTTCAAGAGTTGGTCACGGACGACCCGTGCCCTCTACTTCTGAGAAGGGACCTGCTACAACAGGGTCCCTGTCTCTTTCAAGACTTACCGCGGCTGAGTTTGACGGCATGGCGGTTGAACGCCAGATCCTAAAAGGGAAAGGCATTCCAGAAGAAGTCATTCCTACCTTGATTAAGGCAAGGAAGGAAGTCACCGCGAAACATTATCACCGCATTTGGCGAAAATATGTCGCGTGGTGCGAGGATCGGAGTGTTCCGACGGAGGAATTTCAACTGGGTCGTTTCCTACATTTCCTACAATCAGGATTGTCTATGGGTCTCAAATTGAGATCTATTAAGGTTCAAATTTCGGCCCTGTCAATATTCTTCCAAAAAGAATTGGCCTCAGTTCCTGAGGTACAGACTTTTGTTAAAGGAGTACTGCATATACAGCCTCCTGTGGTGCCTCCGGTGGCACCGTGGGATCTAAATGTAGTTTTAGATTTCCTCAAATCCCATTGGTTTGAACCATTGAAAAAGGTGGATTTTAAATATCTCACATGGAAAGTGACTATGTTACTGGCCCTGGCTTCCGCCAGGAGAGTATCTGAATTGGCGGCTTTATCTTATAAAAGCCCTTATCTAATCTTCCATTCGGATAGGGCAGAACTGAGGACTCGTCCGCATTTTCTCCCTAAGGTGGTATCAGCGTTTCACCTGAACCAACCTATTGTGGTGCCTGCGGCCACTGGCGACTTGGAGGACTCCAAGTTGTTGGACGTTGTCAGAGCCTTAAAAATATACATTTCAAGGACGGCTGAAGTCAGAAAATCTGACTCGCTGTTGATACTATATGCACCCAACAAGTTGGGTGCCCCTGCTTCTAAGCAGACGATTGCTCGTTGGATTTGTAACACAATTCAACTTGCTCATTCTGTGGCAGGCCTGCCACAGCCTAAATCTGTTAAGGCCCATTCCACAAGGAAGGTGGGCTCATCTTGGGCGGCTGCCCGAGGGGTCTCGGCATTACAATTCTGTCGAGCAGCTACGTGGTCGGGGGAAAACACGTTTGTAAAATTCTACAAATTTGATACCCTGGCAAAAGAGGACTTGGAATTCTCTCATTCGGTGCTGCAGAGTCATCCGCACTCTCCCGCCCGTTTGGGAGCTTTGGTATAATCCCCATGGTCCTTTCAGGAACCCCAGCATCCACTTAGGACGATAGAGAAAATAAGAATTTACTTACCGATAATTCTATTTCTCGGAGTCCGTAGTGGATGCTGGGCGCCCATCCCAAGTGCGGATTATCTGCAATACTGTACATAGTTATTGTTAACAAATTCGGGTTATATTGTTAAGGAGCCATCTTTAAGAGGCTCTTTCTGTTATCATACTGTTAACTGGGTTTAGATCACAAGTTGTACGGTGTGATTGGTGTGGCTGGTATGAGTCTTACCCGGGATTCAAATTGCCTCCCTTATTGTGTACGCTCGTCCGGGCACAGTACCTAACTGGAGTCTGGAGGAGGGTCATAGGGGGAGGAGCCAGTGCACACCACCTGATCTGGTAAAAGCTTTACTTTTTTGTGCCCTGTCTCCTGCGGAGCCGCTATTCCCCATGGTCCTTTCAGGAACCCCAGCATCCACTACGGACTCCGAGAAATAGAATTATCGGTAAGTAAATTCTTATTATATATATATATATATATATTTTTATATTATCAATAATGTTACTTTGTATATATGAGCCTCACAACGCAACGCATTACTGTGTCGTGGATTCGGCCCATTGGACGTGCACAACATTCAGTGGGCAATGCAACCACCCAATTTATCAAACAATGAATTGGGTGGTTTTAAAGATACACACTTTTCTCTGACGTCCTAGTGGATGCTGGGACTCCGTCAGGACCATGGGGAATAGCGGCTCCGCAGGAGACAGGGCACAAAAGTAAAAGCTTTAGGATCAGGTGGTGTGCACTGGCTCCTCCCCCTATGACCCTCCTCCAAGCCTCAGTTAGGTTTTTGTGCCCGTCCGAGCAGGGTGCAATCTAGGTGGCTCTCATAAAGAGCTGCTTAGAGTAAAAGTTTTGATAGGTTTCTTATTTTCAGTGAGTCCTGCTGGCAACAGGCTCACTGCAACGAGGGACCTAGGGGAGAAGGAGTGAACTCACCTGCGTGCAGGATGGATTTGCTTCTTAGGCTACTGGACACTAGCTCCAGAGGGACGATCACAGGTACAGCCTGGATGGGTCACCGGAGCCTCGCCGCCGACCCCCTTGCAGATGCCGAAATAAGAAGAGGTCCAGAAGCCGGCGGCTGAAGGCTTTTCAGTCTTCATGAGGTAGCGCACAGCACTGCAGCTGTGCGCCATTGCGCTCAGGCACACTTCACACCAGCGGTCACTGAGGGTGCAGGGCGCTGGGGGGGGCGCCCTGGGCAGCAATGAGATTACCTTTCTGGCTAAAAAGAATACATCACATATAGTCCCTGAGGCTATATGGATGTATTTCACCCCTGCCAGGTCTCAGAAAAACCGGGAGAAGAGCCCGCCGGAATAGGGGGCGGGGCCTATCTCCTCAGCACACAGCGCCATTTTCCCTCACAGAACTGCTGGTGGGAAGGCTCCCAGGCT
Source organism: Pseudophryne corroboree (assembly GCF_028390025.1). NCBI lineage: Eukaryota > Metazoa > Chordata > Amphibia > Anura > Myobatrachidae > Pseudophryne > Pseudophryne corroboree. The sequence goes on along the minus strand of NC_086447.1, from coordinate 776,523,783 downwards.
CTCCCCAGCACTGCACTACAGAAACAGGGTTAAAACAGAGAGGGGGGGCACTTATTTGGCGATATGATTATATATTAAGATGCTATAAGGGAAAACACTTATATAAAGGTTGTCCCTGTATAATTATAGCGTTTTGGTGTGTGCTGGCAAACTCTCCCTCTGTCTCCCCAAAGGGCTAGTGGGGTCCTGTCCTCTATCAGAGCATTCCCTGTGTGTGTGCTGTGTGTCGGTACGTGTGTGTCGACATGTATGAGGACGATGTTGGTGAGGAGGCGGAGCAATTGCCTGTAATGGTGATGTCACTCTCTAGGGAGTCGACACCGGAATGGATGGCTTATTTAAGGAATTACGTGATAATGTCAACACGCTTCAAGGTCGGTTGACGACATGAGACGGCCGGCAAACAAATTAGTACCTGTCCAGGCGTCTCAAACACCGTCAGGGGCTTTAAAACGCCCATTTACCTCAGTCGGTCGACATAGACACGGACACTGACTCCAGTGTCGACGGTGAAGAAACAAACGTATTTTCCTTTAGGGCCACACGTTACATGTTAAGGGCAATGAAGGAGGTGTTACATATTTCTGATACTACAAGTACCACAAAAAAGGGTATTATGTGGGTATGAAAAAACTACATGTAGTTTTTCCTGAATCAGATAAATTAAATGAAGTGTGTGATGATGCGTGGGTTTCCCCCGATAGAAAATTATTGGCGGTATACCCTTTCCCGCCAGAAGTTAGGGCGCGTTGGGAAACACCCCTTAGGGTGGATAAGGCGCTCACACGCTTATCAAAACAAGTGGCGTTACCGTCTCCAGATACGGCCGCCCTCAAGAAACCAGCTGATAGGAGGCTGAAAAATATCCTAAAAAGTATATACACACATACTGGTGTTATACTGCGACCAGCTATCGCATCAGCCTGGATGTGCAGCGCTGGGGTGGCTTGGTCGGATTCCCTGACTGAAAATATTGATACCCTTGACAGGGACAGTATTTTATTGACTATAGAGCACATAAGTGCGATGTCCATATCTGCCAGAAGATGTTTATGGACACGACAGTGGTCAGGTGATGCAGATTCCAAACGGCAATTGCCGTATAAAGGGAAGGAGTTATTTGGGGTCGGTCCATCAGACCTGGTGGCCACGGCAACAGCTGGAAAATCCACCTTTTTTACCCTAAGTCACATCTAAGCAGAAAAAGACACCGTCTTTTCAGCCTCAGTCCTTTCGTCCCCATAAGGGCAAGCGGGCAAAAGGCCAGTCATATCTGCCCAGGGATAGAGGAAAGGGAAGAAGACTGCAGCAGGCAGCCCATTCCCAAGAACAGAAGCCCTCCACCGCTTCTGCCAAGTCCTCAGCATGACGCTGGGGCCGTACAGGACCCCTGGATCCTACAAGTAGTATCCCAGGGGTACAGATTGGAAATTCGAGACGTCTCCCCCTCGCAGGTTCCTGAAGTCTGCTTTACCAACGTCTCCCTCCGACAGGGAGGCAGTATTGGAAACAATTCACAAGCTGTATTCCCAGCAGGTGATAATCAAAGTACTCCTCCTACAACAAGGAAAGGGGTATTATTCCACACTATATTGTGGTACTGAAGCCAGACGGCTCGGTGAGACCTATTCTAAATCTGAAATATTTGAACACTTACATACAAAGGTTCAAATCAAGATGGAGTCACTCAGAGCAGTGATAGCGAACCAGGAAGAAGGGGACTAAATGGTGTCCCGGGACATCAGGGATGCTTCCTCCATGTCCCAATTTGCCCTTCTCACCAAGGGTACCTCAGGTTCGTGGTACAGAACTGTCACTATCAGTTTCAGACGATGCCGGTTGGATTGTCCACGGCACCCCGGGTCTTTACCAAGGTAATGGCCGAAATGATGATTCTTCTTCAAAGAAAATGGACGATATCCTGATAAGGGCAAGGTCCAGAGAACAGTTGGAGGTCGGAGTAGCACTATCTCAAGTAGTTCTACGACAGCATGGGTGGATTCTAAATATTCCAAAACCGCAGCTGTTTCCGACGACAATTTGCTGTTCCTAGGGATGATTCTGGACACAGTCCAGAAAAGGGTGTTTCTCCCGGAGAAGAAAGCAAGGGAGTTATCCGAGCTAGTCAGGAACCTCCTAAAACCAGGAAAAGTGTCAGTGCATCATTGCACAAGGGTCCTGGGAAAAATGGTGGCTTCTTACGAAGCGATTCCATTCGGCAGATTTCACGCAAGAACTTTTCAGTGGGATCTGCTGGAAAAATGGTCCGGATCGCATCTTCAGATGCATCAGCGGATAACCCTGTCTCCAAGGACAAGGGTGTTTCTTCTGCGGTGGCTGCAGAGTGCTCATTTACTAAAGGGCCGCAGATTCGGCATTCAGGACTGGGTCCTGGTGACCACGGATGCCAGCCGGAGAGGCTGGGGAGCAGTCACACAGGGAAAAAATTTCCAGGGAGTGTGATCAAGTCTGGAGACTTCTCTCCACATAAAACAATGCTCTAAGCTTAGCAAGACCTCTGCTTCAAGGTCAGCCGGTATTGATCCAGTGGGACAACATCACGGCAGTCGCCCACGTAAACAGACAGGGCGGCACAAGAAGCAGGAGGGAAATGGCAGAAACTGCAAAGATTCTTCGCTGGGCGGAAAATCATGGGATAGCACTGTCAGCAGTGTTCATTCCGGGAGTGGACAACTGGGAAGCAGACTTCCTCAGCAGGCACGACCTCCACCCGGGAGAGTGGGGACTTCATCGGGAAGTCTTCCACATGATTGTGAACCGTTGGGAAAGACCAAAGGTGGACATGATGGCGTCCCGCCTGAACAAAAAACTGGACAGGTATTGCGCCAGGTCAAGAGACCCTCAGGCAATAGCTGTGGACGTTTCTGGTAACACAGTGGGTGTACCAGTCGGTGTATGTGTTCCCTCCTCTGCTTCTCATACCCAAGGTACTGAGAATTTATAAGACGTAGAGGAGTAAGAACTATACTCGTGGCTCCGGATTGCCCAAGAAGGACTTGGTACCCGGAACTTCAAGAAATGCTCACAGAGGACTCATGGCCTCTGCCGCTAAGAAGGGACTTGCTTCAGCGAGTACCATGTCTGTTCCAAGACTTACCGCTGCTGCGTTTGACGGCATGGCGGTGGAACGCCGGATCCTAAGGGAAAAAGGCATTCCGGAAGAGGTCATTCCTACCCTGGTCAAAGCCAGGAAGGAGGTGACTGCACAACATTATCACCACATGTGGCGAAAATATGTTGCGTGGTGTGAGGCCAGGAAGGCCCCACGAAGAAATTTCAACTCGGTCGATTCCTGCATTTCCTGCAAACAGGAGTGTCTATGGGCCTCAAATTGGGGTCCATTAAGGTTCAAATTTCGGCCCTGTCAATTTTCTTCCAGAAAGAATTGGCTTCACTTCCTGAAGTCCAGAAGCTTGTCAAGGGAGTACTGCATATACAACCCCCTTTTGTGCCTCCAGTGGCACTGTGGGATCTCAACGTAGTTCTGGGATTCCTCAAATCACATTTTAAACCGCTCAAATCTGTGGATTTGAAATATCTCACATGAAAAGTGACCATGCGGTTGGCCCTGGCCTCGGCCAGGCGAGTGTCAGAATTGGTGGCTTTGTCTCACAAAAGCCCATATCTGATTGTCCATTCGGACAGGGCAGAGCTGCGGACTCGTCCCCAGTTTCTCCCTAGGGTGGTGTCAGCGTTTCACCTGAACCAGTTTATTGTGGTACCTGCGGCTATTAGGGACTTGGAGGACTCCAAGTTGCTAGATGTTGTCAGGGCCCTGAAAATATAGGTTTCCAGGACGACTGGAGTCAGGAAAACTGACTTGCTGTTATCCTGTATGCACCCAACAAACTGGGTGCTCTTGCTTCTAAGCAGACGATTGCTAGTTGGATGTGTAGTACAATTCAGCTTGCACATTCTGTGGCAGGCCTGCCACAGCCAAAATATGTAAATGCCCATTTCACAAGGAAGGTGGGCTCATCTTGGGCGGCTGCCCGAGGGGTCTCGGCTTTACAACTTTGTCGAGCTGCTACTTGGTCAGGAGCAAACACGTTTGCAAAATTCTACAAATTTGATACCCTGGCTGAGGAGGACCTGGAGTTCTCTCATTCGGTGCTGCAGAGTCATCCGCACTCTCCCGCCCGTTTGGGAGCTTTGGTATAATCCCCATGGTCCTGACGGAGTCCCAGCATCCACTAGGACGTCAGAGAAAATAAGAATTTACTTACCGATAATTCTATTTCTCGTAGTCCGTAGTGGATGCTGGGCGCCCATCCCAAGTGCGGATTGTCTGCAATACTTGTACATAGTTATTGTTACAAAAATCGGGTTATTATTGTTGTGAGCCATCTTTTCAGAGGCTCCGCTGTTATCATGCTGTTAACTGGGTTCAGATCACAGGTTATACGGTGTGATTACGGTGTGGCTGGTATGAGTCTTACCCGGGATTCAAAATCCTTCCTTATTGTGTACGCTCGTCCGGGCACAGTATCCTAACTGAGGCTTGGAGGAGGGTCATAGGGGGAGGAGCCAGTGCACACCACCTGATCCTAAAGCTTTTACTTTTGTGCCCTGTCTCCTGCGGAGCCGCTATTCCCCATGGTCCTGACGGAGTCCCAGCATCCACTACGGACTACGAGAAATAGAATTATCGGTAAGTAAATTCTTATTTACAATGATCACTTAATATATTGTATAGTGTTTATCCACTATTTACAATAGTGAAATAAAATAAAAGAGGTACAGTATACACAAAGGGATTCATGTTTGTAAGTAAAGCAAAAAACAACAACTTTGTGTCTGGAACAGATGTTGCCATTCAAGGGGAGCAAATACATTTATATTTTGTCTGTGCAGGGTAAATACTGTCTGCTTCTGCATGCAGCTCCCAAATGTTAGGTTTATTTTTAAACTGCAATTTAGATTTCAGGCTGAACAGACCCCACCTGCAGGCCCAAATGGTTTTGCCCAGTTGCTTGCTTTTTTGATTTACTCACAAACATGAATCAGGTCTAGAGTGTCAAAATACATCACTGCTTAAGCACTTGCCTGGCATGGTCACATCAGAAACAACCACAGCAGGCTGGGCTTTCCCTGACATGGTCGCATCTGGTGCAACCTGTCAGAATGCTCACTGTGCGGCTGCAGGAAGAGAAGCTTTCTACAATTGCCGCTCTCAGAGGGACCTCCACTCTCTCTGCTTCCTGGTCCCCCTCCCCCCCCCCCCACTCTCCCCCAGTGCCTGCTGTGCTGCCGATTAGTCAGCCCGGCAGCACCCCCCACCCAGCGGCTGCAGACAGTAGCAGCCGCTGGGGTAATGTAAAAAAAAAAAAAAAGCAGCCTTCACCATCCTTAAGGAGCTCTGGAGGCTGCAGAGAGGATCATGTGCGGGAAACTGAAGTTGTGATGGTCCGATCATTGATGTTTGTACCGATTTAAAAAAAAATAAAAAATTGGATATACTTAACTAAATGTTCTTAACCTACCTGTACTTCAATCATAAAAAGACAATTTCTGAGCGTTTTGTGGAAAAAATACTAGTCAGTTAAGTGGTTAATTATACAGGGTTATATAATTTATTGCATGTGTTTGGAGCTACTCTGTAGTTAAGAGGTTAGACATTTTAAGAGCTACTGTACAGTCACAGTTATGTGAAAATGTTTTATGTGAGAACAATTGCAGGAAGTAGTATTTAAAATGTATATTTTTTCAGAATTTAATAGATGCAGGGTTGGCTGGTTTAAACCAAATAGGTTTATTATTTTTTTTTATTATTATGCTGTGACTACAGGCACGGCGTTGTTGCTTCTTAAAAGAAAAAAAGCCTATTATGCTAAAAGACTAGTATTTTTATTCAAAATGTTTAATGCCGGTGGCATGCTCAGTGCTAATGCTTAACTCCTCATTACTATTCAGATTTACTTAAGTATAAGTAATAAGTAGGACTAATGTGTAACATTAACTTGTTCTTCTTTTCAATCACTCAATCTCTGAGTGTACTCTGTACTGTATGCTTTAATATATTTAGTCTATCTCTCATATCTCCCAACCAGGCCCGCCATCAGGGGGTTACTGTGGGCACAGCTGTCCCATGTCCAGCCTCTCTAACAAAGAGGGGAGGGCCTGGGCTGCTCATTCCGCTGTCCGCCTGCCATCGTTCGTCCCTGTGCGTCCTGACGCCTCCCACAGCGCTCTATTGAAAATGTCCCTCTCAAAATGGCCACTGCCTCAGAGGAGACCGTTATTAAAGACACTCGAGGAGGCCTCTAGTATCTTTAATAGTTGTCTCCTCTTATGTGGCGGCCATTTTTGGGAGGGACGTTTTCAATAGTTGGAACTTGAAACAGGCTGGCACGAACAGTCTGCAGCGGCGGCTGGTGGGGGGGATCCCCTGACAACGAGCAGGTACTGGCATAATTACTGTGTGAGCATATTATGGTGACAAGGGCATTAATGTGGGGGCATAATATGTTGTCAGGGGCATTACTGTGGGGACTTAATATAGTGCAAAGGGCATAATATGGGGGGCAATGTAATAGGGTGTGAGATCAGAAAGTGAGATATTTTGTGAGAGTTCTCCTGTTTTTATTTAAAGTGGCAATCATTTCCGTGGCAAAACCAGATTGATTTTGCAATGTAAATAATTGCCACTTTAAAAAATCAGGAGACTTCTCCCAAAATCTCTCACTTTCTGATTCTCACACCCTATTATATTCCACCATGGTGTTACTCTGTATGTGCATAGGAATTTTATTTAAATTTTTGTAAAATAAATGTGTGTATATATATATGTATATATATATAGATAGATAGATAGATAGATAGATAGATAGATAGATAGAAATCCCTGCACTCTCACACAGCTCAGCCAACAACTGGGGTGCCAATCAGAGTCCGACCCACTCAGAGGTGGGACCCATAGTACAATACAGGATTATCCACAAAGTGGAACAGATAGCACTCTCCAGATTTCAGTTCAATTAATCAACAAAGATAAGTTTAATGTAAAAGTCAGTCTCACAGTTCCAAGGTAATATCCATATCCAACGTTTCGGTCCACACCAGGACCTTTCTCAAGGAATTACAGCGTGGTCAGCACAAACAGCATCACAGCAGGAGTCAATAGTACAGGTAACTGGAGTGCTATCTGTTCCACTTTGTGGATAATCCTGTATTATATATATATATATATATATATATATATATATATATATATATATGATGCAGAAATGCCCGGCACTCCCACCCACACGTAGTAGATCCGGGTGCCCTCCGCAACCGATGATGCAATGAATAATGGAAATAAGGCAGCGGCACTCCGTCAACATAAAAGATCAAACGTGTATTGAAGCAAAAATATCAGTGGTCACATAACAACCAACATTTCGGGATCCTAAGAAGTTCACGCCTTAAAAAAGGGATCTTAGGATCCCGAAACGTTGGTCGTTATGTGACCACTGTTATTTTTGCTTCAATACACGTTTGATCTTTTATGTTGACGGAGTGCCGCTGCCTTCTTTCCATTTTATATATATATATATATATACACACACACACACACACACACACACACACACACACACACACACACACACACACAGTGCTGTGCATCCAGAAAGTATTCACAGCGCTTCACTTTTTCCACATTTTGATATGTTACAGCCTTGTTCCAGAATAAAATAAATTTTTTCCCTCAAAATTCTACAGTCAATACCCCATAATGACAATGTGAAAAGAGTTTTTTGCCATTTTTGCAAATTTATTGAAAATAAAAATCTAAGAAATCACATGTACATAAGTATTCACAGCCTTTGCTCAATACTTTGTTGATGCACCTTTGGCAGCAATTACAGCCTCAAGTCTTTTTGAATATGATGCCACAAGCTTGGCACACCTATCTTTGGGCAGTTTCTCCCATTCCTCTTTGCAGCACCTCTCAAGCTCCATCAGGTTGGATGGGAAGCGTCGGTGCACAGCCATTTTCAGATCTCTCCAGAGATGTTCAATCGGATTCAAGTCTGGGCTCTGGCTGGGCCACTCAAGGACATTCACAGAGTTGTCCTGAAGCCAGCACTTTGATATCTTGACTGTGTGCTTAGGGTCGTTGTCCTGCTGAAAGATGAATCGTCGCCCCAGTGTGAGGTCAAGAGCGCTCTGGAGCAGGTTTTCATCTAGGATATCTCTGTACTTTCCTGAATTCATCTTTCCCTCTATGCTGACTAGTTAACCCAGTTCCTGCCGCTACAAAACATCACCACAGCATGATGCTGCCACCATCATGCTTCCCTGTAGCGATGGTATTGGCCTGGTGATGAGCGGTGCCTGGTTTCCTCCAAATATGACGCCTGGCATTCACACAAAAGAGTTTAATCTTTGTCTCCTCAGACCAGAGAATTTTGTTTCTCATGGTCTGAGGGTCCTTCAGGTGCATTTTGGCAAACTCCAGGTGGGCTACCATGTGCTTTTTACTAAGGAGTGGCTTCTGTCTGGCCACTCTACCATACAGGCCTTATTGGTGGATTGCTGCAGAGATGGTTGTCCTACTGGAAGGTTCTCCTCTTTCCACAGAGGAATGCTGTAGCTCTGACAGAGTGACCATCGGGTTCTTGGTCACCTCCCTGACTAGCGCCCTTCTTCACCGATGGCTCAGTTTAGACGGCCGACCAGCTGAGAGCCCACTCCTCTTCTCGAGGCCCCACCCCCTTTTCAGATGAAAGGCGTACAAAATCTACAGACGTTGTGGGGTATGCTATCTACGTATATTCATATGTACAGGGCCGGCTCCAGGCATGTTCGAACTGAGGCACGCTGGCGCCGCCATATTGGAGCCTGGAGCCAGCCTGCTAAACTGTTGTGTGCGTGCTGTGCGGCGCAGGTATCTGATGCCAGATGCTGGTACCGCACAGTGCGCATAGCGCGCACTGAGTAGTTCAGCTTTAGTCCACCCATGGCCCACAGCACTCCCCCTCCCTTGTCGCCGGCACAGGTACTGTGGGGGCATATCTGGCACTGTGGGGGCATGTGTATCTGGCACTGGGGGCATATCTGGCACTTCAGGGACATGTGTATCTAGCACTGGGGGCATATCTGGCACTGTGGGGGCATATATGTATCTGGGCACTGTGGGGGCATATATGTATCTGGGCACTGTGGGGGAATTTATGTATCTGGCACCGTGGGGGCATTTATGTATCTGGCACTATGGGGGCATATACAGATGGGTCCACGTTTATCTTGACCTTTAATAGGATTAACTGAGACTGGGCAGTCGGACTTAATCCCCTGCTGTAATGACTTAATTCCCTACTGTATTGTTCTCTGTATTGTATTGCAGCTGAGAACAATAGATGAAGGGTTTATGTAAATAAACCATGGTGTGCCTAGGCGCAGCAAAGAAGCCAAGATAACCGTGGATCTATCTGTATGTATCTGGCACTGGGGGCATAAATGTATTTGGCACTGTGGGGCATATATGTATCTGGCACTGTGGGGACAGGTGTATCTGACACTGGGGGCATATCATGTGTATTTGGCACTGCTGGGAAGCATATGTGTAGCTGGCACTGCTGGGGAGCATATAATGTGTAGCTGGCACTTCTGGGGGGCATATCATGTGTAGCTGGCACTGTTGGGGGCATATCATGTGTATCTGGCACTGCTGAGAGGCATATAATGTGTATCTGGCACTGCTGGGGGACATATCATGTCTATCTGGCACTGCTGGGAGGCATATCATGTCTATCTGGCACTGCTGGGGGGCATATCATGTGTAGCTTGCACTGCTGGGGGGCATATCATGTGTAGCTTGCACTGCTAGGGGGCATATCATGTGTATTTGGCACTGCTGGGGGGCATATGTGTAGCTGGCACTGCTGGGGAGCATATAATGTGTAGCTGGCACTTCTGGGGGGCATATCATGTGTAGCTGGCACTGTTGGGGGCATATCATGTGTATCTGGCACTGCTGAGAGGCATATAATGTGTATCTGGCACTGCTGGGGGACATATCATGTCTATCTGGCACTGCTGGGAGGCATATCATGTCTATCTGGCACTGCTGGGGGGCATATCATGTGTAGCTTGCACTGCTGGGGGCATATCATGTGTAGCTTGCACTGCTAGGGGGCATATCATGTGTATTTGGCACTGCTGGGGGGCATATGTGTAGCTGGCACTGCTGGGGAGCATATAATGTGTAGCTGGCACTTCTGGGGGGCATATCATGTGTAGCTGGCACTGTTGGGGGCATATCATGTGTATCTGGCACTGCTGAGAGGCATATAATGTGTATCTGGCACTGCTGGGGGACATATCATGTCTATCTGGCACTGCTGGGAGGCATATCATGTCTATCTGGCACTGCTGGGGGGCATATCATGTGTAGCTTGCACTGCTGGGGGGCATATCATGTGTAGCTTGCACTGCTGGGGGGCATATCATGTGTAGCTTGCACTGCTGGGGGACATATCATGTTTAGCTGGCACTGCTGAGGGGCATATCATGTCTATCTGGCACTGCTGGGGGGCATATCATGTGTAGCTGGCACTGCTGGGGGCATCTATAGATTGTAAGCTTGCGAGCAGGGCCTTCCTAACTCTATGTCTGTCTGTTTTTACCCAGTTTAGTTCTATTACTGTTGTTCTAATTGTAAAGCGCAACGGAATATGCTGCGCTATATAAGAAACTGTTAATAAATAAATAAATATGTCTATCTGGCACTGCGGGGGGGCATATCATGTGTAGCTGGCACTGCTGGGGGCATGTCATGTCTATCTGGCACTGCTGGGGCCATGTTATGTCTATCTGGCACTGCACTACTGTAGACATTATGTGTATCTGGCACTATACTGTAGGCATGTGTATATGACACTATACTGGAGACATTATGTGTATCTGGCACTATACTGGAGACATGTGTAAGGAACACTACTGTGGCTGTTATGTGTAAGGCTGCCAATTGTGTGCGTAGAGGGAGTGTGAAAATATATTTATTTATAGTTTGATAATATGAAGTTGTGAGGCCACGCCCACTTTTCCAGGAACGCTCACACCTTCGGCACACGCATGGGGGAGGGGGGGCGGTACTTTGAAATTTTCTCACTCAGGGTGCTAGTAGGCCTGGAGCCGGCCCTGCATATGTAATAGGAATAATAAGCAGTAAAAAATGTAAAGTAAATTAAATCATATCACAGCCTAATATCTTTGGAATGTTAATGTTAGAAAGCATAAAAACATGGCTGAGCAAGGCTTCTAATACATAGCATTGTTTCCCAGTATTGATAATAAGCAGGATCAAAAAAAAAAAAAAAAATCATTAAAACATTAGTGCAAAAAAACCTACTTTAAAACCCCCCCCCCAAAAAAAATAATAATAAATAAATAAAATAACGAGGTTACCACAGGGAGGAAATTGGAGAAGCCACTGCAAAAATTGGACATCTTAAAAGGGAAGATCTCCTACTTAAAAAGACCAACACAGAGACTATGGGCCCAGACAAACTTAACTCTTGTAGCATGTTCACTACAGCCTCCCACTACATATGCAAAAAAATTCTCGAACATTGGGGGTCATTCCAACCCGTTCTCATGCAGCGGTTCTTCGCTGTGGTGCGAACGGGCCGGAACTGCGCGTGTGCGGCGTGCGCATAGCGCACGCGCGTCAATGACCAGTGACCTGCTGAATCGAGTTACAGATCCAGCGAGCAATAGTCTGCTTAGAAGCAGGAGCGCCAACATTGTTGGCTGCATACAGGACAAACGGAACCTCTGTTTTCTTAACCCTAGCTGTCCTGGCTACATAAATAATTAAGGCCCTCACTACATCCAGCGACTTGGAGTCCTCCAAGTCCCCCGTAGCCACAGGCACCACAATAGGTTGGTTCATGCGAAAAGACGAAACCACCTTAGGTAGAAATTGAGGACTAGTCCTCCATTCCGCTCTATCCACCTGGAAAATCAGATAGGGGCTCTTGTGAGACAAAGCCGCCAATTCGGACACCCGTCTTGCAGATGCCAAGGCCAATAACATGACCACTTTCCAAGTGAGAAATTTCAATTCAACTGTTTGAAAAGGCTCAAACAAGTGCGATTTAAGGAACTGTAACACTACGTTAAGGTCCCATGGTGCCACCGGGGGCACAAAAGGAAGCTGGATGTGTAGCACTCCCCTTACAAAAGTTTGGACTTCTGGGAGAGAAGCCAATTCCTTCTGGAAGAATATAGACAGGGCCGAAATATGTACCTTAATGGAGACAAACCTTAGGCCCATATCCACTGTCTGTAGAAAGTGGAGAAAACGGCCCAAGTGGAAACCTTCCGTAGGAGCATTCCTGGCTTTACACCAAGATACAAACTTTCTCCAGATACGGTGATAATGTTTCGCCGTCACTTCCTTCCTAGCCTTTATCAGAGTAGGGATGACTTCTTCCGGAATACCCTTCTCCGCTAGGATTCGGTGTTCAACCGCCATGCCGTCAAACTTAACCGCGGTAAGTCTTGAAACACGCAGGGCCCCTGCTGCAACAGGTCCTCTCTGAGAGGAAGAGGCCACGGATCTTCTGTGGGCATCCCCTGAAGATCTGAATACCAGGCCCTTCGAGGCCAATCTGGAACAATGAGTATTGTCTGCACTCTTGTTCGTCTTATGATTCTCAATATTTTTGAGATGAGAGGCAGAGGAGGGAACGCATAGACCGACTGAAACACCCATGGTGTTACCAGGGCGTCCACCGCTACTGCCTGAGGGTCCCTTGACCTGGCGCAATACATCCAAAGCTTCTTGTTGAGGCGTGATGCCATCATGACTATTTGAGGAAGCTCCCAACGACTTGTTATCTCTGCAAAGACTTCTTGATGAAGTCCCCACTTTCCTGGATGGAGATCGTGTCTGCTGAGGAAGACTGCTTCCCAGTTGTCCACTCCCGGAATGAATATCGCTGACAGAGCGCTTATGTGATTTTCTGCCCACCGCAGAATCCTGGTGGTTTCCGCCATTGCCACTCTGCTCTTTGTACCGCCTTGGCGGTTTACATGAGCCACAGCTGTGACGTTGTCTGATTGAATCAGAACCGGTAGGTCGCGAAGAAGATTCTCCGCTTGTCGTAGGCCGTTGTAAACGGCCCTTAATTCCAGTTTGTAGATGTGTAGGCAAGCCTCCTGGCTTGACCACCGTCCCTGAACATTCCTTCCTTGTGTGACTGCTCCCCATCCTCGGAGGCTCGTGTCCGTGGTCACCAGGACCCAGTCCTGAATGCCGAACCTGCAACCTTCTAGAAGATGAGCACTGTGCAGCCACCACAGGAGAGACACCCTGGCCCTGGGGGACAGGGTTATCTTCTGATGTATTGGAAGGTGAGACCCGGACCACTTGTCCAGAAGGTCCCACTGAAAAGTCCTCGCCTGAACCTGCCGAAGTTGTTGAAATCAACTGTGACTTTGGTAGATTTAGAATCCAGCCATGTTGCTGCAGCACTCTCAGGGAGAACGACACGCTTCTCTGCAACTGTTCCTTTGATCTCGCTTTTATCAGGAGATCGTCCAAGTACGGGATAATTGTGACTCTTTGCCTGCGCAGGAGTACCATCACTTCCGCCATTGGTGAAAACCCTTGGGGCCGTGGAAAGCCCAAACGGCAACATCTGAAATTGGAAATGACAGGCCTGTTCAGCGAATCTCAGGTACGCTTGTTGAGGAGGATAAATGGGGACATGAAGGTATGCATCCCTTATATCTAGTGACACTATAAAATCCCCCCCTTCCATGCTGTAGATCACTGCCCTGAGCGATTCCATCTTGCACTTGAACCTTTTTAAGTACAGGTTCAGGGATTTTAAGTTGAGAATGGGTCTGACCGAGCCATCCGGTTTCGGTCGCCCCAAATAGGGTTGAATAGTACCCTTTTCCCTGTTGCATTAAGGGAACCCTAATATTCACTTGCTGTAGACACAGCTTTCGAATTGCAGCCCACACTATCTCCCTCTCTGGGGGATACGCTGGTAAAGCCGATTTGAAGAATCGGCGGGGAGGCACGTCTTTGAATTCCAGCTTGTAACTTGTAACCTTGGGACACAATTACCATCGCCCAAGGATCCACATCCAACCGAACCCAGACGTGTCTGAAGAGTCGAAGAGGTGCCCCCACCGTATCGGACTCCCTCAGTGGAGCCCCAGCGTCATGCGGTGGATTTAGTAGAAGCCGGGGAGGACTTCTGTTCCTGGGAACTGGCCGTAGTAGGCATTCTTTTTCCCTCTACCCTTACCTCTGGCGAGGAAGGAAGAGCCCCGACATCTGTTGGACTTATGCGACCGAGAGGACTGCATCTGATACTGCTGTGTTTTCTTTTGCTGTGGGGGAACATAAGGCAAAAAAAGGTAGATTTACCCACGGTAGCTGTTGAAACCAGGTCCGCGAGACCTTCCCCAATTAAAAGCTCACCCTTGTAAGGCAAAATTTCCATATGCCTCTTTGAGTCGGCATCACCCGTCCATTGGCGGGTCCACAGCATATATAAGACTGCGTCTTTGATGTGACCTAAGGTCAATAAAATGGTATCCCTATCTAGGGTATCAATATCAGCTGACAAGGTATCTGTCCATGCTGCTACCGCGCTACAAAACCCAAGCCGATGCTATTGCCGGTCTGAGCAAAGCCCCCATATGTGTATAAATTGATTTTAAGGTATTTTCATGCCTGCGATCCGCAGGACCTTTTAGTGTCGCCGTGTCCGGGAACGGTAGGGCCACCTTTTTGGACAAGCGTGTTAAGGCCTTGTCGACCGTGGGTGATGATTCCCACCGTAACCTGTCCTTTGAGGGGAAAGGATACGCCATAATAATTCTTTTGGGAATCTGCAGTTTCTTGTCTGGAGTTTCCCAAGCTTTTTCAAATAATGCGTTCAGCTCATAAGATGGGGGAAACGTTACCTCAGGTTTCTTTACCTTAAACCTGTGTACCCTCGTGTCAGGGACAGAGGAGTCATCTGTGATATGCAAAACATCTTTTATTGCAATAATCAAACAATTAATACTTTTTGCCACCCTTGGTTGTAACCTTGCATCATCATAGTCGACACTGGAGTCAGAATCCGTGTCGGTATCAGTGTCTACTATTTGGGACAGGGGACGTTTTTGAGACCCTGAAGGGCCCTGTGACACAGTCAAATCCTTGGACTCTGCTTTGTCCAATCTCTTATGTAATAAATTTGCATTTAAAACATTCCACATGTCCAACCAATCAGGTGTCGGCGTTGCCGACGGAGACACCACAATCATCTGTACCACCTCCTCCTTAGATGAGCCTTCCGCTTCAGACATGCCGACACACACACGTACCGACACAACCCCACAAACACAGGGATATTTATATGGAGACAGATCCCCAATAAGGCCCTTTGGAGAGACAGAGAGAGAGTATGCCAACACACACCCAGCGCCACTGACACCGGAAATAGAATTCCCAGATAAAACAACGCTTTTATATAATTATATATATAATCACATTATATACACTCACTGCTGCTAATAAGTGCCCCCCCCCCCCCCCCCCCCCTCTGTTTTGCCCTGTGTCTTCAGCAGGGGAGAGTTCGGGGAGCCAGCTCCATGCTGTGGAGAAAATGTCGCTTTCCGTGCTGAGGGACCAAGCTCCGCCCCCTCACCGGCGGGCTTCGGTCCCGCTCATTTTTACAATACTGGCGGGGGTTATGATATACAGTGCCTCTGTAGCCTATATAAGTATGTTTGCCAGCCTTAGAGGTTTATTGCTGCCCAGGGCGCCCCCCCTGCGCCCTGCACCCATCAGTGCCTTGTGTGTTGTGTGTGGGAGCAATGGCGCGCAGCGTTACCACTGCGCGCTTACCTCAGTGAAGATCTGAATTCTTCTGCCGCCTTGAAGTCTTCTTTTCTTCTAATACTCACCCGGCTTCTATCTTCCGGCTCTGCGAGAAGGACGGCGGCGTGGCTCTGGGACGAACGGCAGGGTGAGACCTGCGTTCCGACTCCCTCTGGAGCTAATGGTGTCCAGTAGCCTAAGAAGCAGAGCCTATCACTTAAGTAGGTCTGCTTCTCTCTCCTCAGTCCCACGATGCAGGGAGCCTGTTGCCAGCAGTGCTCCCTGAAAATAAAAAACCTAACAAAATTATTTTTCAGAGAAACTCAGGAGAGCTCCCCTGTAATGCACCCTATCTCCTCTCGGCACAAGATCTAACTGAGGTCTGGAGGAGGGGCATAGAGGGAGGAGCCAGTGCATACCCATACTAAAAGTTCTTCATAGTGCCCATGTCTCCTGCGGAGCCCGTCTATACCCCCATGGTCCTTACGGAGTCCCCAGCATCCTCTAGGACGTAAGAGAAAGCAAATTTGTGTTGCATGTATTGATCTGTCCATGTAATTTACTATACATTGGAAAGACAAGTAGGATGCTCAAAGAAAGGTTAAGCCAACACCGTTCATCAATTAAAAAGAGTCTCAACATCTCCACAGAGCTGAGAGACCTAACTAACTTACTTTGTGGTGAGACATTTTAAAACTGCCAAGCATATGATCAACCAACTGAAATGCTGTATCATTGACAATATCCCACTACTCCAAAGGGGAGGAGACAGGAACAAAGGGCCTAATTCAGAGTTGATCGCAGCAGCAAATTTGTTAGCATTTGGGCAAAGCCATGTGCACTGTAGGGGGGCAGATATAACATGTGCAGAGAGAGTTAGATTTGGGTGGGGTGTGTTCAAACTGAAATCTAAATTGCAGTGTAAAAATAAAGCAGCCAGTATTTACCCTGCACAGAAACAAAATAACCCACCCAAATCTCTCTCTGCAAATGTTATACAGTATCTGCCACACCTGCAGTGCACATGGGGGGTCATTCCGAGTTGATCGCTAGCTGCCATTGTTCGAAGTGCAGCGATCAGGCTAAAATTCGGCATTTGCACCCAAAAAAACTATGCCCTTTTACACAAGGGCGAGCTACTCTTTTCCGTCGCTCTGTTGATCGGTGAGTGATTGACAGGAATGGGGCGTTTCTGTGAGGTAACTGACCGTTTTCCGGGAGTGTGCTAAAAAACGCAGGCGTGTCAAGTAAAAACTCAGGCGTGCCTGGGGAAACGGGGGAGTGGCTGGCCGAATGCAGGGCGTGTTTGTGACGTCAGAACAGGAACTAAACAGACTGAAGTGATCGCAAGGAAGGAGTAGGTCTGCAGCTACAATGAAACTGCTTAAAAAAAAATAACCCCGTTCTGCGATCCTTTTGTTTGCACTTCTGGTAAGCTAAGATACACTCCCAGAAGGCGGCGGCTTAGCGTTTGTACTGATGCTAAAAGCAGCTAGCGAGCGATCAACTCGGAATGAGGGCCATGGTTTTGTCCAACTGCTAACAAATTTGCTGCTGCGATCAACTCTGAATTACCCCCAAAATTCTGATCCAAATAGAACTTCAGTGGATCCACAGACTATTTGTCTGGCCCCTGATGGAATCAATGAGGACTTCAGACTGAGTTGTTGCTTATAATACACACTTTCATGGGTCGTACCCTATTGTTTGTTTGATCTGATTGCTGTTGACTGTCATATCATCACTGCTGTGGTTTAACCACCATGAACCACCTTTGTATGTTTCAAGAGTATGCTGACACTTCCGTGTGTCCTCTCTGCTTTTTCAGTGACATGTTTGCTTTATTAATCACACTGTGGTCACTAATGGACTCTTCATATATACTCTGACACTGCCATGTGTCCTTTGTTTAAATGGGCACCGCCATGTGCTTGTTGCTGTTGGAATACCTCCATTCTTATGTATCTGACTTTCTCATGAATGTGACCCCAATACAGCCACACCACACTGGAAATGCCCAAGCTTTGTATATTCTTGGAAGCTAAGCAGTGTTGGGCCTGGCCAGTAGCAGGATGGGAGGCCACCTGGGAATACCGTCAAGAAGTTGTGACTTCTGATGGGCTTATTATACATTTGTTATGCACTCAGACACTTATGTTTAATTGGGCACCTCCAAGTGCTTATTGCTGCTATAACAGTCTGGATCTCAATCGTTTGGCTGCCCTTTGGATGTGACTTCAATGCAGCCATACCACACTGTAAATGCACAACCTCCGTCTGATCTTGGAAGCTAAGCAGTGTTGGGCCTGGCCAGTACCGGGATGGGAGACCCCCTGGGAATATCTGGTGCTGTAATGTTCATTTGTTTCATTGTTGCCTGACTTGGCATTGCTAACCTATTCAGTAGCAAGAGTGCTACACACTATTATGCTTTGATGCTGTTTTCTCATTGCCCTATATCTATTGACTTTTTGGGACCTACTAGAGGTGATTTATAGTTATGCTACACTGGTCGCATTCAGTGTTTTGGAGCCCCGTTTCATATTGTATATTTGTCATTCTAAATATGCTTCACTGTCATTTGTTATTCATCTCACCCACATTGCTTTTTCTTTATTGCGCTTTGTGATTATTTCAACACTTAGCAGGCTCCGTGATCACCATGTACCCCTATTAGCTGACAGCACCGATTCACTCTCAGCGCAGCATCCGAGGGCGGCTTTGTTTACATTCCTAACCCACCCACACAGCTGCAGTGAAACAGCCAATGGGCTTGCAAACAGCCCAGCTGCACACTGACAGCGTGGGAAGTGTTTGTGGGCATTTGGCGCTTCTTTTTGCCTCTATAGAGACGCTGAGGGCTGAGTCTCATTAAGCCTCTGAGGAAAACCACTAGAAGCTGGTTGAAACGGCTGTCGGGCGCTGCTGCTGCTGCTATATGGATACTGCTTGAAATGTGAACTGATGTTTTTGGCATAAACATCCTGCTTCACGTGAGTGCTGGTCTTTGTGCTTTTTTTCTGAAAAGTGAGTGTGTCACAACTGAGGGCTGGTGTTGGTAGCAGGAAGCCTCAGTTGTAGGTGCTGACGGGTACTTAAACTTAGGAGGTGAGATGGAACTCCTAGACATGCGCAGGAGCTGCAGCACCAATGCCCGAAGGCGTGACCACGACAACTGGAGGTGACTTTAAGGTTTTTTATTATATAATAAAAGTCATGAAATGTGCAACAATACAATAACCATGAAGAGAGTCTCTGAATTCCAACTGGTTTGAGACAAGTAACTTGGAAAGTAGTTGAAGGTATTTAATGATGCTTGAGAACGTTGGTGAAATATTAGAATGATGCTAGAGATCGCACGAACAGCACTTAGCTGTAATGTTGAATACTGAGAACAATGTGAACAGAGTTCCGCTGGAGAAAAGCTACTGATATCCAAAGCATATATGCAGGGTGCAATAGCAGGAAAGTCAGGCTGCACCACTGAGGGTTATCACAGGAGAAGCAGACTGCACCACAGAGAGGTTATCACAGGAGAAGCAGACTGCACCGCAGAGAGTTATCACAGGAGAAGCAGACTGTACTGCAGAGTATAGACACAGGGGGGTCAGGCTGTACTGCAGAGTATAACACCGGAGAATCAGGCTGTACTGCAGAGTATAACACATGAGAGTCTCTAGTGAAGCTGAAGACTGGAATCACTGAAAAGACAAGTGAAGCACTGACAATTTCCTGGGTGCTGGGACAAGATATTTATACCTGCCAGTGAACAGGCATTGGTTGACCGTTTGACACAGGCACCAGCAGCGCTGCGGATTGGTAAGAATAATGACATGTGACTTTATCCAACATGGCTGCGCCCATGACAGAGTTTGAAGGGGAAAGAACCATGTGCCAAACAACAATGGCGACGGAGGCCGCGGCAGCAGAAGACTCCACGCTACACGCCCAGCGGCCACAGGGATGACAGCGGCGGCCGCGGTTCACAGAGGACGCCACACTCAGTCTCCATGTGGCAGGATCACGGGTGCTGCGGTGACGGCCGCGACGGGGCTGAAAGCGCCATACTAAGCTAAGTGAAAACACTAAGAAGGCTGCTGAGCCGGTGCTGCGGGTAACACAAAAATGAAATGTAAAACAAAACATAGTTATGACCCGGGCCTGGCACGCTGAGCCAATCTCAGGAGACACCTAACTGGTAGAAAATGGCGACCAGTCACCCGGATCGTGACAGAGTGCATATATATTATTTTTTCTGGACCCTGCACCTTGCCTTGAACTGTTCGTTTTTGAGTGCTGTCTCACTCCCTGGATTTATATATACTGTATATGTATGTTGGCCCTATTTAACAGGTAAGCTGTTACTCACCGGTTTTTCAGTTAACGTTTTAGATTTTGTTTGTTTCACTATGGTTACCCAACCTGATGAAAAGGCGTGACAACCTTGAAACGTCGTTGATATGTAACCTCTTGTTCCATGCACATTGTTTTGCTTTGACTTGATGGCTTTTTCAATATGATGCTTTAATACAAGTTATGATACACCAAGTCTGTGGAATGCCGCCTCCGTTCTTTCCATAAAGCACCTGACTACAGGTTTGGAAAATTGTTTCTATATTCACTTAAGGAAGGCACCCCAGCATTAACTCTACGATTACTGAGTGCCGGATGACCAAATTTGCACACATATATATATATATATATATATATATATATATATATACAGTACCAGTCAAAAATTTGGACACACCTTCTCATTCAATGGTTTTTATTTGTTTTAATTATTTTCTACATTGTAGATTAATACTGAAGGCATCAAAACTATGAAAGTACACATATGGGATTATGTTGTAAACAGAAAAGTCTTTAACAAATCAAAATATGTTTTAGATTTTGGATTCCTCAAAGTAGCCCCCTTTTGCATTGATGACAGCTTTGCACACTCTTGGCATTCTCTCAATCAGCTTCATGAGGTAGTCTCCTGGAATGGTTTTGAATTAACAGGCGGTCCTTGTCAAGAGTCAATCTGTGGAATTACTTGCCTTCTTAATGTGTTTGAGACCATCAGTTGTGTTGTGCAGAATTACGGTTAGTACACAGTGGACACCCCTGTTTGACTACTGCTGTAATCCATATTATGGCACAAACCACTCAACTCAGCAAAGAGAAACGACAGTCCATCATTACTTTAAGACATGAAGGTCAGTCGATACGGAAAATTTCAAGAACTTTAAATGTATCCTCAACTGCAGTTGCAAAAACCATCAAACGCTATAATAAAACTGGCTCTCATGAGGACTGCCCCAGGAAAGGAAGACCAAGAGTAACCTCTGCTGCAGAGGATAGGTTCATTAGAGTTACCAGCCTCAGAAACCGCTACTTAACAGCACCTTAGATTAGAGCCCACATAAATTCTTCACAGAGTTCAAGTAGCAGACAAATCTCAACATCAACTGTTCAGAGGAGACTGCGTGAATCAGGCCTTAATGGTCGAATTGCTGCAAAGAAGTCACTACTGAGGATGAACAACAAGAAGAAAAGAATTGTTTGGGCCAAGAAACACAAGGAATGGACATTAGACCAGTGGAAATCTGTACTTTGGTCTGATGAGTCCAAATTTGAGATTTTTGGTTCCAACCGCCATGTCTTTGTGAGACACAGAGAAGGTGAGCGGATGGTTTCTGCATGTGTGGTTCCCACTGTGAAGCATGGAGGAGGGGATGTGATGGTGTGGGGGTGCCTTGCTGGTGACACTGTTGCTGATTTATTCAAACTTCAAGGCACACTTAACCAGCATGGCTACCACAGCATTCTGCAGCGACATGCCATCCCATCTTGTTTGCGCTTACTGGGTCCATCATTTGTTTTTCAACAAGATAATGACCCCAAACACACCTTCAGGCTATGTAAGGGCTACTTCACCAAGAAGGAAAGTGATGGAGTGCTGTGTCAGATGACCTGGCCTCAACAGTCACCCAACCTAAACCCAATTGAGATGGTTTGGGATGAGATGGACCACAGAGTGAAGGAAAAGCAGCCAACAAGTGCTCAGCACCTCTGGGAACTCCTTCAAGATTGTTGGAAAACCATTCCAGGAGACTTCCTCATGAAGCTGATTGAGAGAATGCCAGATTGTGTATAGCTGTCATCAAAGCAAAAGGGGGCTACTTTGAGGAATCTAAAATATAAAACATATTTTGATATGTTTAAGACTTTTTTCATTTACAACATAATTCCATATGTGTTCTTTCATAGTTTTGATGTCTTCAGTATTAATCTACAATGTACAAAATAATTAAAATAAATAAAAACCATTGAATGAGGAGGTGTGTCCAAACTTTTGACTGGTACTCTGTGTGTGTGTGTGTATGTATGTATGTATATATATATATATATATATATATATATAAATCCAAAAAATTAACGGCACTGGAGACAGTATGATGCACTAAAAATGTATTGTACATTTTTAGTGCATCATACTGTCTCCAGTGCCGTTCATTTTTTGGATTTGCATGAGGTTTTTTGGAACTGGCACGGAGCAAGCTGTCTGTAAGAGCCTGGGAGTGCCGACTGGTTTGCAGGTATATATATATATATATATATATATATATATATATATATATATATATATATACAGGTTGAGTATCCCATATCCAAATATTCCGAAATACGGAATATTCCGAAATACAGACTTTTTTGAATGAGACTGAGATAGTGAAACCTTTGTTTTTTGATGGCTCAATGTACACAAACTTTGTTTAATACACAAAGTTATTAAAAATATTGTATTAAATGACCTTCAGGCTGTGTGTATAAGGTGTATATGAAACATAAATGAATTGTGTGAATGTACACACACTTTGTTTAATGCACAAAGTTATAAAAAATATTCTCTAAAATTACCATCAGGCTGTGTGTATAAGGTGTATATGAAACATAAATGCATTCTGTGCTTAGATTTAGGTCCCATCACCATGATATCTCATTATAGTATGCACTTATTCCAAAATACGGAAAAATCCGATATCCAAAGTACGTCTGGTCCCAAGCATTTTGGATAAGGGATACTCAACCTGTGTGTATATATATATATATATATATATAAAAGAATGTAACTGATTTTTTTTCCAACCCTGAATAGAAGACAAAAAAAGATCATAATGGATAAAGTGCACTTCTTGTCTACATCAGTGGTTCTCAACCTCGGCCCTCAAGTACCCCCAACAGTTAATGTTTTCCAGGTCACCTAGCAGGTGCACAGGTGTATTCATTACTCACTGACACATTTTAAAAGACCCAGAGGTGGAGCTAATTATTTCACTTGCAATCCTGTGAGGAGACCTGGAAAACATGAACTGTTGGGGGTACTTGAGGACCGCGGTTGAGAACCACTGGTTTACACCATGGTCAGATGACTAGCAATGCAAAGTATTCCATTCGTCTTACCTGATAAGGTACAGTCTCATGAATAAACCACAAAATGGCTGCTACAGCTATGTGTCAGTAACAGCCTGGACATAAGCATGGGAGCCAACAGCTGCAGACGGGCTATACTCCCCTACACTCAGAGGAGCTTGCAAGTCATTGATGCACCTGAATCATTAGGATGCTAAGCATTAAAGTTCCCATTCTAAGGCTGCAAAATGAATTCTGCTCAGACAGGGGCATAACTAGAACTTTGTGGGCCCAATAGCAAAATCTTTAAAGGCCCCCCTATGAAAAAAACACATTGGTCCCTCCAAAAAAACACATTGGCTCAGCGTGTCCCTTGTTCCCGGCCATGATTCCATGCACAACATTCATAAGATGAGAATAGAAAGACATAAAGAGTGGAGTAGTGGAAGACGAGCGGGTGGGGGAGGGGAGCAAGGTGAGACATAAGATTAAAGTGAATGATTCAGGCAGTTAGGAGTAGAAGGTTGGGGAACAGATGGGATGGGGAGAAAGATGGAATAATGTGACATAGAGGAAGAAAGAAAGTGACAGGGGCAGAGGCATACAGTACATGTGGTGTGGAGGAGGGGCAGAGACACATGGGAAGTAAAGGAAGGGCAGAGACACACATGGGGTATAGAGTGAGAGGCAGAGCTACATATACAAAATGACACAGTGTAGCGACAAAGACAGGGCGAGACATGCAAGGTAGTAGGGAGGGAATATAAAGATGGAGGGCAGTAGGCAGGGTATATAGAGATGCAGGGCAGTAGGAAGGGAATAAAAAGATGCAGGGAGGGAATATACAGACACAGGGCAGTAGGGAGGGGATAGAGAGACACAGGGTAGTAGTGAGGATATAGAGAGACACAGGGCATCAGGCAGGGGATAGAGAAATGCTGGAGGCGATAGAGAGATGTGGGAGGGCAGTATAGAGGGAATATAAAGATTTAGGATGGTAGGGAGGGCATATAGAGACGCAGGGCGATAGGAGAGGCATAGAGAGACAGAAAACGGGGGGGGGGGGGGGGGGGATACAGAGGCGCAGGGCCGTAGGGAGGGGAATAGAGAGACACAGGGCGATAGGGGGAGCATAGAGAGACGGAGGGCAGTGGGGACGGGATAGAGAGATGCAGGGTGGTAGAGAGGGGATAGGGAAGACACTGGGCAGTAGAGAGGGGATATAGAGATGCAGGATGGTAGGGAGGGGATAGACAGACATAGGAGATCATAGACCGACATATGGCGGTAGGGAGAGGATAGGAAAGACACAGGGCAGTAGGGAGGGGATATGAAGATGCAGAATGGTAGGAAGGAGATAGAGACGCGGGAGGGCATAGAGAGATGTAGGGCAGTATGGGGGGAATATAGAGATGCAGGGCTGTAGGGAGGGATAGCGAGAATGCCGGTATCGGCATTCCCAGTAGTGACGGGATACTGGTGTCATTATTTCGACTGCCGGGATCCTGACTGTATCCAGGCAGGATATTGGACTTTGCTTATCTTTCCATTTATGCACACTACAGCTGTGTCCTCATACACTATTGCTGTAGTCGCGCCAAACATCCCTTCTTCGGGCGCCAGGTCACATGCAACTTGGTTTCTCCAAGTGTTGTTTTTCATGTATTTTTTTTGCTCTAATGTACTTTTTCATCACAATACAATACAACAAAACTACTTCACAGGACTATACTGATTAATCGGATATGCGACACTTGTATCTGTATGCGACCAAGTCTAAATCTGTATACAGAGTATACAAGTTCCACTGTGCTACAGGTGCCGATTCTCAAATGAATCAGTGCAGTCTCGTGAAGTGGTTTTGTTGCATTGCACATTCGAATGAAACAGATGCAAACACCGATAGGTGGATGGGTGTATGAGGACAGATCTGTGTCTTTTCTAATATACACTGCTAATATTCCCTTCTTGTGCAATGTAGATTTAAGAATCCACTACTATAAAGTAATACTGTATGCTATTTTGCTTGTTACTGATTAATAGGATATAGATAGCAAAATCACACAATCGTATCTGGCACTTTGTTCTCATTTGTTTTGAAACCCACTTGCTGCCAGCTGAATCCACAATCTCTCCATTACCTTATAAACAAACATGCAAAAGCCAAAAACGTCTGCCAATGCATTTATACACGCTCAGCCCAGACAAGACAACTACTGTATAGTCTTATTTCCTTTGTGCAAGTGTGACTCAATCCTTCACCTAAGAATCAGAACAAGGACTCCAGTCTAATGATTAGTACCCCATGTATTACATCATGGATCAGTTCTGCTGTTTATTTATAGTTACGTTTTAGCTCATTTATTTTACGTTTTATGATTATATATCATCTATCCTATCACAGATGGCTGCTGTCTGTTTTACTTTGCAATGTATGTTTTGCATTATAATTATATAACTAGGTCACAATGGTGCTCTGAGTTGTTGCTGAACCTCAAACACTAGTATAAACAGCCAATCACTTAAGGGCTAGGTGGACAGATGTTGGTCATGAAAGAGTTGTACTGTAAAATTATGTCCAAATCTGCTGTCCCCTTGTAAAATACAGGCATGTGTCAGCAATCTGGATTTGCGGCCAGACTACCAATTCCAATGGTGCGCTATGATTCATTTGGTTTTTTGGCACTGGTATGGGAACTGTGTTGAATTAACGACCACGTTTTTTTGACCCAATCCTGTGAACTTTCAATAAAACACATGGATATCTTTATTCAAAACATTGACAGGTACGCAATATACACTTTGGTCCAAAAATGAAAGACATCTTTTAATATGCACAAAAGTATATGTCTAACACAGTGCCTAGATATTACTCTTTGTACATACATTGTCTATTGGAAATGCAATTTTTATACCCCTTTCGAACTAGCAAAACATTCCCAGTTTATTGCACGTGAATGCGCATCAACCCGAGATTTTGCTTAGTCTGAAAAGGTCCTAAAGCAATATCAAGGGTTGAGCGTCCCGGCATTTAATCCCAGGTAGCGACCAGGGTTGAAGCCAGAATCGACCTGGGATGCGTGCAGTGTGAACAGGTAAGCCGGGTCAAGGCAACCTGGCACCCGTTCTCTGCGTAGGAGGAAGCAGCACTTAGAGATGATCAAGCCGGGTTGGGCTGTAAGTCTGAAAGGGATCTCAAGACGGGAAGCACCCGTGTACCAATTCCCGGGTGCGACCCAGCTCTGTAAGTCTGAAAGGGGTATTACTGATTTCATTGACCCTCTTTGCTCTCTTTAAAATAATGTAGAAACGTTTTCCTCAATATCATATGTCAACTTATCTCAATATCTTTCCTACTGAAAGCCTAAAATGTTTTTGTCAACAGGCATAACAGTTTATTAACTATTCCATTTAAAAAATGAAGCCATTTGCAAACAGTGCTTTAAATCTCAGTATGTCAAGGACTGTTGGTTTATCATAAGGACAACCTGTTCCGAGTCCCTGAGCATGCATCACCTTACCTGTTCTGCTATTGGCGGTCTTCTTGGCAGCAAATTCCAGCAGAGGCAGCCGTTCGCTCCTGGCAGGTGCAGCCTTGGCAAGCAGTCTGAGCCACTTTGCAGAAATCAGAGCTCAGCAAGTGCTAACCGCTGTTCCAGCATATTGTGCCAGCTCAACTTTTCTTCTTTATTTGGACGCTCCGTGTGGTCCTTTTCCCTGGTGGATGACTGCCAATGAAAGTCAAGCTATAATTTAGCAATTGTTAACACTTTTGTCATCCTAATGTGAGCACAACATCATAATTACTACTTTCAAAACTAGAGTTTCTATAGTTAGATGGTTGGATTTTTTTTGTGCCTACTCATTACATGTTACAGTTTACATTGTTTATTGGTTGCTTTTGATGGGTTTTTTTCCTCATGACTGAGTTAGTGAGAAAGAACTGATAATCACTAAACATATGTACAAACATGTTTAGAGTTGAATGCAATAAAATTGATACAGAAGTAATGTATTTAATGGATAACTAAGCAGAATATTGCAAGCAACGGAACCCCAAAGCCCTTCTGCAAGCAACGGCTTACAAGTTAATGTACCAAAGTATAGTAATCCATTGTCAATTGAAAAGCAATCAGAATATTTAAATTACAATACAGTGGCACATACTGTTGTGTAGGAATGCAAGAAGGTGTGACAGTCATGGCAGCCGCAGTTGTCTTTGCTTCATGTTTCTCAGTAAATTTACCATTTTTGCAGCCATATCCCATAAGTGTTCCGTGAAGACTCATACACATATGTTGCTCCCAGTCTCATGCATGCTGCAAAGTCCAATTTTACAGCTAAATTTTCTTATTATAAGTCGCGCAAATGACATTTACTAGATACCCCCTAGGGTGTCACTTAAATCAAACTGCTGATATCCACAGAAATTGTTTAATATGGGCAGGGGCTAATTGCTACAGATTAGCCTTTGCATGGGCAAGCTTAATTAATAAGGATTCTAGCAGTGGGTGCATGGTAAAGCCATCAGCTTCAGGGTTTCAGCTGACAGCCTTATCAAATACCATAGCTCAAGGTGGGAGCTGCCCTGAGAATTTACTGCCAAGGTGAATTGATACACAAGATGTGTTCCATCTTATAGACCAGGAGAGCACAGCCAACAAAGAGGTGAATGCTCTTGAGAACGAAGTGTGAGGCTGGAACTGGAACCGGCTGAGCAGACTCCCAGACTAGGTCTCAGAAATACAGTTTGGCGCTCAGGTAACACAAATAGTACAAATAATGTTCTCAGGACAAGGTAACACAAGTAATATAACTGGCAGGTCTGTGTAGGGCTGGTTGCCTTGTATCAGGAGCAAGGACCAAGGCAACCCAGCCCCCTTGGTTACAGAATATATTCCAGCTGGCATGCTGCATACATACACAGGACCCAAGGTAATAATAAACTGCAGCTGGGATACAAAACAGAACAATACTGCTCTCTGATAGCAGCACCTATGGTAGCAGAATGGTACTGCAGAACAGACAGAATAGCAGCACAGAGGTACTGCAGACCAGACACAGTAAATGGTAAATATGTCACAGTAGGTGACACTGTATATCATCTCCGTACAGATGTGTCCTCATACACTATTGCCTCTGTCACATCAAACAGTTCTTCTCAGCGCGCCAGGTCCCTTGTGCCTCGGGTTGTGCTGAGCTCCTTTTTCTTAGAATGTGATGCGACAAAACCACTTCACAAGGCTACATTGATTGCTATGCGACACTAGTACATATATGTGCGGGTATAGTCTAAATCTGCATAGAAAGTGCTACGTTGTGGCAGCCATGGCTTTTTCTCACGCCAAGTTCTGTGGTGCTTTATTTGTGACTTTGTACATATTTCAAAAGAATCCCTGTGCAGGTAAAGTTGTATCCCATTGTCTCTGGTACAGACTGAGTGGTGTGTTGGTGTGTCTGTGGTGCGATTTATTAGCGCCAGGTGTTTTGCATCACATGGCGTAATAAGGCTAGGTGTATGAGCACACTACTGTACTTCCCATCTCCTTCCTTTATGTAAATGTCTGCAACCATTCTACTCTGCAAACCTCAGTGATTTTACCATAAATGTATGAACGCTTACTATATGTAAAACTGATTTTGTGCATTGTATATTACATACATTTCTTTGTGAGGAAAAATTGTGTGAACCTTTAGGATTATCAGTTCTATTAAGACTGTTATTTCCATCCATTACATGGCAATCCAGTGGAAGAAACACCTTTCCTACCTTTCTAGACCTGTTGGTTATTGCTATCAGAATTTACCTTTCCTCACACAGTCATATTGTTGACAGTTACCATGTTGACAATTTTGTCTACACTAAAATGTCTACATGGTTGAACGTATCAGTCTGTACCATGTTGACATCCTCAGAATGTTGACATAGTTGCAATGTCGACATCGGCAATGTCAGTGGTTAAGGCACTAGGGACAGGTTAAGGTTAGGCTGTGTGTGTGTGTGTGTGTGTGTGTGTGTGTGTGTTGGGGTGAGTTAAGGTTTGGCACAAAGGGGAAGCTAGGGGTAGGCTGTGTGGGAGGTTAGGGTTAGGCACTAGTGGCAGGATTAGGCTGTGGGTGGTGCAGTTAGGGTTAGGCTGTATGTGAGTGGGGAGGGCAAGTTATGGTTAGGCACTAAGGGGAGGGTTAGGGATAGACTGTGGGGGGTGGGTTAGTGTTAGGCTCTGTATCAGACCCATAGGGACAGATTCATTTTTGGCATGTGCCACCTGCTGGCCATCTGAAGGAATGGGCATCTATCGGAGCTATGCAGTTGTTGCTCCAATAGACATCCATTAGCTGTGGCAGACACATTTTTTCTCGCACCCCCTCAAAGGTGTGAGAAAAAAATTGTTCAAAAGTCTGTAGTTTGGGTGCCCAAAGCGTTCAAACCCGGACTTTGGATGCCCATTCGGGCTTTTAAAACTGGCTTAGCTGCGCCTTATCTAGCAATGGGCGTATCATTGGAACAACAATTGAATAGTTCTAATAGACGCCCATTGCTAAAGATACCCAACAGGGGGCTAAAAAAAAAAGAATCAGCCTCTTATAACCCTGAAGCAACCTAACCCTCCCCCCACAGCCTAACCCTAACCACAGCCTAACCCTAACTCTTTCTTTCCGCAGCCTAACCATAACCCTCTCCTTTGTGCCTAACCCTAAACTCCTCCCCGTAGCCTAACAGTACACTAACCCTCCTACTGATACTTTTGGGATGCTAACTGTTGGGATTCCAGCACCGGTCTTCTGACTGCTGGCATCTTGACCATCAAAATGCCAACTACATCCCCAATTTTGTAGTTTTAGCTTATGTGCATGACAGTGTTGCCTGGCCATGCATTGGGAGCCAGCCTTATGTATATTGGTCAGATGATGCCTTGACTAAAGCACTGGTTCCAAGCAAGTTCATATTACTGGTTCAGTCCACGAAAATGGTTGCACCCACTGTTTGCCACTTTAATATATTCTTCGTAAAACCGTTCACAGCTGGCTGGAGTGCCTCACACTCACCATTATCACGTTTACAATAATAAACAAAGAAGATGTGTGCCACAGTTCAGATGTTTTCTGAAAGCCAACATTACTCAACATTAGACAGGCAGGAACTTATCACCGTAGCACAGACCTTGCTGTTCTCAATGACTTGCTTTATGTAACTCTCAGAAGATGGCGACAGCTAGATTGTTTGTGGGTCTAGGTGCATTTGTGTTTGTAAGAAGAAAATAACACATGCTGCCATACTTTATGTACATTTTGGAAACAACCACAAAAATAAATGAAAGGGTATTAGTGCTGGTTCAGCGACAGTAACTCAAACAGGTTTTGTGCTTTACAAATTACACCAATTGTCAGGCATTGGCAGTAAGTAAGTTATATTTATACACACTGGCCAGTAACATTTTCAGAAAGCGTTATTTGCAATTGCTTTAGTTAAAAGGGAAATTACTTAGTTTTTCATCAAGTAAAATGTTATTATGTATTTTTATTTGTTTTTGTGTCTCTTTGTATGTTCTGCATCAAAGTAGATCATTAAGCTGAATGCTTTAAAAACCACTGTTAAACACTACAGCTTACTATGTTGCCCTGTCTGTAGCGTTTTTAACGAATGCCAAGCAACACAACTGCAGGTTAATGAAGGTTCTTACCAGCAAAAGACAGGGGGGGATGCGTTTAGCATCCCACTGGATCACCAACAGCCAACCTCCCGAATGTGAGTATCAGGGTTGAGGCTTAGGGTTAGAGCCCGGGGGAGAAAAGTTAAGGTTAGGAACTAGTGGGGTGGTGAGCCGTAGGCGCCACCCCACAAGGGTTAGGGTTAGGGTAGGGGACAGGAGATGGGGGTTAAAAATACTTACCCCCTCTGATGTCGGCATCTTCGGTGGGAATACAGAATGAATCCTTGTGAGGGCCAGTCTTTGAGTATTTTGTGGGGGGGCAGCCTGTATGACCAATATTGAAAACAAGCGTTGTGTCAAGGAGCAACTAAATACATTATACCCAGCACTGTATATGCAGTAGTAACCATCTATATTATTCCAGAAAAGCTGATCCATTCATAGTGGGTATTGTACAGTGCTGACTCCTATATTGTGGTGGTATATAGTGTGTATTATTGTGCCTGTAACTCCAGTCTACTGAATACCTGGTGGTACACACTGTAGTATGTCACACAGCATGGAATGGAACCTACTGTGTAATTGGGGAGGGAGCTGGTCGTACTTAAGTTTGTAAAAGCTGTAGGTAGACGGCTGGTACTGTATGCAGAATGTTGTATCTGTAGTGTACTGTATGTAAAGAACAGGAGTTACTGGTCAGCTCTGAGTTTTAGCCATAATATCTAATCTAATAGCCTTAGGACAGAAGAACACAAAGGTGCTTCAGAATGGTAACCAATTTCCCATAAACTTCTGAAAGCTTGATTTAATTTGTACCATTTGAATACAGCAATTTATTACACTTTTAAAACAGTTAAGAGTGGCCTAGATGGCAACGCATGTTTTCCTCTTTTATAGTTTTGTGGCTTTTGGGTAAAACACCATTCAGCTGAAATGTATACTTTATAACTTGCTGAAGGCCAGACTGTAGTAATAGTCATCATCACCCTGCTCCATTACTTTTTAGGATAATAGACATGACAGTCCTTGGTCTGTTGTCAGAACACATTCCTACTGACAAAGCATTTTGTGCTATTATTCTGATATGCCTGGCTTCATACATGGACAATATATACATATATCCTATGTGCTGTTAGTTGTGCTGCTTTTTAGCTTTTGACCCATGAGGTAACTGATGAATAGTTCTTTCACTTAGGATGTTACCATGGTAACATGGTAGCTACTAAAGAGCTAGTGTTATGCCCAAATACTGCTTTTAAGTGCTTGTCCACACCTACACTATGTTATTAAAGAGGATTTCATTTTACAGACAGTTATTTTTCTTTTTCATTGACCTTTGCTTTTGACCTTCATTAGAAATATAATTAGTGCTATGCTTCATTCTCTGACTCTCCTCCTGCTTCTAGTATTATTATATTATACTACAGTATATGCTATATTTGAGATCACCTCAAGTCACTGACTTGCATCATGCATGCCTATGCCATAAGAAATCTCCTCCTTGGGTAGCTACAGTGGCAAACGCAGGATTTAGTCAGGGTGGCTTCCTCTGTGGTGTGTATATGTATGTACACTAATATATATATATATATATATATATATATATCGACCGACCAAATACTCTCCTTCTGCGCTGTTCTGAGGCTAATTGGATACAATAAGATACAGTATTCCTTGGGAGGGGCTGCCTATTTCACTAAGTCCCTTGTTAGGAGGGACTAGATACAGAAAATATGAAAAGAAAAAAGGAAATTGGCGCCCAAAGGTTGTTTTAACCTATAAGTACAGGGAACCCAGTGGGTTTCACAATTATCATTACTTTTAAAACATAAACACGAACTGTTCTTTCATAAAAATGTATTAAAATGTACAGAAGCAAAGAAGCATGTCCATCATATTACACAGACAAAATGATGTAATTTCTCTTCGAGTACTCCATCACGGAAGTTGGTAGAGGAATATCGGCAACTTAGTGCAGTATCTTTATTCTTCCTCATATGATATTCAGAGATAACATCAAATATAACAACCCAACGCGTTTCGTCTAGTGACTAGACTTCATCAGGGGTATGTCTAAAGATTACAAGACAACTAATCAATATTTATACAATACGATAAAATAATATAATAATAATATTGTACAAAGAACAGTCCATGAACAATAGGATGTGCGAGACATGGTGAAACAGAGCAAAAAGACAATAATTGGGCTAATGACAAAATATGAGAGCTAAATTAGGTGGTAGCGATAAAACTCATATATATTATTATTGGGTATTTTACATACCTTTTGGTATTAACATCAATCAAAATGTAATCAATCAAAGTGGACAATCAGGGTTTTTCAAAGAATAACTTCAGAGCATCACAAAAGAGGCTGCCGAGGCTTCAAGCTGGTCTAATTAGAAGATAATTGATTCTTATTACTATCAAAGAATGGTTAATCAACTATTGTGTGGTTCATATATACACACACACACACACACACACACACACACACACACACACACACACACACAGATTGAATATCCGTTATCCAAAATTCAAAATCTCAAATTTGTGGGTCTCCTACTAAGATAATAACATAAATATTATATATATATTATTTAGAAATATATATATTTATAGATAATGTATGTAATACATATGTCATTATCTTAGTAGGAGACCCAAAAATGTGGGATTTTTTATTTTGGACAAGGGGTACTCAACGTGTGTGTGTGTGTGTGTGTGTGTGTGTGTGTGTGTGTGTGTGTGTGTGTGTGTGTGTATTTAAGGTTGCCTTTAGATATGAAGGGATGAGCACTCATAAATTGGTGACTGAAAAAATATAACATTTGTTGTGAAATACGAGCAAAGTCAGTTGCTAAATTGATTGTAATATTAGCCTTAGACTGCTTCATCACTTTGAAAACCATTGGTTGTCATGTGTAAACATCAAGTCATATATAACAAGCAAAATCACTGAAGTGTCTACAAGCTAGGTTAAATACTAGTTTATATAAGTGCCAAAAAGATAGGTGGAAAATGGCACATCACTATCATAATATACCAAGTATAATCTAATAATAAGTAATGATTACTGACAATTTGTGTCACAGAAACATAGAATGTGAAGGCAGATCCACTTGGCCCATCTAGTCTGCCTATGTACAGTATATGCACATTGGGATTATTTTTTGTCGGAAGCCATTAATTTACCAGTATATTTTTGGATTATGGGAGTAAACCGGAGTACACGGAGGAAACCCACGCAAGCATGGGGAGAATATACACAGTTATAGCCATGGTGGGAATCAAACCCAGGACCTCAGTGCTGTGAGGCAGTAATGCTAAGCATTGCACAAATAGTAACAAATTGGCAGTTGTTAAATAAACATATCAAAACAGTATTGTTATAAAAACGAATCAGCCTGTGTCATTAAGCAGCATAAATATAGAGATCGTTAATTCAATGCTAGCTAGTGCCAGTTACTGCATTAAAACAAATGTTACAAAGTAAAATACTACAAAGTATTAGGCGCCATTATGTAACAAAAAGAAGTATATCATACAATTACAATTAATACGCCCATAAATGCCACATGGTTATAGGTAATTATCTAAACTAATGCAACACAAATCAGAACCTGTCATGTCTGCAGCAGTGGATCAGCAATAAGTGGACAAACCAAACAAAGTCATAATGTAATGAGGAGGACAAAGCCACGATCAGGAACGCTGTCCACATCAATAAATGATGTAAGGTATTAAATGGTGGGCAGCGCCGCCATTCACAATACAATCTAGTAAACCATAGCAAACCAGGAAAAACCATGTTAATCTTCAAAGTATTCTACTAGAGAACAGACTAGTTCAAGTATAGCATAGTGTGACCACATATATTAAAGGAAACAAAAAATTCTGCATTCCACATTGAGGTCACTGGGAGCTGACGTATAGAGTTTGTAGATCCAATTCAGTTCACCTTGCAGCAGCAGCAGCTTGTATCCCCTCCTTATATATATATACTATGTATGTATATATATATATATATATACATATATATCATGCAGAGAATAGGCGGCACTCAGGAGATAATCAAATTGAGTTTTAGAA
Organism: Pseudophryne corroboree; assembly: GCF_028390025.1. Taxonomy (NCBI): domain Eukaryota; kingdom Metazoa; phylum Chordata; class Amphibia; order Anura; family Myobatrachidae; genus Pseudophryne; species Pseudophryne corroboree. The sequence continues at coordinate 776,488,788 of NC_086447.1, read as the reverse complement.
GTGATACTTTCAGTCAACATGTTTCGGGCTGGTGCCCGTCGTCAGGCCGACACATGTGTTGAATTAAAGTATCACTTCTAAAACTCAAGTTGATCGTCTCCTGATTGTCGCCTATTCCCTGCATGCTGTACATGGCCTAATTACCCAAGGAGGGCACCGATTTGGATACTACCACAGTGCCCATTGCTCTGCCCCGCAGCTTATGTCTAGCCCAGCAGCACCCACCACAAAAGGGCAAGGCCTGGTCTCTCCTTCTCCATGGCATGGACTGAGAGCTGCAGCAAAGTCTTGTGTTCCAGCATTACATGGGGGCAGTGCAGGAGCAGCAGTCCATATGGAAGGCCGAAACACATGTTACAGAAGAGGCTCATATACCTTCCGTCGAGCACCGGTCAGGGCGCTCTCGGGCAGATCCTTGCAGCAACAGGGCGGGCTGGCGAGAGGCGTGCAGGGAGAGGGTGCTGCCTGCGAGCTCTGGAAACTAAACAGATCACTGCTGAGCTGATTCCGCGCGGCACTGTGTGAGGACGGAGGGAGCTGCTGTGACTGAGCTCTAGCTCTCTGCAACTGCAGCAAGTCCGCGGTAGCGATCGCAGCTTTTACTGAGACGGAGGCAATGCAGTCTCTGTCTCAATTTTTTTTTGTCCTATCAGGGGGGGTTTCCAGGTACTCGGAGTCATTCTCTTCTGTTATGTAGTGGTGGATCTCATCTCATTTGTACAATATTGTTCTTCCATGCTGCCTGGAAAGCAGATACTGCGCTAAAGGCTTGTACCCAACATATTGCTCAGTTACCTTCTAAACCTAATAAATAGCAAAAAAGATCTGACGCCCAAAGCACAAAACACACTTGTGCAGCCACCTAGGAGAAGGAAGGGCCACTACAAAAAAGTTATTTTATACTTATGTCCATATATTATCTCCTTAGATGACGAACTCTTCTGTCTTTCTCAGATGTAGTGTGTGTCTTGTTTCTCACAGTTGGTTCGCCATGCATATGTATGAGAAAAAAAGATACAGAATCATAGTGTAATACGTCCCATATTATAGGTTTTAGTTAATTCATCTATATCCAGGGTCTTTACATCAATGCGTACCAGACTCACAATAAATAATAGGTGATTCCACATATAAAGGTATCTTTACCAACTGGTGTAATGTTTCTAGTTTCCCAGGTCAAGATGCGTACCATACTCACTCTCAATCGAATGGTGATCCTCCTCTCTGGGTATCTTTGTGGAGTGTTTTTAAATCCCCACTCCTCTGCATATACAAAGAATGCGGTGTTGAATAAAAAGTAACTTTTATTTACACCATATACATATAAAAGAAACTATGTATACCAGTGCACAAATGGGTATACACACAAAGGCACATGCAGTCCACTCTGAAATCTCGGCCGCTGCTGCCTCTGCCTCTCTGTGACCGGCGGGCCTCCCTCTGCGCCCTGTGCGGCTGGTTCAGGCCTGTACGGACGAAGAGACTGCCCGAGGAGCTGCGGCGGGATCCGTCTCATTAGGCGCCCTGCTGAAGTGCGGCGGCCATCTTAGCTGCATTAGCTGCCTATTCCTTCACAGTAACACTGGCAGCTTGCCTATAGCTGCACTCCAGCTGCATTTCTGCTAGGGGTACTCTGTGAGGTGTGTTAGCTCCTACTTTCTCCCCTGTATCTGTGCCCTAATGCCCTGAGGCAGAAATAATTGTTTTTCTGAGGAGTATTGATTGTTGCTCTCTCCCTATCAGTCGGTAGTACATATATCTGCTGCTATACCTGGCCTGATTTGTGGTTCTTCCGCTTGGGGAGGTCGGATACGCCAAGCATTGCTGACATTTATATATAAATATATATATATATATATATATATATATTTGTATTTGTGTGCCCTCAGTGCTCTATATTCAGCTGTTACAACTCCCGGAGACTGATTTATGGCCAGATGTAGCTGCTGCTTGTAATGGTCCTTTCCTGTGACACCCCGCAGTCGCCTCCGTTGGATTTTCATACCCCTATGGCATAGATCGTATTTGCTTTCTAAGAGCCCTCACGGTCCCCCCTTTGCATTTGCATTTCCCTCCCATTTGTTTCATTATGCCTCCGAAGAAACATAAAATCTCCAGGTCCGTCTCCCAAGTCTCCTTTTTCAAGCCATCCCCCCAGCGCCCTAATCCTCGAGGTGTTGGGACCCCTGGCGCCAGTCCTGGGCCCTCTCCTCATTCCTCGACCCTCATGGCATATCCATCTTCATCTCATAGCTCCTCTCCCCTGTTACGGTTGGAAGACAATGAAGCCTTAACAGTTGGCAACTCCCGGAGACTGATTTATGGCCAGATGTAGCTGCTGCTTGTAATGGTCCTTTCCTGTGACACCCCGCAGTCGCCTCCGTTGGATTTCCCTACCCCTATGGCATAGATCGTATTTGCTTTCTAAGAGCCCTCACGGTCCCCCCTTTGCATTTGCATTTCCCTCCCATTTGTTTCATTATGCCTCCGAAGAAAAATAAAATCTCCAGGTCCGTCTCCCAAGTCTCCTTTTTCAAGCCATCCCCCCAGCAACACCCTAATCCTCGAGGTATTGGGACCCCTGGCGCCAGTCCTGGGCCCTCTCCTCATTCCTCGACCCTCATGGCATATCCATCTTCATCTCATAGCTCCTCTCCCCTGTTACGGTTGGAAGACAATGAAGCCTTAACAGTTGGCAACTCCCGGAGACTGATTTATGGCCAGATGTAGCTACTGCTTGTAATGGTCCTTTCCTGTGACACCCCGCAGTCGCCTCCGTTGAATTTCCCTACCCCTATGGCATAGATCGTATTTGCTTTCTAAGAGCCCTCACGGTCCCCCCTTTGCATTTGCATTTCCCTCCCATTTGTTTCATTATGCCTCCGAAGAAAAATAAAATCTCCAGGTCCGTCTCCCAAGTCTCCTTTTTCAAGCCATCCCCCCCAGCGCCCTACTCCTCGAGGTGTTGGGACCCCTGGCGCCAGTCCTGGGCCCTCTCCTCTTCCTCGACCCTCATGGCATATCCATCTTCATCTCATAGCTCGTCTCCCCTGTTACGGTTGGAAGACAATGAAGCCTTAACAGTTGGCGCTATGAAGCTTTTATTACACCAATTTAAATATGACGTGTCTTCCGAGTTTCGTACCTTGTTGCAGACTTGCCAACGTTCTATTGAAGATCTGGGGGAGCGCACTGGTCACCTAGAGACCAAAATGGGGGAGGTTGTCAGATCCCATAACACCTTGATTGATTCACACGATTCCCTCGAGGGAGAAGTGGCTGCTCTGCGAGACAAAGTTGCGGACTTGGAAGATCGCTCGAGTAGAAATAACCTTAAACTTCGGGGGGTTCCTGAGACTGTCTCTAACAGTAGCCTCCATGATTATACCGTTTCTATCTTCAAGAAGCTTTTGCCCCTGCTCCGATTTGCTTCTGGACCGTATCCACAGGGTGCCGAAGGCTCGGAGTGCTCTTGAGTTTGCCTCTAGAGACGTCCTGATTTCTTTCATATTAAGGAAGCTCTACTTAAAGCGGCTAGACCTTCATCGGATACAGCGGATGCTTTGGGATCACTTCAACTTTTTGAGAATTGTCACAAGCTACTCTCTCTAAGAGACGCAACTTTCAACCGGTTACAGTTGCCCACCGTAAGGCGGGTATTGCCTATAGGTGGAGATTTCCCATGCGATTGCTTATTCCCCACGAGGGCTCTACCATTGCTGTATCTAATGTGGAAGATAACTTGAACCTTCTCACTAAATGGAAATTTGCCTGGAGGCCAGAAGGTTTCTTCTCCAGATCGTCGGCTTCAGCAGGACTGGTCGACGGTGGTGAAGTAACCTTATATGCTTGTTACTATCATCGACTACGCTACTGATGCCTTCTATACTTCTGCTGCATGGGTCAATTGTTGCTGTGCTCGTGGCTTTGTGTTTTTTTTACTCTTACATGCCGCGATCTTTTATTATCTGTTTTGCTGTTACATGTTGCGCTTGCAAGCTACTTTGACATTGCGGATGTGGGCACCCTGATTGTGTGCACGGATCTCTGGTCCTAGTTGGTTTGTTTTCAGTTTTTTCTCTACATTCTGGTTATACTATTTATGGGACCAGGGATCCATGCCTTATTTTCCGGGCTATCAATTTGCTCGTTTGGTGATTGCGGGGTGGTTAGCTACTACCCCCTCTGTTTTGTTTGGTGAGGTGTTGTTCTTTTGGTGCCTTACTATGACTCTTCATAGAGTATGTTTGTTTTTTCTTTATGTCTCCCTGTTTTGTCTCCCTCATGTGTTTTTTATTTTATCCTCCATGTGCCCGGGAAACCAAATGTGGTTTATTCAAGTTTATGTGTTAACTTACAAACAATATGGGAGGGGCTGTGATTGGGGACCTCACTCAGTGCATGTCGTGCAAGATGTATGCACACCTGGAGCTACCGGCCCAGTGTGATTACATCTGCACGAGGTGTGTGCGAACGGTTGCCCTGGAAGCCCAGGTAACCGATCTAGAGCAAACCGTTACGCGACTGAGGGAGATTCACAATCTCGAGCGAAGTTTAGACAGAACGGTGGAGGAGTTGCGGGAGGGGTTACTGGTAGAAGAGGATGATGATCAGGTAGCCAGCTGGGTCACAGTTAGAAGGAAGAAAAAGAGGGGGAGGCTCGACATCTCCGAACTATCAAACCCGAACAAATTTGCCCGACTGGACGAGGAATCGGTGGATGATAGTGAAGAAATGACGTGCCGGAGGAGACTGCTCCCTCTAGCATCCAGAGGAGCGGTCCCTCTGGCGCGGTTGGGATAAAAGATAGTGAGGTACCTAGTCAGATGGTGGTGGTAGGGGATTCTATCATCAGGAAGGCAGATAGGGCAATCTGCTACCGGGACCGTGATCGCCGTACAGTCTGTTGCCTCCCGGGTGCTCAGGTACGGCACATCGCGGACCGGGTAGATAGATTGTTAGGAGGGGCTGGGAAAGACCCGGCGGTCTTGGTGCACATTGGCACCAATGACAAAGTTAGCGGAAGGTGGGATGTCCTTAAGAAAGACTATAGGGACTTAGGAAAGAAACTGAAGGCAAGGACATCTAAGGTAATATTCTCGGAATTATTACCCGTGCCACGCGCTAGTTCAGGGAGGCAGAGGGAGATTAGGGAGGTAAATGTGTGGCTTAGGGACTGGTGCAGGAAAGAGGGGTTTGTGTTCCTGGAACACTGGACGGACTTCTCAGTCAGGCGCCATCTCTTTTGTCGTGACGGTTAGCACCTGACTGAGGAGGGGGCAGCGGTGCTGGGGGGAAGGATGTTTAGAAGGTTGGAGGAGATTTTAAACTAGGAGCCTGGGGGGAGGGTTTAGCTAGAAACTACGGGTCATGCAGTGAGAATAGTGGGGATGGCGGTAGTAAACGAAATGGGGGAGAAGTTGGGGGGAGGGTAAGAGCAGGCGGTAAGGTTACTAACATGGGTACTAAAAGAGATTTTACCAAAGCACTAACCAATGACGATTACAGGTCATCATTGCTACATAAGGTGAAAGATGTCCCTAACGCAAGGGAAAATACTTATCTTAGTTGTATGTATGTAAACGCCAGAAGCATTACTGGTAAAAAGGGTGAACTAGAAATACTTGCATCAAGCTAACAGTATGATATTATAGGCATTACTGAAACTTGGTGGGACGAATCTCATGATTGGACAGTCAATCTAGAGGCCTATACACTGTTTAGGAGAGACAGACTAAATAAAAAGGGTGGAGGGGTGTGTCTTTACGTAAAGCCGTTTTTAAAACCTGATATAAGGGAAGATATTCAGGAGGGGACTGTAGACACTGTCAAGACATTATGGGTAGAAATTGCATGCGGGGAAAAAGGAATAAAAAAGTTAGTATTCGGTGTATGCTATAGGCCGCCTGGTATCAACGCATCTGATGAGGAATTGTTACTAAAGCAAATTGAAAGAGCAGCAGGAGTAGGAGACATAGTAGTGATAGGAGATTTTAACTATCCAGAGATAAATTGGAAACACGATTCATGTGATACTGCTAGGGGCAATGTGTTTTTAAACACACTTAATGATAACTACTTAGTTCAACTAATTGAGGAACCAACTAGGTACAATGCAATCTTAGACCTGGTATTAACAAACAATGGGGATTTGGTATCAGGTATTATAGTAGGGGAACCCATAGGAAACAGCGACCACAATATGGTCACATTCAATATCAGTTTCCATAAACAGCCCTATACTGGCTCAACTAGGACTCTAAACTTTAGCAAAGCAAATTTTGAAAAGATGAGGGTATTTTTCAGGGATATTGAATGGGAAGGTTTGTTTTTAGGAAAAAATACTACGGAGAAATAGGAGGTACTAAAATTCCTGCTAGCTAAAAATACACTCAAATTTATTCCTACGAGCAGCAAAAAAGGGAATAAAAATCATAAACCGATGTGGCTTAACAAAAAGATTAAGGAACTTATGGGCAAGAAAAGGCGAGCATTTAAAAAATACAAATCTGACGGGGAAGCAGAGTCATTTCAGCACTATAAGGAATGTAACAAAATATGCAAAAAGGAAATAAGAGCGGCTAAAGTAGAAACTGAAAAACTAGTAGCAAAGGAAAGCAAAGCGAATCCCCAAAAATTCTTTAAATACATTAATAGCAAGAGATTAAAGAAGGAGAGTATAGGCCCTTTAAAAGACAAGTTGGGAGTCTTAAGCAAAAATGATAATGACATAGCGGACACACTAAATGAGTTTTTTTCAACAGTATTTACTAGAGAGGACCCAATTCAGGGACTAACATATAATCTCAATAATGAGAATATCCCACTGATAGGTACTTATTTAAGTGAGGAAGTAGTCTGTGACCGATTTAAACATTTAAAGATTAATAAGTCACCAGGTCCCGATGGTATTCACCCAAGGATTCTAATGGAGCTTCATTCTGAACTTGCAAAACCGCTATTTTTGATCTTTAAGGATTCAGTAATATCAGATATGGTTCCCAAAGACTGGCGTATAGCGGAAGTAGTGCCTATATTCAAAAAGGGAAGTAAAGCTGAACCAGGTAATTATAGACCAGTTAGTCTTACATCTATAGTGGGGAAAGTATTGGAAGGTATTCTAAGAGATAGTATTCAGAAGTTCCTTGAAGTCAATAAGGTCATTAAAAGGAATCAACATGGGTTTATGAAGGACAGATCCTGTCAAACTAACTTACTTGGCTTTTATGAAACAGTAAGCGCAAACCTAGATCAGGGTAAAGAGGTGGATGTAATCTTTTTAGATTTTGCCAAAGCGTTCGATACTGTACCACACATGAGACTTATCTACAAGCTACAAGAATCAGGGCTAGGTAGCACAATATGCACTTGGGTCAAAAACTGGTTAGATAATAGGGATCAGCGCATTGTGGTTAATGGATCTTTTTCAAAGTGCTAAGTGGTGTGCCGCAAGGCTCAGTATTAGGACCGCTATTGTTTAATATTTTCATTAACGACCTAACAGAAGGTTTAGAGAGCATGGTATCAATTTTTGCACATGATACCAAATTGTGTAAAGTTATAAATGCGGAGGGGGATGCTGAGTCGCTTCAGAATGACTTAGTTAAATTAGAAGCTTGGGCAGCGAAATGGAGAATGCGCTTCAATACAGACAAGTGTAAGGTAATGCACTGTGGTAACAAGAACAAAAATAACACCTACCTACTAAAAGGGGTAAAATTAGGGGATTCTGTACTGGAAAAGGACTTAGGTGTCCTCATAGATGGCAAACTAAGCAGTAGTACCCAAAGTAGGACTGCAGCAAAGAATGCTAATAAGATATTAGCATGCGTAAAACGGGGAATTGATGCTAGGGACGAGAGTATTATACTCCCGTTATATAAATCACTTGTGAGGCCACACCTTGAATACTGTGTACAATTCTGGGCACCTTACTACAAAAAGGATATCCTGGAGCTAGAAAAGGTTCAAAGGCAGGCGACCAAACTAATTAAGGGTATAGAGACGCTGGAATACGAGGAAAGGCTTGCAAGACTAGGCATGTTTACACTGGAAAAGAGGAGATTAAGAGGGGACATGATCAACATTTACAAATATATAAGGGGACAATATACAGATCTTGCGCAGGACCTGTTTTTGGTTAGATCAATACAGAGAACTCGTGGACACTCGCTCAGGTTAGAGGAGAGGAGATTCCACACAATACGGCATAAAGGCTTTTTTACGGTAAGGACGATACGTGTTTGGAATTCCCTGCCTGAGGGAGTTGTAATGGCCAACTCAGTTAACACCTTTAAGAATGGGTTAGATAAATTCCTAATGGATAAGGATATCCAGGGTTACGGGGCATAGTCACGCACTATGGTTGTTATAAAAAAGAGGGGTTAATCGGAACGGCAGGCAGCAACTTCAGTCAAAATTTTATACAAAATAATCATGCATAGGAGACCACAAATAGGTTGAACCCGATGGACAATTGTCTATTTTCAACCTTAGATACTATGTTACTTGTAAATATCAGATTTTTTTTCTATTCTTTATGGTTAATATTGTGTCTTTGAATGTCAAGGGTTTAAATTCCCCACAAAAGCATAGGTTGGCTCTGTCTTCTTTTCATAAAATGAAAGCGAACATAGTTGCTATTCAAGAGACCCATTTTCGGAAGTCTGACCCCCCAAAGTTTTTTTGACAGTCGTTTTCCAACCTGCTATTTGGCAAATGGCCCACTAAAAGGCAAGGGTAGCTATTCTTATTTCACTTCACTGCCCTTTTATATTGGCTTCCCAACATGTTGACCCAGAAGGCCGTTATTTAATCCTGGTAGGACGCCTAGCTGACGTTGATGTCACACTTGTTTTGTGTTATGCCCCAAACTGTAAACAACTCCCATTTTGTAAGAAACTATGTTCGCTGGTACAAAAATATGCCAAAGGTGCCATAATGATGCTTGGCGATTTTAATATGGCCGTTGATCCCTCTATTGATAGGTCACGTCCGACTACGTTTTCCCCATCTAGACCTCGGACTCCCTCTGACAAAATTATCGTTCGATAGCGTTGTTAAACACGGATGTTAAGCTTTATGCTAAGTTAATTGCCAATCGCCTTTGTCCCTTTTTGCCTTCTCTTATAGCCGCAGATCAAGTTGGTTTCGTGTCGGACAGGGAGGCCCCAGACAACACTCGGAGGGTCCTTAATATACTATTGAGTACTGTGATTTTTTTAAATCTCCTCTATTGGTTTTGTCATTAGACGCCGAGAAGGCATTTGATAGACTGCATTGGGGATACCTAAATTCTGTCTTATTTAAATTTGGGTTTAGGGACAGATTCCTGGATTCTATTTTATCCCTGTGTTCTGACCCCTCTGCAAGGGTGTTTGTGAACGGATGTCTCTCCCTGGGGTTCAATATATCGAATGATACCAGGCAGGGGTGCCCATTGTCGCCCCTTATCTTTGCTTTGGCTATCAAGCCCCTGGCAGAGACTATTAGAACCACTCCCAATGTAGAGGGACCTGAGATAGGAGGACTTAACCACAAGATCAGCCTTTTCGCTGATGATATTTTGCTTTGCTTTCTTCATCCTGAAACCTCCCTTTCTGGGCTTCATTACATTTTAGATAGATACTTGAAAGTTTCCTACTATAAATTAAATACCTCTAAAACTGAAACCCTCCCGCTTAATATCTCAGAGGTAGCACTTGCCCTACTTAAGGACAGATACAGATATGCATGGCAGACGCGTTCCATTAAATATTTAGGGGTGCAACTAGCTCAGGATATCAACATATTTGATTGTAATTTTACGCCTCTACTGGGTTCTTTCAAGAGATTGATTAAAGAGTGGTCACTTCACGAAATTTCCTGGTTGGGACATATAGCTGCCGCTAAGATGGGGCTGTTATCTAAACTTATGTACTTATTTCGTGCCATCCCCCATACTTTCCCTAAAGCCTATAGCACTAGAGCTAATAAAATTCTCTCCCAGTTTATATGGAAAGATTCCAGGCCCCATATAGCCAGGCGTATCTTGATTTTGCCTAAATGTTCTGGAGGCGTTGCTTATCCCAATATAGATAGCTACCATTCTGCCTGCCTCCTTAACCAAGCCCGGGACTGGGTCGCTTTACAGTCCCCTAAACCCTGGGTTAGTATGGAACGGTCCTTTTTAGGGGCACTCACGCTTACTGATTTGTTCTTGCTCCCTGCTCAGGCTACTCCCTCGTGGACTGGTCCTTGTACCACGATCAGAGCCACAATACATACTTGGCATAAAGTATCCTCGGCCGATACTACTGTTTTACTACCGACAGCTGACCTTTCTATCATTGCTATAGCGAACTCCATCCCTAATCTCAGACTAGACTCTTGGGTTGAGGCAGGCATACCGAGTTTGAGGGACATCTTTGGTGCGGATGGTCTGCTCCCTTCTCCCTCCTGCAATTACAATTTAATATCCCGAAGCAAGACTTTAAATATTTGCAAGTGCGTCATTGGCTAGCTACTTACACAGATAATGTGTTTATTCCTTCTCCATTGCCTGTAGTCTTATCTGTTAGATTGTCCTCTCCTAGTCATAGGGGCGGAATCTCTAAATGGTATCAACATATTCTTTTATTGAATAAGACGAGTAAATTATTATCTCAAATTAAGTGGGAGCGAGACCTATCTAGAGTTTTCCAAGACGCGGAGTGGGACTCGATCTCCTCATCGTGCTTTACAGTTTCTAAATGTTTACAACATTCTGAGATGTTTTTTAAACTGTCATAGAGCGTACTTCACTCCACAGTGGCAGCTTCCTATTTGACCTTCTGTATCCCAACTGTGCTGGAGAAAATGTGGCTGTGTTGGCACGATCTTTCATATATTTTGGGAGTGCCCGGTTTTGAGGCCGCTGTGGACTGAGGTGTTCTCTCTTATATGTGATGTACTTGGTATTAATCTCCCTGAAGATCCTGCTGTTGCTCTGCTTCATTACTCTCAGCACAGTTTACTAAGCTGTGATAGTTAGATTCTTGACCATTGATTTGATTTCAACTAAAGTTGCAATAGGGCAACTGTGGAAGTCACAGTCAGTACCATGCATACAGAACATTGGCCCTCATTCCGAGTCGTTCGCTTGGTATTTTTCATCGCATCGCAGTGAAATTCCGCTTAGTGCGCATGCGCAATATTCGCACTGCGACTGCGCCAAGTATCTTTGCTATGAAGATAGTATTTTTACTCACGGCTTTTTCATCGCTCCGGCGATCGTAATGTGATTGACAGGAAATGGGTGTTACTGGGCGGAAACAGGCCGTTTTATGGGAGTGTGGCTGAAAACGCTACCGTTTCCGGAAAAACGCAGGAGTGGCCGGAGAAACGGGGGAGTGGTTGGGCGAACGCTGGGTGTGTTTGTGACGTCAAACCAGGAACGACAAGCACTGAACTGATCGCACAGGCCGAGTAAGTCTGGAGCTACTCTAAAACTGCTAAGTAGTTTGTGAGCGCAATATTGCGAATACATCGGTCGCAATTTTAAGATGCTAAGATACACTCCCAGTAGGCGGCGGCTTAGCGTGTGTAACTCTGCTAAATTCGCCTTGCGACCGATCAACTCGGAATGAGGGCCATTATTAACAAGACTCATAAGCACTTTGTATTTGAGACTGCCGGTTGCGAGTACTCTTCATCGGCCTCCTCAATCCTTATGAGATGGTTTAAGTGGAGTGAATACCGAGATAGACAGGGGCATCCTACTATTTATAGTGATCCTATTGATTTGTCTGTTTTGAGCTGTCCAAAATCTGCAATAACCTTGTAAATGTTCAAGTGTTACTATGTTAACTGGGTCCCGGTGCAAGGGCACGTACAAGTGCTGTGTGTTCCATATCGTCTGCTCTTTTACCCTATTGTGTCTGTTTGTTGTGTCTTACGTCTCCCCTCTTTTGTTCCTGTTAAGTGTTTTCTGTGTATTTTGAAATTTTATGTATACGGCTGCTGATCTGATACTTACTGTAAGTTTTGTTGTTGTTGATGCCATGTGGTGTTTTTGCGGTCTGTATGATTACTTTCTGTATACTTTGTAATCAATAAAAATCTAATGTTTAAAAAAATAAACTTAATTTGATGCCCAGATCATTATCATTTAAATACACAAAAAAAGATTCTAGTTTTCTCTAACGTCCTAAGTGGATGCTGGGACTCCGTAAGGACCATGGGGAATAGCGGCTCCGCAGGAGACTGGGCGCAAAAGTAAAAGCTTGAACTAGCTGGTGTGCACTGGCTCCTCCCCCTATGACCCTCCTCCAAGCCTCAGTTAGATTTTTGTGCCCGAACGAGAAGGGTGCATGCTAGGTGGCTCTCCTGAGCTGCTTAGAGTAAAAGTTTATTTTAGGTTTTTTATTTTCAGTGAGTCCTGCTGGCAACAGGCTCACTGCATCGTGGGACTAAGGGGAGAAGAAACGAACTCACCTGCGTGCAGAGTGGATTGGGTTTCTTAGGCTACTGGACATTAGCTCCAGAGGGACGATCACAGGTTCAGCCTGGATGGGTCCCGGAGCCGCGCCGCCGGCCCCCTTACAGAGCCAGAAGAACGAAGAGGTCCGGTGAAATCGGCGGCAGAAGACGTTCCTGTCTTCAACTAAGGTAGCGCACAGCACTGCAGCTGTGCGCCATTGCTCTCAGCACACTTCACACTCCGGTCACTGAGGGTGCAGGGCGCTGGGGGGGAGCGCCATGAGACGCAATAAAAACAGAAATACCTTAGGATGGCAAAAGAAATACATCACATATAGCTCCTGGGCTATATGGATGTATTTAACCCCTGCCAGTTTTCCAGAAAAAAGCGGGAGATAAGGCCGTCGTGAAGGGGCGGAGCCTATCTCCTCAGCACACAAGCGCCATTTTCCCTCACAGTTCCGCTGGAAGGACGGCTCCCTGACTCTCCCCTGCAGTCCCTACAGAATCAGGGTAAAAACGAGAGAGGGGGGGCACTATTGGCAGCTAAATTATAAACAGCAGCTATAAAAGGGAGTAACACTTATATAAGGTTATCCCTATAGATATATATAGCGCTCTGGTGTGTGCTGGCAAACTCTCCCTCTGTCTCCCCAAAGGGCTAGTGGGGTCCTGTCCTCTATCAGAGCATTCCCTGTGTGTGTGCTGGGTGTCGGTACGATTGTGTCGACATGTATGAGGAGGAAAATGATGTGGAAGCAGAGCAATTGCCTGTATTAGTGATGTCACCCCCTAGGGAGTCGACACCTGACTGGATGGTTGTATTTAAAGAACTACGTGACAATGTCAGCACTTTACAAAAAACTGTTGACGACATGAGACAGCCGACAAATCAATTAGTGCCTGTCCAGGCGTCTCAGATACCGTCAGGGGCGATAAAACGCCCGTTACCTCAGTGGGTCGACACAGACCCAGACACGGATACTGAGTCCAGTGTCGACGGTGAGGAGACAAACGTAATGTCCAGTAGGGCCACACGTTACATGATCACGGCAATGAAGGAGGCATTGAACATTTCTGACACTACAAGTACCACAAAGAAGGGTATTATGTGGGGAGTGAAAAAACTACCAGTAGCTTTTCCTGAGTCAGATGAATTAAATGAGGTGTGTGATAAAGCGTGGGTTTCCCCCGATAAAAAAGTGCTAATTTCTAATAAATTATTGGCACTATACCCTTTCCCGCCAGAGGTTAGGGCGCGTTGGGAAACACCCCCTAGAGTAGATAAAGCGCTCACACGTTTATCTAAACAAGTAGCGTTACCGTCTCCTGATACGGCCGCCCTCAAAGAACCAGCGGATAGAAGGCTGGAAAATATCCTGAAGGGTATATACACACATACTGGTGTTATACTGCGACCAGCAATCGCATCAGCCTGGATGTGCAGTGCTGGAGTTGCGTGGTCGGATTCCCTGACTGAAAATATTGATACCCTGGATAGGGACAGTATATTACTAACTATAGAGCATTTGAAGGATGCATTACTATATATGCGTGATGCACAGAGGGATATTTGCACCCTGGCATCAAAAGTGAGTGCTATGTCCATTTCTGCCAGAAGAGCGTTATGGACGCGACAGTGGTCAGGGGATGCGGATTCCAAACGACATATGGAAGTATTGCCGTTTAAAGGGGAGGAGTTATTTGGGGCCGGTCTATCGGACCTGGTGGCCACGGCAACGGCCGGAAAGTCCACCTTTTTACCCCAGGTCACCTCTCAGCAGAAAAAGACACCGTCTTTTCAAACTCAGTCCTTTCGTTCCCATAAGTACAGGCGGGCAGAGGAAGAGGAAAAAGACTGCACCAGGCAGCCTCTTCCCAGGAGCAGAAGCCCTCCTCTGCTTCTGCCAAGTCTTCAGCATGACGCTGGGGCTTTACAAGCGGACTCGGACACGGTGGGGGCCCGTCTCAAAAATTTCAACGCGCAGTGGGCTCACTCGCAAGTGGACCCCTGGATTCTGCAGGTAGTATCACAGGGGTACAAACTGGAATTCGAGACGTCTCCCCCTCGCCGGTTCCTGAAGTCTGCTCTACCAAAGTCTCCCTCCGACAGGGAGGCAGTTTTGGAAGCCATTCACAAGCTGTATTCCCAGCAGGTGATAATCAAGGTACCTCTCCTACAACAGGGAAAGGGGTATTATTCCACGCTGTTTGTGGTACCGAAGCCGGACGGCTCGGTGAGACCAATTTTAAATCTAAAATCCTTGAACACTTACATAAAGAGGTTCAAATTCAAGATGGAGTCACTCAGAGCAGTGATAGCAAACCTGGAAGAAGGGGACTATATGGTGTCTCTGGACATCAAAGATGCTTATCTCCACGTCCCAATCTACCCTTCTCACCAAGGGTACCTCAGGTTTGTAGTACAAAACTGTCATTATCAGTTTCAGACGCTGCCGTTTGGATTGTCCACGGCACCTCGGGTCTTTACCAAGGTAATGGCCGAAATGATGATTCTTCTTCGAAGAAAAGGCGTTTTAATTATCCCTTACTTGGACGATCTCCTGATAAGGGCAAGGTCCAGGGAACAGTTAGAAGTCGGAGTAGCACTATCTCAGTTAGTGTTACGTCAGCACGGGTGGATTCTAAATATTCCAAAATCGCAGCTGATTCCAACGACACGTCTCCTGTTCCTAGGAATGATTCTGGACACAGTCCAGAAAAAGGTGTTTCTCCCAGAGGAGAAGGCCAGGGAGTTATCCGAGCTAGTCAGGAATCTCCTAAAACCAGGCCAGGTGTCAGTGCATCAGTGCACGAGGGTCCTGGGAAAAATGGTGGCTTCTTACGAAGCGATTCCATTCGGAAGATTCCATGCAAGAACGTTTCAGTGGGATCTTCTGGACAAATGGTCCGGATCGCATCTTCAGATGCATCAGCGGATAACCCTGTCGCCAAGGACAAGGGTGTCTCTTCTGTGGTGGCTGCAGAGTGCTCATCTACTAGAGGGCCGCAGATTCGGCATTCAGGATTGGATCCTGGTGACCACAGATGCCAGCATGAGACGCTGGGGAGCAGTCACACAGGGACAAAATTTCCAGGGCTTGTGGTCAAGCATGGAAACATCTCTTCATATAAACATTCTGGAACTAAGGGCCATTTACAATGCCCTAAGTCAAGCAAAACCCCTGCTTCAGGGTCAGGCGGTATTGATCCAATCGGACAACATCACGTCAGTCGCCCACGTAAACAGACAGGGCGGCACGAGAAGCAGGAGGGCGATGGCAGAAGCTGCAAGGATTCTTCGCTGGGCGGAGAATCATGTGATAGCACTGTCAGCAGTGTTCATTCCGGGAGTGGACAACTGGGAAGCGGACTTCCTCAGCAGACACGACCTTCACCCGGGGGAGTGGGGACTTCATCCAGAAGTCTTCCAAGAGATGGTAAACCGTTGGGAAAAACCAAAGGTGGACATGATGGCGTCACGTCTAAACAAAAAACTAGACAGATATTGCGCCAGGTCAAGGGACCCTCAGGCAATAGCGGTGGACGCTCTGGTAACACCATGGGTGTACCAGTCAGTGTATGTGTTCCCTCCTCTGCCTCTCATACCAAAAGTACTGAGAATCATAAAAAGGAGAGGAGTAAGAACTATACTCGTGGTTCCGGATTGGCCAAGAAGGACTTGGTACCCGGAACTTCAAGAGATGCTCACGGAGGACCCGTGGCCTCTACCTCTAAGAAAGGACCTGCTCCAGCAGGGACCTTGTCTGTTCCAAGACTTACCGCGGCTGCGTTTGACGGCATGGCGGTTGAACGCCAGATCCTGAAGGAAAAAGGCATTCCAGAAGAAGTCATCCCTACCCTGATAAAGGCCAGGAAGGATGTAACCGCGAAACATTATCACCGCATTTGGCGAAAATATGTTGCGTGGTGTGAGGCCAAAGAGGCCCCTACAGAGGAATTTCAACTGGGTCGCTTCCTACATTTCCTGCAAACAGGACTGTCTATGGGCCTAAAATTAGGGTCCATTAAGGTTCAAATTTCGGCCCTGTCGATTTTCTTCCAAAAAGAACTGGCTTCAGTGCCTGAAGTCCAGACGTTTGTCAAAGGGGTACTGCATATACAGCCTCCTTTTGTGCCCCCGGTGGCACCTTGGGATCTCAATGTGGTTTTGGGGTTCCTAAAATCACATTGGTTTGAACCACTCACCACTGTGGAATTAAAATATCTCACATGGAAGGTGGTAATGCTGTTAGCCCTGGCTTCAGCCAGGCGTGTCTCAGAATTGGCGGCTTTATCTTATAAAAGCCCTTACCTGATTTTTCACACGGATAGGGCAGAATTGAGGACTCGTCCTCAATTTCTCCCAAAGGTGGTTTCAGCGTTTCACGTGAACCAGCCTATTGTGGTGCCTGCGGCTACTAGGGACTTGGAGGACTCCAAGTTACTGGACGTAGTCAGGGCCCTGAAAATATATATTTCCAGGACGGCTGGAGTCAGGAAATCTGACTCGCTGTTTATCCTGTATGCACCCAACAAGCTGGGTGCTCCTGCTTCTAAGCAGACGATTGCTCGTTGGATTTGTAGTACAATTCAGCTTGCACATTCTGTGGCAGGCCTGCCACAGCCAAAATCTGTAAAAGCCCATTCCACAAGGAAGGTGGGCTCATCTTGGGCGGCTGCCCGAGGGGTCTCGGCTTTACAACTTTGCCGAGCAGCTACTTGGTCAGGGGCAAACACGTTTGCTAAATTCTACAAATTTGATACCCTGGCTGAGGAGGACCTGGAGTTCTCTCATTCGGTGCTGCAGAGTCATCCGCACTCTCCCGCCCGTTTGGGAGCTTTGGTATAATCCCCATGGTCCTTACGGAGTCCCAGCATCCACTTAGGACGTTAGAGAAAATAAGAATTTACTTACCGATAATTCTATTTCTCATAGTCCGTAGTGGATGCTGGGCGCCCATCCCAAGTGCGGATTGTCTGCAATACTTGTATATAGTTATTGTTACAAAATTCGGGTTATTATTGTTGTGAGCCATCTTTTCAGAGGCTCCTTCGTTTGTCATACTGTTAACTGGGTTCAGATCACAGGTTGTACGGTGTGATTGGTGTGGCTGGTATGAGTCTTACCCGGGATTCAATATCCTTCCTTATTATGTACGCTCGTCCGGGCACAGTATCCTAACTGAGGCTTGGAGGAGGGTCATAGGGGGAGGAGCCAGTGCACACCAGCTAGTTCAAGCTTTTACTTTTGTGCCCAGTCCCCATGGTCCTTACGGAGTCCCAGCATCCACTACGGACTATGAGAAATAGAATTATCGGTAAGTAAATTCTTATTCTTTCTTCTCCCTTCCAGATGAAAAGTACATCGTCAATGTACCTCCACCAACTGACCAGGTTTAAAGGGGGAACGCGTCTCCATGGTTACCGACCCTCAGATAACAGAAGTTGATGTGCATTGCCATGACGATGTGTGACGTAGTTCTGGTGAATGCGAGCACGCGTCCCCATGGTTACCTGCAAGCTGCATGGAATTAATATGCAGTTCAATTTCCGGCGGGGTAGTTTAAATAGGATGAAGCTTCAGGCACTCTTGTTCCTTGATAAAGACCCGTCACGGGTAGAAACGCGTTGGAAGAGTGTGTGTACATATTAACACAGGCGTCCCTCTTGAGGCTGTTCTTTGTGAGTAACATCAGACCGGCTGCGCCGTTTTCGGCCGACGGCTGAGCTGGCAAACAAATATTAGATTTCAGAGTGGATTGCATGTTCCTTTGTGTGTTTCTGTTATATGTATATGGTGTAAATAAAAGTTCATTTTTATTCAACACCGCATTGATTGTATATGCAGAGGAGTGGGGATTTAAAAACACTCCACAAAGATACCCAGATAAGAGGATCACCATTCGATTGAGAGTGAGTATGGTACGCATCTTCACCTGGGAAACTAGAAACATTACACCAGTTGTTAAAGATACCTTTATATGTGGAATCACCTATTATTTATTGTGAGTCTGGTACGCATTGATGTAAAGACCCTGGATATAGATGAATGAACTTAAACCTATAATATGGGACGTATTACACTATGATTCTGTATCTTTTTTTTCTCATACATATGCATGGCGAACCAACTGTGAAAAACAAGGCACACACTACATCTGAGAAAGACAGAAGAGTTCGTCATCTAAGGAGATAATATATGGACATAAGTATCAAATAACTTTTTTGTATGAAACCACACTCAGCGCTATTACTTGGGAATTTATTGTTTGAATTATACCAGGCCTGGCCAACCTGTGGCTCTCCAGCTGTTGTAAAACTACAAGTCCCATCATGCTTTGCTACAGTTTTGCTATTCGGGAAGGCTAAAAAACTGTGGCAGGGCATGCTGGGATGTGTAGTTTCACAACATCTGGAGAGCCACAGGTTGGCCAGGCCTGAATTATACCTTCTAAACCTGCAGAACGGAGAGTGAGAAACTGGTGCAGTATATTACAAGAGCCCCATAGCCTCTCTTTACAAATTGTTACGTTTTATGGATCCTAAGGGATGGGAGAACACAACAGGCAAAGTACTCATTGATTTTTCGTAAGATTTGAAAAGCAATAAAATGTTTCTACTTAATTCAAATGTAATCATTTGTGGACCTGAAACTTCCCCCTAAATACAGTGAAAACCATTGCTGTAACTAGACATTTTAGCGCTGTGTGCAAGAAACGGCATTGGCGTCCCCCCTGAGTAAAACAGAGGCAGTACACGCCGTAGGCGGCGCAAAAATATAGGGGCATGGCTTGATGGGGAAGGGGTGTGGCCACAAAATAATACCAATTCATATTACGGTGCACAGTAGTCTCCATTATTCAAATTACGCAGCACAGTAGCGCCACTACACCAGGTAGAGCTCCTTTTACACACTACGGTGGACAGATTCCCCTTTTTACACATTACGGCAGACAGCGTCCACTTTTTTACACATTACAGTAGACAGTCCCCTTTTTTACACATTACGGCAGACAGCGTCCCCTTTTTACACATTAGGCAGGCAGAGTCCCCCTTTTTACCCATTAGACAGGCACAGTCCCCCTTTTTACACATTACACAGGCACAGTCCTTCTTTTTACACATTAGGCAGGCACAGTCCCCCTTTTTACACATTAGACAGGCACAGTCCCCCTTTTTACACATTACACAGGCACAGTCCTTCTTTTTACACATTAGGCAGGCACAGTCCCCCTTTTTACACATTAGGCAGGCAAAGTCCCCCTCTTTGCGCATTAGTGGCCCTTTTTACCCATTAGACAGGCAAAGTCCCCCTTTTTTCACATTAGGCAGGTAGAGTTCCCCTTTTTACACATTAGGCAGGTAGAGTCCCGCTTTTTACACATTAGGCAGGCACAGCCCCCCTTTTTACGCATTAGACAGGCAAAGTCCCCCTTTTCACCCATTAGACAGGAAAAGTCCCCCTTTTTACACAATAGACAGGCACAGTTCCCCTTTTTACACATTAGGCAGGCACAGTCCCCCTTTTTACACATTAGGCAGGGACAGTCCCCCTTTTTGCACATTAGGCAGGTTTAAGCATTATGGTATATGCATTTCAGTGTTGCCCAAAGACAACCCAGGAGAACCAAGGACAACACAAATACAGTAAATTAATTAGTTGCCAGTGTAATTTAAGCAAAAGCACCATAATACTTGAACTTCAAGCATCCTGTTTA
The DNA here is from genome assembly GCF_028390025.1 of Pseudophryne corroboree. NCBI lineage: Eukaryota > Metazoa > Chordata > Amphibia > Anura > Myobatrachidae > Pseudophryne > Pseudophryne corroboree. Next base: position 776,468,629 of record NC_086447.1, on the reverse strand, counting down.
CCGCTTCAGCAAGCCTCAAGGAAACACTTTATCAGCAAGCCACAAGGATAAAATAAAATAGACTAAAAAATCCACAAAGGAGACTACCATGAGATACAATAATGAATGCACATTACAACAAAATGGACATCCAACTCCAATGTTTTTACTCACCCTGACTGCCTGTCCCTATGTGCGCTAGCGGTAAAAGTCAGTTTTTCGCTCGACAATGGGTTGTCATGGCTAATAGCTTACCCCCCTTTGTGCTTCAGATGGATCAAACAAAGGTGTAGTGCAATGCGTGAATCAGGCCTTCAGGACTGCTGGAAAACCATTCCAGGAGACTACCTCATGAAGCTGATTGAGGCAATGCCAAGAGTGTGCAAAGCTGTCATCAAAGCAAAAGGGGGTTACTTTGAGGAATCTAAAATATAAAACATATTTTGATTTGTTTAACACTTGTTTGTTTACAACATAATTCCATATGTGTTCACAGTTTTGATGTCTTTAGTATTAATCTACAATGTAGAAAATAATTAAAACAAATAAAAACCATTGAATGAGAAGGTGTGTCCAAACTTTTGACTGGTTGTGTGTGTGTGTGTGTGTGTGTGTGTGTGTGTGTGTGTGTGTGTGTGTGTATATATATATATAAATATAATTTTTCTTGACTGTTCCATTCTTTTGCTGCTTATTTTGGCCTAATATGCGTGATCAGAGAACAGAGAAGGGCACCATTTACAGAACATAACTTTTACAGTGTTGTAGGCCTCTACCTTTAAATACCAAATTAGGCATTATTACATTTAGTGAGCAAGATATGTTTGTGACTGCACTTAAGCTGGGTACACCCTTAGTGTTGGGTGTACCCAGCCAACGGAACGGCCAATATAACAATACATTGTCCGTAACTGAACAATATTTAGTGCACCTGCAGGATATATCATTCACACCCGCATTCCAATGCATGCCGCCGTTTACTGGGTCATCCCGTCAGACGTGCAGCACGCCTGACAAGACAAGCTGACAAACAAATCGCAGTAGTGCGCTGTAGTTTGTACACCCTAGACGATGTGCTCAATGGGTCGGCATAATCCGCCAGATCGGGCGACATATCGCCTAGTGTGTACCCAGGTTTACAATTTAAAAAAAAAAGCAATGCTCCGCATCTCAGCAATATTCATTATGCGTCTAGGGTCCGGAAAACCCCCCGCCATGACCTGTGTACGAATCTTACAAGCCCACTTCCACACCAAGTCATTCAAATATTACTGGTTTCCATAGGATCATTTGTCGTATGGTTTTGAGAGAATATAAATCTCTTCTCAATTTATCATTTGTGTATGTTGTTTTCAGAGAAAACTAATTAAACTCATTAAAGTTATTTTGCTCGGCACACATTTAAATCCTGATTGCATGCCTTGTCAGACTTATAAATATGACAAAGGGAATTATCAAGCTGCTTTGTACGATACGGGTCTCAGCCTGCTTTTATTTACATCTAAGCATATTGCATGAGATTGGCTAATGTATGACACCAGTTCCTGTGTTTCATCTCGGAATTTCTGCCTTTATGGGTATCTTAGGAAGTGCATCTTCTGTTTACGTGTCTCTCTAATGTTTATTTTCAGACAGAAAGCCCATTATGTGATAGCTGAAGGGATTAGACGCTTGGTTTCCTACACACATTGCGCAGCTTATTTGCATTTGGTTGGAAGTTAAAATCAGGTTTTATTGAGCATTGTCTGCAGCAGATGAATAAAGGTACAGCCACGCGCATCGTGCCTTGTGTCCGCAGCTTTTAACTTGGCAAGAAATTAGCTAATTATGCTGTGGAACGTGTTACAGAAGGGGAAGGGAGAAGTCTAAAGGTGGTGTCGTTCTCTAATCCCAGACTATTCAGTGTACCAGGAAAATTATAAATTGAAAAAATAAGAGTAAAGTAGAAACTAGCTGTGAATATATTTGTTTTATTGCATTTTGTTTTAGGTTTACGCAAAGCCATGGTATATAAATATTCCTATTTGGAAATATCTACTGTTTACTTTTCTCTGCTTTCCTGAAGCATATTTTTGTGGCACACAGATGCTTGGCACTCGGGCATGCTGGTTCTGATAGGCTCTATGGGGGTCATTCCGAGTAGATCACTCGCTAGCAACTTTTTGCAGCGCTGCGATCAGGTTAAATCTCTGCAAAACTGCGCATGCGTATGCACCGCAATGCGCAGGCGCATCGTACGGGTACAAAGAGGATCGGTGCTGGGCGGTGGTTTTAGCAAAGAATCCATTCGCACGGGCGATCACAAAGTGATTGACAGAAAGAGTGTGTTTGTGGATGTCAACTGACTGTTTTCTGGGAGTGTTTGGAAAAACGCAGGCGTGTCCAAGCGTTTGCAGGGCGGGTGTCTGATGTAATTTCCGGGACCAAATAGACTGAAGTGATCGCAGCGGCTGAGTCCAGAGCTACTCAGAAACGGCAAAAACAATTGCACACTTGCAAAGCTAAAATACACTCCCCCATAGGCTACGATTATCTGATCACAGCGCTGCAAAAAGTTGCTAGCGAACGATCAACTCGGAATGACCCCCTATGAGAGCAGTGTTTACTCTACTGGCTACACCCAGGCCAATACAAAGGCGCTGAGGCAGGACTAGGGCAATTTGCTTAGCATACAGTAATTTGGGTGAAATCACGCTGCACATGCTCACAAACTGAATGCATACATATACGGACAATCACATAGATAAATGTGAACCAATCCTTATAAGTTGCACAGGTGTTCATATTTAAAATAAAAATAGAAATGATTCTGAAGGCAAATAAGTTAATTACATCATATACTATACTTTTTAATCAAATAGACCAGGCCTATAATGTATATAAGATATGATGTGACAAGAAAACAGTATGAAGCCTATATGAGTCAAAATGTTACACTTGAATGTAACAGAAATGACCTAGCCTGGGTAAACAGCAGCCAGGTATATATGGAAAGAGGTGATGCAGGCTTGGTCTAACCCTGTCCTTAGGCTGGGTACACACGCTGCGATTTTTTGCACTGTATCGTACACTATCTGGCTACAGGCCTAATTCAGCATGGAATGCTCAGGCAGCATTCGCATGCTGAAGCCCTGTGCAGTGTGCACACAGTGAGATACGACGGCATCTCACATGTGCAAATGTCTGTGCCTGATTGGCACTATCATTGCGGGCAGGAGGGGGCGTCGCAGCTGTGTTTTAGAGGCGTTGGGGGGGGGGGGGGGGTGCGGTCTGGTCAACCCAGGCGTGTCTGGACCATTTGACGTCACACGCAGCCACTGCTACCCAGTTATGCTGTGTAGGCAGAGGGCAACCCTAAACATGCGAGACCTGATCGCTTTGCTACAAATTACACTGTCCTGCGATCAGATAGTCGCCGCCCCGTGCAAGTGTGCGATTGCATGTGTACGCTGTGCGAAAATTCCCCTCAGTCAGCGGACAGCTGCAAAACCATTCACATCACACTTACCATCTAATGTTTTTCCCATTCTGTGCAGTCTGTGCGTAGCTCAATACTTACTCCTCCAGTGCGAGGAAATCAGGCTGATCGGGCCGGAGATGACGTCACACACCCGCCCTGAAAACAATTGGGAATACCTGCGTTTTTCCTGACACTCCCAGAAAACGGACAGTTACCACCCACAAATGTCCTCTTCCTGTCAATCACCTTGGGAACGCCCGTGCAATCAAAATTTTCGCACCATCCTGTCGCTGTTTGGCGACGCGCATGCACATTGCGGTGCATACGGATGCGCAGCAGTTTTGATAATCGCTCGCTGTGCGAAAATGCACGGCAGTGATCAGGTCTAAATCGGGCCCATAGTGCGATGTGCGCTTCCTCGGTTCGTATCCGATGTTCTATGTCGGATGAACATACAGCTCAATTTTTGCTAGATAGTACACTATCTGGTGCATAATGGACCTAATTCAGAGGTGATCGCAGCACGAAATTTGTTAGCAGTTGGGCAAAACCATGTGCACTGTAGGGGGAGGGGGGCAGATATAACATGTGCAGAGAGAGTTAGATTTGGGTAAGTTATTTTGTTTCCTGCTTCATTTTTACACTACAATTTAGATTTCAGTTTGAACACACCACCCAAATCTCTCTCTCTCTCTGCACATGTTATATTCTCCCCCCTCCCCCCCCCCCCCCTGCAGTGCACATGGTTTTGCCCAACTGCTAACAAATTTGCTGCTACAATCAACTCTGGGGTGGGTCATTCCGAATTGATCGCTTGCTAGCAACGTTTTGCGGCGCTGCGATCAGATAGTCGCCACCTATAGGGGGGTGTATATTAGCTTTGCAAGTGTGCAAACGCTTGGACACGCCTGCATTTTAGCAAACACTCCCAGAAAATGGTCAGTTGACACCCACAAACGCCCTCTTTCTGTCAGTCACCTTGCGATCGGCTGTGCGAATGGATTCTTCGTTAAATCCATCACCCAGCACTATCCTCTTTGTACCCGTACGGCGCGCTTGCACAACGCGGGGCATACGCATGCGCAGTTTTGCCGAGATTTAACCTGATCGCAGCGCTGTAAAAAGTTGCTAGCGAGCGATCAACTCTGAATGACCCCCTGAATTAGGCGCATTGTACCGTGCGTATGTAACGTACGATATTATATCCGATTTGCAACATCACAATAAAGTGAGAAGACATTTATTACGCTTTATCTTATGCTAAATCCTGTTGTGTTAAATCTTATGCTGTATCTTACCGTGTGTATGCACTATTTCGTTTGTTCAGGAGCTTAGGGAATGTCAAGGGAAATAGTGTAGGATATCTTAACACAACCAAAATCGCCTTTCCCTCGGGTCTTCTGTGGCTTCTCCATGTGCCTGTGGGTCCATCTCCCTGCTATCGCCCCCTGCCACAGAGTTCTATGCTAGGAACTTGTGAGTCAGTACAGAACATTGCCATGTTTTTAGTTGTTTGTTATATCCACATGGTAAGTAATTTATGATAAATGTATTTTGCATAGTATTTAAAGGCAATGCTTTATCCAGGCTTGAGATTTATCGATGGCATCAGTATATATATATAGCACAAGGGACGCACTGACGGATTAAGGGGCACGATGACGAGGGGACTAAGATACGTACTTCACATGTCATTTAGGAGGTTTTTGTTTTGTTTGTTTTTTTCATTTAATCACTTGCTGTGCCCGTCTATATCAGACAGACATCCCGGTCCCTCTGTACCCATGGCTCCGCCCCCCCCTGCGTTTCTCGATGACTGCTGGCCATGCGGCATTCCCCTGCATGGTGACTGAGACTGTAGCCAGGGCCAGTGTGGAGATGCGTCGTTTCCACTCCACTGTGCCGGCCTTATGATACACCCCGCAGACTCAAAGGGGTATATATGTACTAAGCCTTGGAAAGTATCTCTCCACGTTATCACAGTACCATCCAATCAGCTCATAACTGTCATTCTTCAAACACAGCCTGTAACATGGCAGTTTGGAGCTGATTGGCTGGTACTTTATCTCTGTCCACTTTATCACTTTTGAAGGCTTAGTACATTTCCACAAGAGTCTGATTGCACACGGCAGGTCCAGGCAGGGGGATGTGCTGCACTTTCGGTGAGCTGGCTCCATACAGTCGGGCTGCTCTTCTCTTGCCGAATCCACCACAGCACAGCACACGCTGGAGGTTGCTGCTGTTGAGAAGGGTGTCACGGCTAGAGTTCTATGTAGGGAGGCCAATCCCGGGATCGGGATCGGCGGGATCCCGGGATTTGGGCCCAAAAATGCCGGGATTTGAATCCCGGGATTGGAGCTTCCAATCCCGGGATTCAAGGGATTACAGTGCGCATGTGCGGGAGGGTGGGTGTAAGTAATGACACTTACGATTAGGCGGGCGGCCGCGGCAGCCATGGACTCACTGAACGCGGGAGCACTTCAAATGTAGCGCCGGCCGCCAGCCAATCAGAGCTGGCGGCTCGGCAGCCAATCAGGAGCCACTGCTGCGACCGCTTCCCTGATTGGCTGCAGGTCCGCCAGCTCTGGTTGGCTGGCGGCCGACGCTTCATTTGAAATGCTCCCGCGTTCAGTGAGTCCATGGCTGCCGCGGCCGCCCGCCTAATAGTAAGTGTCATTACTTACACCCACCTTCCCTCTCGCGACGCTACCAACCCTTCCGCGCCGCTACCTACATCCTCCCTCCCGCACCACTACCTACACCCACCCTCTTGCACTGCTACCTACCCCCTCCCTACCTCCCGCACCGCTACCTACACCCTCCCTACCTCCCGCACCACTACCTACACCCTCCCTACCTCCCGCACCACTACCTACACCCTCCCTCCAGCGCTGCTCCCTACAACCTTCACTAGTCCCTACTGCAATCCCGGGATCCTGGGAATCCCGGGATTGACTGTTTTTCAATCCCGAATCCCGGGATTGAAAAAACGGCCCGGGATTGGCCTCCCTAGTTCTATGTGAATCCGGACTAGGTTGAGCTGCTGGATTTTGGCTTGAGATCATAAAACGGAATTGGGCTGGCTTAATATAGGATCTACTCATTCATAGACGTGGCAGTTTGGCTATGCAGGAACACCTGACTGGATGCTGTATCAGGTGAATTGACTTGGTGATGTGGTACCAGCTATATGGGAAATTGGAACACAGGGGTGATGAGTTACCAGTGCAATGGAATAGCTGGGAAGTTCATAAATCTGAGGGTGCACTATCACTAGGATGAGATTAACCAGTGAATCTAGAAATGTGGCAACGGATTTGCAGGAGCAGCTTTACAGGAACGCTGGGATAGGCTGTACCAGCGAATAGAGAAATGCTGCAATGGAGTTGCAGCAGCAGCTCTTCAGGAACGCTGGGATAGGCTGTACTGGTGACTCTGGATATGCTGAGCTGAGCAGCTGAACTGGATAGCTCAGGAAGCCAGAGAGTGCTGGAGATGGAAACTGCACTTGTCTTGAATTCAACAGGAGAGTCTGAAGCTCACAACAGGTTGATAAACAACAAATCACTGGCGATTTGCATGTGCTGTGATTCAGGATTTACAGTATACCCCTGGCTTGCTGCTGATTGGTGGCGATGATCACATGACTGAATAATTGTTCCTGATTAGTCTCTGGCCAGTCAGCTGATCAGAACTATCATGGCGCCAGCCATGACTGGTTTTGGAGGGAACTGCCGGCGTGTAGTGGGCAGTGGAGACTGACAATGGCCGCCAGGCCTGAGAACGCCAGTAATGGAGACACAGTGCAGCAGCAGACAGCGCAGGATGCCAGACCGACCAGAGTACGCCTGATTGCCCCTTGTGTGCAGTGTGTGTAACCACCTATGTATGTACGCTTATGTAGTGTAACCTTTGCCCCCCCCACACACCATGCAGTGCGATGTAACCCTGTGTGTGTGTGTGTGTGTGTGTGCGCGCTGGAGCATTGCAGTGTAACACAGTGCATGTGTGTGTGTGTGTGTGTGTGTGTGTGTGTGTGTACACCAGAGCAGTGCAATATAAGCCAGTGTATGTGTGGGAGGAGCACTGCTACTGTGGGCAGTATGTGTATAAGGTGCACCTCTACTGTGAGCATCATATGTATAAGGGGCTTTACTATGCTGGTTATTATGTGTGTAAGGGGCACTGCTATGGTGGGCATTATGTGTATAAGAGGCACTACTACTGTGGGCATTATGTGTATAAGGGGCATGCATTGAGGAGATGGGACTCTACAGTATGTCCCACTATCTCTCCCCGTCACCAACTGCCTCTCCCCTGTGGCACTATCTCCATGTCACCCTTTCTCTCCTGTCACCCTCTACCTGTCACACTCTACTTCTCCCTGTCACCCACTGGCTAACCCTGTCACCTTTTCCCTGTAACCCACTGCCTCTCCCCATCATTCTCTACATCACCCACTACCTCCCCCTGTAACCCATTCACTGGTGTCACCCACTGCCACACAGTCCCTGGCGTCACCCACTGCCTCTCACTGTCACACTTTCCTGTCATCCTCTGCCTCTCTCTGTCTCCCACAGCCTGTCCGTTTCCCACTATCTCTCCTTGTCACCCACGGCTTCACCCTCTGCTTCTACCCTGCATCACTATTTCTCTATCGTCCTAGTGGATGCTGGGGTTCCTGAAAGGACCATGGGGAATAGCGGCTCCGCAGGAGACAGGGCACAAAAAGTAAAGCTTTAGGATCAGGTGGTGTGCACTGGCTCCTCCCCCTATGACCCTCCTCCAAGCCTCAGTTAGATTTTTGTGCCCGGCCGAGAAGGGTGCAATCTAGGTGGCTCTCCTAAAGAGCTGCTTAGAAAAGTTTAGCTTAGGTTTTTTATTTTACAGTGAGTCCTGCTGGCAACAGGATCACTGCAACGAGGGACTTAGGGGAGAAGAAGTGAACTCACCTGCGTGCAGGATGGATTGGCTTCTTTGGCTACTGGACATTAGCTCCAGAGGGACGATCACAGGTACAGCCTGGATGGTCACCGGAGCCTCGCCGCCGGCCCCCTTGCAGATGCTGAAACAAGAAGAAGGTCCAGAATCGGCGGCATGAAGACTCCTCAGTCTTCTTAAGGTAGCGCACAGCACTGCAGCTGTGCGCCATTTCCTCTCAGCACACTTCACACGGCAGTCACTGAGGGTGCAGGGCGCTGGGAGGGGGGCGCCCTGGGAGGCAATGAAAACCTATTTTTGGCTAAAAATACCTCACATATAGCCTCCGGGGGCTATATGGAGATATTTAACCCCTGCCAGAATCCGTTAAGAGCGGGAGACGAGGCCGCCGAAAAAGGGGCGGGGCCTATCTCCTCAGCACACAGCGCCATTTTCCCTCACAGAAAGGCTGGAGGGAAGGCTCCCAGGCTCTCCCCTGCACTGCACTACAGAAACAGGGTTAAAACAGAGAGGGGGGGCACTAATTTGGCGTTAGAAATATATAAAAAAGATGCTATAAGGGAAAACACTTATATAAGGTTGTCCCTATATAATTATAGCGTTTTTGGTGTGTGCTGGCAAACTCTCCCTCTGTCTCTCCAAAGGGCTAGTAGGTCCTGTCCTCTATCAGAGCATTCCCTGTGTATGTGCTGTGTGTCGGTACGTGTGTGTCGACATGTATGAGGACGATGTTGGTGAGGAGGCGGAGCAATTGCCTGTAATGGTGATGTCACTCTCTAGGGAGTCGACACCGGAATGGATGGCTTATTTAGGGAATTACGTGATAATGTAAACACGCGGCAAGGTCGGTTGACGACATGAGACGGCCGACAAACAATTAGTACCGGTCCAGACGTCTCAAAAACACCGTCAGGGGTTTTAAAAAAAAACGTATTCCTTATTAGGGGCACACGTTAAGGGCAATGAAGGAGGTGTTACATATTTCTGATACTACAAGTACCACAAAAGAGGGTATTATGTGGGATGTGAAAAAACTACCGTAGTTTTTCCTGAATCAGATAAATTAAATGAAGTGTGTGATGATGCGTGGGTTCCCCCCGATAGAAAATATGGGCGGTATACCCTTTCCCGCCAGAAGTTAGGGCGCGTTGGGAAACACCCCTTAGGGTGGATAAGGCGCTCACACGCTTATCAGAACAAGTGGCGGTACCGTCTATAGATAGGGCCGTCCTCAAGGAGCCAGCTGACAGGAGGCTGGAAAAATATCATAAAAAGTATATACACACATACTGGTGTTATACTGCGACCAGCGATCGCCTCAGCCTGGATGTGCAGAGCTGGGGTGGCTTGGTCGGATTCCCTGACTAAAAATATTGATACCCTTGACAGGGACAGTATTTTATTGACTATAGAGCATTTAAAGGATGCATTTCTATATATGCTAGATGCACAGAGGGATATTTGCACTCTGGCATCAAGAGTAAGTGCGATGTCCATATCTGCCAGAAGATGTTTATGGACACGACAGTGGTCAGGTGATGCAGATTCCAAACGGCACAAAGGTGTATTGCCGTATAAAGGAAGAGGAGTTATTTGGGGTCGGTCCATCGGACCTGGTGGCCACGGCAACTGCTGGAAAATCCACCGTTTTTACCCTAAGTCACATCTCTGCAGAAAAAGACACCGTCTTTTCAGCTTCAGTCCTTTCGTCCCTATAAGAGTCATATCTGCCCAGGGATAGAGGAAAGGGAAGAAGACTGCAGCAGGCAGCCCATTCCCAGGAACAGAAGCGTTCCACCGCTTCTGACAAGCTCTCAGCATGACGCTGAGACCGTACAGGACCCCTGGATCCTACAAGTAGTATCCCAGGGGTACAGATTGGAATGTCGAGACGTATCCCCTGCGCAGGCTCCTGAAGTCTGCTTTACCAAGGTCTCCCTCCGACAAGGAGGCAGTATGGGAAACAATTCACGAGCTGTATTCCCAGCAGGTGATAATTAAATTACCCCTCCTACAACAAGAAAAGGGGTATTATTCCACACTATATTGTGGTACTGAAGCCAGAAGGCTAGGTGAGACCTATTCTAAATCTAAAAAAATTTGAACACTTACAAAGGTTCAAATCAAGATGGAGTCACTCAGAGCAGTGATAACGAACCGGGAAGAAGGGGACTATCTGGTGTCCCGAGACATCAGGGATGCTTACCTCCATGTCCCAAATTTGCCCTTATCACTAAGGGTACCTCAGGTTCGTGGTACAGAACTGTCACTATCAGTTTCAGACGCTGCCGTTGGATTGTCCACGGCACCCCGGGTCTTTACCAAGGTAATGGCCGAAATGATGGTTCTTCTTCGAAGAAAAGGCGTCTTAATTATCCCTTACTTGGACGATCTCCTGATAAGGGCAAAGTCCAGGGAACAGTTGGAGGTCGGAGTAGCACTATCTCGGATACTGTTACAACAGCAGGGGTGGATTCTAAATATTCCAAAATCGCAGCTGATCCCGACAACAAGTCTCCTGTGCTTAGGGATGATTCTGGACACAGTCCCGAAAAAGGTGTTTCTCCCGGAAGAGAAAGCCAGGGAGTTATCCGAGCTAGTCAGGAACCTCCTAAAATCAGTGCATCGTTGCACAAGGGCCATGGTAAAAAAATGGTGACTTCCTTCGAAGCAATTCCAGTCGGCAGATTTCATGCAAGAACTTTTCAGTGGGATCTGCTGGACAAATGGTCCGGATCGCATCTTCAGATGCATCAGCGGATAACCCTATATCCAAGGACAAGGGTGTCTCTCCTGTGGTGGTTACAGAGTGCTCATCTTATAGAGGGCCGCAGATTCGGCATTCAGTTTTGGATGTTGGTGACCACGGAGGCCAGCCCGAGAGGCTGGGGAGCAGTCACACAAGGAAAAAATTTCCAGGGAGTGTGATCAAGTCTGGAGACTTTTCTCCACATAAATATAGCTAAGGGTAAATTTATAATGCTCTAAGCTTAGCAAGACCTCTGCTTCAAGGTCAGCCGGTATTGATCCAGTGGGATAAAACATCATGGCAGTCGCCCACGTAAATAGACAGGGCGGCACAAGAAGCAGGAGGGCAGTGGCAAAAACTGCAAGGACTTTTCGCTGGGCGGAAAATCATGTGATAGCACTGTCAGCAGTGTTTCATTCCGGGAATGGAAACTGGGAAGCAGACGTCCTCAGTAGGCACGACCTCCACCCGGCAGAGTGGGAACTTCATGGGGAAGTTTTCCACATGATTGTAAACCGTTGGGAATTACCAAAGGTGGACATGATGGCGTCCCGTCTGAACAAAAAACGGGACAGGTATTGCGCCAGGTTAAGAGACCCTCAGGCAATAGCTGTGGACGTTCTGGTAACACCGTGGGTGTACCAGTCGGTGTATGTGTTCCATCCTCTGCTTTTCATACCTAAGGTACTGAGAATTATAAGACGTAGAGGAGTAAGAACTATACTCATGGCTCCGGATTGGCCAAGAAGGACTTGGTACCCGGAACTTCAAGAGATGCTCACAGAGGACTTATGGCCTCTGCCGCTAAGAAGGGACTTGTTTCAGCAAGTACCATGTCTGTTCCAAGACTTACCGCAGCTGCGTTTGACGGCATGGCGGTGGAACGCCGGATCCTAAGGGAAAAGGCATTCAGGAAGAGGTCATTCCTACCCTGGTCAAAGCCAGAAAGGAGGTGACCGCACAACATTATCACCACATGTGGCGAAAATATGTTGCGTGGTGTGAGGCCAGGAAGGCCCCACGAAGAAATTTCAACTCGGTCGATTCCTGCATTTCCTGCAAACAGGAGTGTCTATGGGCCTCAAATTGGGGTCCATTAAGGTTCAAATTTCGGCCCTGTCGATTTTTCTTCCAGAAAGAATTGGCTTCAGTTCCTGAAGTCCAGAAGTTTGTCAAGGGAGTATTGCATATACAACCCCCTTTTGTGCCTCCAGTGGCACTGTGGGATCTCAACGTAGTTCTGGGATTCCTCAAAACACATTGGTTTAAAACCAGTCAAATCTGTGGATTTGAAGCATCTCACATGAAAAGTGAACATGCTCTTGGACCTGGCCTGGACCAGGCGAGTGTCAAATTGGTGGTTTTTTTCTCAAAAAAGCCCATATCTGTTTGTCCATTCGGACAGGGCAGAGCTGCGGACTCGTCCCCAGTTCTCTCCCTAAGGTGGTGTCAGTGTTTCACCTGAACCAGCTTATTGTGGTGTCTTGCGCCTACTAGGGACTTGGAGGACTCCAAGTTGCTAGATGTGGTCAGGGCCCTGAAAATATAGGTTCCAGGACGGCTGGAGTCAGGAAAACTGACTTGCTGTTATCCTGTATGCACCCAACAAACTGGGTGCTCTTGCTTTTAAGCAGACTTTTGCTAGTTGGATGTGTAATACAATTCAGCTTGCACATTCTGTGGCAGGCCTGCCACAGCCAAAATATGTAAATGCCCATTCCACAAGGAAGGTGGGCTCATCTTGGGCGGCTGCCCGAGGGGTCTCGGCTTTACAACTTTGCCGAGCGGCTATTTAGTCAGGGGCAAACACGTTTGTAAAATCCTACAAATTTGATACCCTGGCTAAGGAGGACCTGGAGTTCTCTCATTCGGTGCTGCAGAGTCATCCGCACTCTCCCGCCCGTTTGGGAGCTTTGGTATAATCCCCATGGTCCTTTCAGGAACCCCAGCATCCACTAGGACGATAGAGAAAATAAGAATTTACTTACCGATAATTCTATTTCTCGGAGTCCGTAGTGGATGCTGGGCGCCCATCCCAAGTGCGGATTATCTGCATTACTTGTACATAGTGATAAAGCTAAATTTTTATCGTGTATATAACCCTTTATGAGGTCTAAGAACACTGTACGCTATCTACGTAAGAAGTACCGTAAGGGTACGCAAGTTGCGTATCGATCGCTTAGCCGTGATCGAGACGCTCAGGCGTCACGTTCACTCACGGCCAAGTGATCGCAGGCAGGCAGAATATTGGCTGTTGACTTATCGTAATGATTCGCTATAGCGTAGCAGCGCTCGGGACCACGAGGAGATCACCAGCGATGCAGACGCTCACAACGTTAAACCTTTATATCTATACCTTCAGCAATGAAATACACAGTAAACCTTAGTGTGGAGACAATGTGTAAGTGCAACCTTGTGTAACCTGATTACCTACAAAGCTGCTTGAGCGTCACCGACGCTCAGAGAATACTTAACACTATAAAGAATACACAGATACCTGGCTTAGGGTCCGAAACCTATTATATGTATTATGACTATTACTTGCAAAAAGAATCACAGTACAAAGCATACACTACAGTATAACATAAACCAACTAACCAGATAACTACACAGGAAATACAATACAATACAATTTAAGTCTAATCAAGGGAAAATACGAGAGAAAGAGAAGAGAGGGAGAGAGAGAGAGAGAGAGAGAGAGAGAGAGATGGCTCACAGTAAGACAATACGATTACGGAGAAAACTTACGCACAAGGGGAACGATCGCATGCGCCTCGATATCCAGCTCCCGATTATCAGCAATGAGAACCGTTGAAGAGAGTGAAGTTGGATATGGTCGGCCTGCTATTTATGCTCCACACACAATACAATTCAATGGTCCCTACAATCTCATTGTTCATTGGACACAGGAATTCGGCTTCGCATTATAACAAAAGGTCATAGGTTGATTCATACAGGTGGGCTGTGACTATTTCCAACTGCTCAGGTGGGAGGGAAACTGAGTTTCCCGCCGCATGGGTAATAAAGTGCAAATAAAGTAAATGTTCATAAACTTCTTATGTCCATAACTATTCGCACGAGCGATTGATCTGCTCCAAACCAACACCGGAATATTTCTAATTAAATATTCTTCCGATGGATACTAAACACCACTGTATTACTCTTATCTGACCCTTCGTATTAAACAAAGAGGGATTCCTCTGTTCATGAACATTCTATATTAACCAAACTTTCAGAATCTATCAAAGGGACCATGATCTACAAAATATATTATTAGTGAAAATATGTAATGATTGAGTCGCACGCTATGATCGCATAAACTCTACCGTAAATACGCATACCATGCGCCTGCGGGTGCCCGCGACTGTGAGTATGCGCACGTACGGGAGAGCGTACGCATGCGCAGCACGGACCTGTGTGCGGTGCAAATATGGTAGCGTGCATAGAAATATTTTTCTGACTTTGACAGTCCACCCTTTGGCAGTCAATAATAACTGCCACTTCCTGAAAACATTTCAAAAGGAGAAAAATATATGTCAGGGGTTAATTCATTTCCATGGTTGGGTAAGGGAGGAGAGAGGAGTAGGTGGGAAGAGGGTATGACCTAGTGAGATAGCAGAAGCATGTGTGTATGAGTCCATGTTTGGGGGGTCATGTATCATCGTGCCGTACGTGTTGTAAATCAAGCTTCGAGGTATTGCGAAGTATACATTTGAATTCCTTCTTATCCCGTGGTACAGGTCTGTGGATGGGCTGTCAAACTTTACCGAGCTCTTTTCGGATTTTTTGAACAAAATGGGGAGCACATTTTAGTTGATGATACATGAATGGGGGAATATGTGATTGCTGATATCTGTGCCTGTATTCCCTATACTATGTGTGTCATTACCTGAGGGTTGTAGAAATGAAGAAAAGACATAATTACGGTAAATGCGGTGGTATTCTATGTCAGGTTAATGTACATCTGTCAGTTGAAGTTTTGTTCGGTATCAGTTGAAAGTCGTCTTCTTTGCGCTGTTTTGCTCATTAAGCGTGAGCAATAAGCTTTGTCGATGCCATTAGATTTACAAAAAAATGTTGGGCTAGCGTAATTTTAAGAATTCTAGGGAAACTGGGGATCCATGGCAAAGTTCATCAAGTGTCCATATCTCAAGTGGTCAAAACTTCTTCTTTGGTCTATCCGTTGTCTGTATAGCGTCTCATCAACTTCCTCGTCCAAGGGGGTCTTGTTATCTTGGAGAAAAACCAGAAAAACAGGTGAAAGAACCGGACCGTAGAAATCGCATTTTCATCACATCATTGTTTCTATCGTTGGGTCGTAAATCAAATCCAGGTTAATTACAGTTTCCTCACTCCTCAAACTCATCACTCTGGTACTTTGTTTGCACCTCATTAAAGCCTGCCCGCATCTAAATATCAATCCAATCGATATAACGACACCTAAGATACATAGTAGAAACTTCCCAACATCCATTATGACTCCTTGAGCCCAGTCTCCCAAACCGGAGAACCAATTTCGCGGGTTCAACCATGACACCCAACCAGTCAGCTCATTACCTACAGCAGCAAGAGTGAGATTGTGTTTTCGCCGAAATTCCCACTTTAATTGGAGAATATCGTCCATCTTTTGGTCTATGACCTCTACCGGATCCTCGGTGCTATTCGTGATATACGTGCAACACTTCACGCCGTACTGTGTTGCTAATGTAACACAATATCCTCCTGTCACTGCTGTGAGGTAATTAAGAACCATTCTATGCTGTACCAGTTCTGTTTTATAAGCCTGAAGTTCTCTTCCAGTATATCTAAACGTGTCATCATACATTTCAGTGATATTATCTAACAAATTGGCGAGTGCGGAAATGTATCTATAATTCATCACTCCTCGAGCGGTGCGAGTGAAATCTAACGCCACCAGAACCTGAATCCCGGTGGATTCATGGATCAGATCAGAGGCCGGATGCTCTAACCTTTCTGACAGTTGTCTTTTAACGAGGTGCTCGTAATGAGTGTGAGTATAAGGAGCTTGGGCACCACGGTGTATGTCTTTCATTTTGTCATGTGTTACAGTCATTACTTCAGGCAATACTCTTCCAATATAACACAATCCTTCAGAGTTTGGGGCAAGCCACTTGTACGCCTTTCTCCCGCATATGAAATATGCATCATCGGGGAGAACATATGGGACGGAGAAAGACATTACCATATTACACACCTTCCAGGTGAAATCTCCTAGCCCTAACTCTTCCATCTGCTTAATGCACGTATCAGGTTGTACGATATGTGCACAGTATCCTGGTGACACTTCTCCAACTCTAGTAATCCTATTTCCTAAGGTGTATCTATACCGGAAAGATTTTCCTCTACTGGCTATGTGGCGTACAAGCTCTGTATCTGTAGGCATTCTATCTGCTCTGTGTGAAAAGGTCATGGTGTGGTCGCTCCATGATACTTCCCAATTTCCCGGCTTTCTGGAATTGGAGATGTTAAAACATAATAGGGACCTATCCACGTGGTATTGGTGGAGCTTCAAACTAGGAGGGCTGGAGATATTAAACCTCCGGTCCACCGGTCTCCCACCATTTAACTCAAGTACCTCCCCTATCGTTAAAGGAAATGGTACTAGCCCTGATTTGCTATGACCCTGAGGTACTTGAGAGCATACCCAACAATCTGTTTTGTTTAATACATTACCCACTAAGGAGTGATAATCACTCAATGGATGCCGGTCCATATGGATATTAAAACTGGATTGGCATTTCTTAATGCACCCATCTTCAATGACATTGTTACAGAGCCTACAGATACAGTTTTCTTCAGCTAACAATCCGTCACAATTTCTTCTATGATCAATGCTATCGGATCGTTTTCTGTTACTCGCCTTTGCTTGTTGGTTAGGTTGATCTTGGAAAACTACGCCTCCATCTTTATCATCAGAACCCATTCCAGAACCTCTATCGACCTCCATGGTACTCTCGCCGGAACAGACTGCTCTGGTCAACATCATGGTCAACAGGAAAATCCGGATCACAGTCTCTTGGGGCAAGTCCATCTTTGAGGAGGAGACGAAGAAGAATGAGAAGGAGGAAAAATACATTTGAGGGAGAGGGGATGGGAAGTGGCGAAAAACAATAAAAGGGAGTGGGGAGTCGACAACAGCTCTCGGTCTTCTAGGCTCAGGTGCCGCCTCAGTCCTCCTGGAACAGACACTCCAGTGATACAACCTCTACCGTCTGTTCCTTATCACGGGACTTCTCTGGATCAGCAACCTTCTTGCAGTGGGATGAATGGACCCAAGTCTCTCTCTCAGCAACCTTCAATGCTGTCGTGCTAGTCAATAAGACCTGGTATGGTCCTTCCCATCTGTCAATAAGGCAACCTGAGCGTAGAAAATTTCGTATCATTACATAATCCCCAGGTTCAATGTCATGACAACTACTATCAGGTAGATCAGGAATCACCAACTTTAGATTATCATTTTGATTCCTTAACTGTTTACTCATGTTAATCAAGTACTTTACAGTTACTTCATTGTTACATTTCAAATCATCCTGAGGGTTAATCATGACATGCGGTTGTCGACCAAATAAGATTTCAAAGGGGGACAGATTAAGAGGGGACCTGGGAGTGGTTCTGATACTGTACAATACAATGGGTAAAGCTTCTGGCCATGTCAATCCTGTCTCTGCCATCACTTTACTCAATTTATTTTTAATAGTGCTGTTCACTCTTTCGACCTTCGCACTCGCCTGTGGACGGTACGGAGTGTGCAGCTTGCTATCAATTCCCATCAACTTACACATTCCTTGAAAGACATCACCTGTAAAATGGGTACCCCTATCACTTTCGATTATTCTAGGGATACCATATCTACATACAAATTCCTGCACAATTTTCTTAGCTGTAAACATAGCGGTATTTGTAGCTGCAGGAAATGCTTCGACCCAATTCGAGAAAACATCTATACAAACAAGTACATATTTCAAATTCCGACAAGGGGGTAATTGTATGAAGTCAATTTGTATTACCTGGAAAGGGCCGCCGGCAGGTGGGATATGGGATGGTTCTGTAGGTATTGCCTTTCCAATATTCTTTCTCAGACAGGTAAGGCATGACATTGCTCTTTTACTCGCATGAGAGGAGAATCCTGGGGCGCACCAATAGGCTCTTACCAATTTGCACATTCCCTCCTTGCCTAGATGAGTCAGCCCGTGGGCTGCTTCAGCCAGACATGGAAGATATGCTCTGGGGGCCACTGGTTTACCATGTCCATCCGTCCAGAGTCCTGAGGACTCTTGGCTACATCCCTTTGCCTTCCAGACTGCCCTTTCCTGTGTGGAACACAAATTTTGCATTTTACACAACTTCTGTGTGTTGATGGTATTGAATACCATCAGTTGTGTGGTGTCTGTCTGTATGGGGGTAGCAGCTGCTAACTTAGCAGCTTCGTCTGCTCGGCTGTTACCAAGTGATACCGGGTCTTGGCTATATGTGTGTGCTTTACATTTGATAACAGCCACTCTGTCGGGTTCCTGTATCGCTGTTAGAAGCCTTTTTATGTGAGCTGCATGCGCTACCGGTGTACCAGCTGCCGTCATGAAATTTCTGAGGCGCCATAGGGCTCCGAAATCATGGACTACCCCGAATGCGTATCTAGAATCGGTGTAGATATTGGCTGACTTACCCTTAGCCAATTCACATGCTCTGGTTAGGGCGACCAGTTCAGCAACCTGGGCTGAGTGAGGTGGGCCTAGCGGTTCCGCTTCTATGGTGTCTTGGTCATCTACGACTGCGTATCCAGTACACAAGTCTCCCGAGTCTGACTGTCTGTGACAACTACCGTCCGTGTAGAACGTGAGTTCTGCATCTTCCAGTGGGTTGTCACTGATGTCAGGCCTTGCGGTAAAATTTTGGGTCAAATATTCCATACAATCATGTGTATCTTCCTTTGTATTAAATCCTCCTTCCCCAGCACTCTCACCTTCCACCCTTTGTGCCTGACCAGGCACACCTGGGAGATATGTTGCAGGATTTAATGCACTGCATCTCCTTATGGTGATGTTTACGGGGGCCATTAGTGCCAATTCCCATCTTGTAAACCTCGCTGATGAGACGTGTCTGGTTTGGGCAGAATTCAATAAGGCTGATACCGCATGTGGCGTATGGATTGTGAGGTTGTGGCCTAGCACGACATCTTCGCTTTTTGTCACTAGCAATGCTATCGCAGCAACGCTTCGCAAGCATGTGGGGAGGGATCGCGCTACCGTATCTAGCTGAGCGCTGTAGTATGCAACTGGCCTGCTGGCATCACCGTGTTTTTGGGTTAGTACGCCTGCCGCGCAACCAGCACTTTCTGTTCCGTATAGTTCAAAGGGTTTCCCATAGTCTGGCATACCTAGTGCTGGTGCCTGCGTTAGGCACTGTTTGAGTCTCTCAAATGCTGTTTCGGACTCGTCTGTATGCGAGATCCTATCAGGTTTGTTTGAGGAGACCATTTCCTGCAAAGGTAACGCTAAAATGGAAAACCCTGGGATCCAATTACGGCAATACCCACACATTCCTAAAAACGTTCTGATCTGTTGCTGGGTTTGTGGCAGGGTCATGTCTCTAATTGCTTGGATTCTATCAGCGGTCAGGTGTCTCAGTCCTTGTGTTAGACAGTGTCCCAAATATTTTACCTTAGTTTGGCATAATTGTAACTTGTCTTTGGACACCTTGTGTCCGGTGTCTGAAAGATGAAACAGGAGCTGTTTCGTATCCTTCAGAGATGCTTCCAGTGAATCTGAACACAGTAATAAATCGTCCACATACTGTATCAATACTGATCCACTGTCTGGTTGAAAAGACTGTAAACAATCATGCAAAGCCTGAGAAAATATACTTGGACTATCTATGAAACCTTGGGGTAATCGAGTCCACGTGTATTGGACTCCTCTGTATGTGAATGCAAACAAATATTGGCTGTCAGGGTGCAGAGGTACCGAAAAGAAAGCGGAGCAGAGGTCAATAACAGTGAAAAATTTGGCAGTGGGAGGGATTTGCATTAGGATGACAGCTGGATTTGGCACTACGGGGAACTGACTCTCAACTATTTTGTTAATCCCCCTTAGATCCTGCACTAGCCTGTAACCCCTCCCCCCACTCTTCTTAACAGGGAAGATGGGACTATTGGCAGTGCTGGACGTTCTTACCAGAATGCCCTGTTGTAGCAAGCGCTCTATTACTGGGTAAACTCCTAACTCCACCTCTGGCTTTAGAGGATATTGTGGGATTTTTGGAGCTATCCTACCATCTTTTACTTGTACAACTACTGGTGCTACGTTTGCCATTAATCCAGTGTCCTGTCCGTCTTTTGTCCAAAGTGACTCTGGTATCTGAGATGTCATCTCTTCTACTTGGGATGGATTCCTATTTGTCATAATGGTATGTGACATTAATTTTGATGGGGAGTCTAACATGTCTCGCACTTCCTGAGCGTGTTTCTCAGGTATGTCCAAGAATACACCTTCAGGAGTACAATAAATGACGCACCCCATTTTACACAGTAAATCTCTTCCCAGGAGATTGGTTGGTGCCGATGCAGCCAGCAAAAAGGAATGCTTGGTATGCAAAGGCCCTATTGTAATCTCGGCTGGTTTGCTAACAGGGTAGTGCTGGACTACTCCTGTTACTCCCATGGCTGGAATTGTCCTACCAGTGGTCCTCATGCCCACTGTCGAATTTATCACTGACTTGGCCGCCCCTGTGTCTACAAGAAAGTTTAAAGTTTTACCAGCTACATTAATTGCGACCTCGGGTTCACTTTCAAGGTTGGCAATCAATTTCACTGGCTGCAGATTACAGGTATGGCCACACCCCTATTGGGTATGGTGACCTCCCTGAATCCCGCTGGCAGCAACTATTTGTGAGGGAGATAGTTGGGAACTACCAGAGGCATGCCAGTCTCTGTTTGGGGGATACCTTTTTGTTTCCCCTGTATGTGGCTCATAACTCCGTTTCTGCGGACCTTGCTCCCAATGTCGTGTGTCGTGTCGTTGTCTAGGGGGTTGGTATGATCTTTGCGAATTTTTCGCTCTACAGTCTCGTGCATAGTGCCCCTGTCTTTGACAAGAATAACGTGTTATCATAGTTGACTTACCCACAGGGTTGGATGGTACATACGCAGGCTGCTTTGTGGTCAGAGCCTGTATACTTACTGACATTAGCTTATCACTCTGCGACTCCCTGTGTCTGGTGATGTTTCGGTCGTGATCAATAGCAGCCTCTCTCAAAGTGGACACTGACAGACCTCGCCAACATGGTTGCGTGGTCTGTACCCTTGCCTTTAATGTTTCCTTCAAACCATCCATTAGTACAGATACTGCTATTTCTCGATGGTTTGGATTTGTCCTAATGTCCTCTATACCAGTGTACTTTGCCATTTCTAATAGTGCCCGGTGAAAATATTCTGCAGCTGTTTCTGACTCTTTTTGTTTAATGGAAAATATTTTGTTCCATTTAACAACTGCTGGGAAATGCTCCTTTAACTGTAAGTTTATCCTTCTTACGTTATCTTTGTTGTACACATCTGTAAGAGGTACATCCAGATCTAGTCCACAATCAGCTAAAAATTGAGCTGAGTCGACATTGGAGGGTAAACAAGCTTTTAGCAATATCTGCCAATCTTTATTATTGGGCTCTAAAGTGTTTCCTAAGTCTGTGATGTATTTTTGGCTGGCAACTAAATCTTTTCTAGGGTCAGGGAATTCAGACACTATGGTCCTTAATTCCATTCGGGAAAATGGGCTGTACATGGCAATGTTCCTTAAGGGAGTGGCTCCTGATACATCTGTTTTCCCATTGGGAACTGCTATTACCCTAACAGGAGTAATTCTAACAACCTCATTCTGTGTAGATTCTACAGCTTGTGGTGAAATAGTCTCAGTATAATGTATGGTGCCGTACTTACCAGTTGATACGACCTCACCTATCCCTCCGCTAGGGGCCTTTACTAATCTCGTGGGTGTTGCTGTGCCTACTGTGGTCTCTGCTATGGTGGCTGCTAGAGAGAGCGCTGAAATCGTTGTCGCTTCGTCCTCTTGATCACACTCCTGAGGAAAGTTCAAAACAGGGTACAACTTGCACGGGTTAATACTTGCATGGGTTAATGGGTTAACATTATCATTAACATTTACACCGTTACTAAGTGATTTTGTGTTACCCCTTAGTGCGTCTTTCTCCGTAATCAACTTCTCTCCTGATATATATGGTGGCGGCGGGGCCGTGGCAATTAGTTTTCTGTTAGAGCCAGATCCCGCCGCCTGAGCCAAACCTCTCTGTATCTCACCTTCCTGTTGCCACAACTGTAAATAATCATAATGCTGAACTCGTCTCTTTGTTGATTTTATGAGACATATCCTCCTCCTTAAATTTTGTAACACCTCTGGGCTGAAGCTACCTATTCTTGGGAATTTCTCCCGGTCTTGTACTGTCATTCTCTCCCATTCATCACATAAAACCTCTGTGTGACTTCCATATTTCTCACACATGATATACCTGGCCGACCCAATTGGTCGGACCACTGAATCAACCCGAACCGAGGTTGATCGCCCCCTACCTGAACAACTGGCCCCCATAACTCTGCAGGCGTTGCTTGCTCTACCTCTGATCTCTATATCAAGGTCTTCAGCGAACCCTTACAGAAAACCAGATTGTTCACAATAGGCCGACGGTGGCGGTTTACCGAGTACCCCACTCACTCGCCCACGCCGACCAATACGACCTGATCACACCGATATGGTGCTGGCGTACTCGACCCAGGGCACCTATAAAAACCGTTGTTTACTGGAACATGTGAGGGTTATCCGCAGAACACTTACTCTTTCCAGTAAAGGTGAGGTTTGTCAGATAGTTCCTGAGTGACCAGCGAACTTCCCTTCTTGAAAAATAAAAAATTACACAAATCACGTCAGAATGTACAAATAGCGTTTGTGACCCCTTTACTCTAATGGTACTAGGTCAGATTACTAACTACTGTACACAATTACGTGCGGTCCAGTCGTTCAGTACACAAACAACTAAGCTTGTGTACAGAAAGACCAATGGAATCGAAACTTACGACTGCGAATTCCTTCAGCCAGAGCTTGTACGGCCTATATGGGTCTTGCACCAACCCTTCTCGGTGTTGTGCCTCTGAACTGTATAGCGGACTTCCCTGTTTACTGTACCTGGACCTCCTGGTCTGTTATGACCTCCTGGTCTTGTTCTGTACGACCTCCTGGTCTTGTTCTGTACTGGTCCGCTATACTCTAATGCTCAAATATTATGTTTAACCAAGGATGCCTCCCTAGCCACCGTGCACGTCACTTACACGCGTGTACCTCACGAGTACTCGACTTTTCTTGTGGTTCAACCTTTAAGTTATATAAACTTATGTAATACAAAAACACTCACTCATCACATGTACACTTTTGCTTCTATTTCTATTTCTGCGCAGAAATTTTTCTTTAGCCCAGCTGTGTTACCAATTAGGAGCAGGATCTGTTAATTTAAATTTTGGATTTCCAAAAATAGACTTGCGTTATTTATCGCCTGTGGCGCTCTTTACCGCTTTGCGTTACTTATCGCGTTGCGTTAAAAATCAACTTATCGTGACTTTGAGCTACGTGGGCGTAACCGGACGCTCCGTTGCGTAATGTACGCTGCGTGCGTCCGCCTTTGGATTGCGTACACAAGTCTTTTGTTAGGGACACGTGTACGCAAAGCAAAGATCCACCGTAACACAATTTATATTTTTATCAATGTAGATGATCCCTGGTCATCTACCACACAACACACTGACTTCGCCTTATCTCCCAGGCAAAACTGTGTGTTTGTCTATCTTTTAACTATATTACCTTTACTCTTAAACTATGAAATAACGGCAAATCTTTTTTTAGCACTTCTATCGACTATAAAAACTGGCAGACAGGAGAGTGATATACGAAAATGAAAAAAAGAAAAGAAATGCAGATATATGTGTGCGTGCGTGTGTACGCAAGACAGAAAAATACAGTTTTAAAAGACACTAGCGTTTTGTTCTTACCTCCGGTTCCCGGATTCCTTCAGCACTCTTTTTATCTAAGTGAAGCAGACGCTTATCCCGTCAGCACTACGAGACAACCTCCCGCCCTTTGCTGAGGGATAATGTCTGCTGATCTACCTAGTGCAGATATGTGAAGGACAGGACGAGCCGCCAATTGATAAAGCTAAATTTTTATCGTGTATATAACCCTTTATGAGGTCTAAGAACACTGTACGCTATCTACGTAAGAAGTACCGTAAGGGTACGCAAGTTGCGTATCGATCGCTTAGCCGTGATCGAGACGCTCAGGCGTCACGTTCACTCACGGCCAAGTGATCGCAGGCAGGCAGAATATTGGCTGTTGACTTATCGTAATGATTCGCTATAGCGTAGCAGCGCTCGGGACCACGAGGAGATCACCAGCGATGCAGACGCTCACAACGTTAAACCTTTATATCTATACCTTCAGCAATGAAATACACAGTAAACCTTAGTGTGGAGACAATGTGTAAGTGCAACCTTGTGTAACCTGATTACCTACAAAGCTGCTTGAGCGTCACCGACGCTCAGAGAATACTTAACACTATAAAGAATACACAGATACCTGGCTTAGGGTCCGAAACCTATTATATGTATTATGACTATTACTTGCAAAAAGAATCACAGTACAAAGCATACACTACAGTATAACATAAACCAACTAACCAGATAACTACACAGGAAATACAATACAATACAATTTAAGTCTAATCAAGGGAAAATACGAGAGAAAGAGAAGAGAGGGAGAGAGAGAGAGAGAGAGAGAGAGAGAGAGATGGCTCACAGTAAGACAATACGATTACGGAGAAAACTTACGCACAAGGGGAACGATCGCATGCGCCTCGATATCCAGCTCCCGATTATCAGCAATGAGAACCGTTGAAGAGAGTGAAGTTGGATATGGTCGGCCTGCTATTTATGCTCCACACACAATACAATTCAATGGTCCCTACAATCTCATTGTTCATTGGACACAGGAATTCGGCTTCGCATTATAACAAAAGGTCATAGGTTGATTCATACAGGTGGGCTGTGACTATTTCCAACTGCTCAGGTGGGAGGGAAACTGAGTTTCCCGCCGCATGGGTAATAAAGAGCAAATAAAGTAAATGTTCATAAACTTCTTATGTCCATAACTATTCGCACGAGCGATTGATCTGCTCCAAACCAACACCGGAATATTTCTAATTAAATATTCTTCCGATGGATACTAAACACCACTGTATTACTCTTATCTGACCCTTCGTATTAAACAAAGAGGGATTCCTCTGTTCATGAACATTCTATATTAACCAAACTTTCAGAATCTATCAAAGGGACCATGATCTACAAAATATATTATTAGTGAAAATATGTAATGATTGAGTCGCACGCTATGATCGCATAAACTCTACCGTAAATACGCATACCATGCGCCTGCGGGTGCCCGCGACTGTGAGTATGCGCACGTACGGGAGAGCGTACGCATGCGCAGCACGGACCTGTGTGCGGTGCAAATATGGTAGCGTGCATAGAAATATTTTTCTGACTTTGACAATAGTTACAAAAATCGGGTTATTATTTGTTGTGAGCCATCTTTTCAGAGGCTCCGCTGTTATCATACTGTTAACTGGGTTCAGATCACAGGTTGTACAGTGTGATTGGTGTGGCTGGTATGAGTCTTACCCGGGATTCATAAATCCTTCCTTATTGTGTACGCTCGTCCGGGCACAGTATCCTAACTGAGGCTTGGAGGAGGGTCATAGGGGGAGGAGCCAGTGCACACCACCTGATCCTAAAGCTTTACTTTTTGTGCCCTGTCTCCTGCGGAGCCGCTATTCCCCATGGTCCTTTCAGGAACCCCAGCATCCACTACGGACTCCGAGAAATAGAATTATCGGTAAGTAAATTCTTATTTTTCCCCTCTCTTCTGTCACCCTCTGCCTCTCCAGGGGATCACCCTCTCCCCTTCATACGGATATTGAGGCCACACCCACTTTACCCGGACACCCCTCCTTCTTCTGTCATTGTACCCCACCTGTCATTTTGTTCTGGATCCGCTCCTAAGGGGCATAAATTCATAATAGACACACAAATCATTTTTCTGCTTTAGACAACCAGAAAGTCTACACTGCACTTTGCTTGGATCTGCAGGCCCTTGTGAGCTGTCTTTATTCTCTTAGCTTTACTCCATACAGGTGAATTATTATTGGAAGGGTGGTCAAAATTGGTTGCTTGGTGAACAGGCTGGCGGGGAGACCTTTCACATTCTAGGAAGCCACTGACAGATTTGAGATACTGAATGCATATCTGATGGGGTTTTTTCTATCCCAACACTATATTACCTCTACTGTTCGACATTTCTCTTCTAGTGATTGGCAGAATTGTGTTGAGAACATGTTGCAACAGCAACCTGTGGATAAAGGGGCAATATCCCATGCCTATCCCTTTTTTTCATATTCCATTCTAAATCTTCCTCAGAGATGCAGCATCAGGCGTCTATAACATTCAGATCCATGTTGCTGCACTAGTGATCCGAGCTGCGTACTAGGACGCATCATCAGATCAAAGTACCCAACACCGTTGGTACCGCTCAAGCCTATGACGGTGACCCCTAGTCTCTTCCCACCCCCTAAACGACGTGACACGCCTCCATTATTCCAAACGCCGCCTTCTCCCCACCCCTGAAACAGCATCAGACTGTCAATCAATGACAGTCTGATTCTGGCCTGCGTCCAATGTCGCACACATGCGCGAAGTACCGAAAATCGGTACTTTGTGCCAATGGTCTCAGGTGCAACTGCACCTGAATGACCCCCATGCTGCATTTGTTGGTGGGGGATCTGTCATCATTTAATTCTTTGTTCTATCTTATGAGGGATGTTGGTGAGCGAGTTTTGTTTTCTTTTTTTTTTTATATTAAATTTTTATTGAGTTTTCAAACAGATTACATGTACCTTATACAATGAAATCGGTAAATAAAAAAAACAGGAGGAGGGAGGGGAGATACATACAAAACAGAACTAATAAAGACATGGGGGGGGGAAAGGTACGTATCAGGAATATCGTAATACATCAATGGAATGTTAGTATAGTGAAAAGTAGGAGGTCTGCATCACTTAGTAAATCGGTGTCAGGTGTGTACTGGGGAACAAAGTACAGAGAGGTCTGGAATGTCTGCTGGAGCTCTGTCTGCACCCTTCTGGCCTAAACTCTCTTTATATAGGGACCATTTAATCCATTTCTTACTAATAGAGGAACTTCCTGGAGCATAGTTGCCCTCCGCTGTCTCAAACACATAATGTTGATGGACGCTATTTTCTATCATTGAAATATTAGGGATGACCGCAGACTTCCATTTGGAGGCAATGGCGGCTTTAGAAGCTATAAGGATATGTCCTAGAATATATCTGTCACTGCTGGACATCTCCTTCCCACAATAGTGAAAGAGTGCCAAGAGGGGGTCAGGGACAAGGACCATTCCCAATATATGGGAAATGAAAAGGAACACTTCACTCCACAGTGCCCGGATTACCGGGCATAACCAAAAAAATATGTAAAATATCGCCCACCATCCCACAGTTTCTCCAACAACTAGCGGAGACATCAGGCCAGATTTTGTGTAAACGGTCCGGTGTTAAATATACCCTATGGACCAGTTTATAATACATTTCACAGTGATTTACACATTGAGAGATTCTAAAACAAGATTGAAAGATATATTTCCAGATATCCTCCGTAAAGACTGCTGGGAGGTCTCTTTCCCATTTAGTCTGTGCAGGGAAGACCCCATGATGAGACTCGGTCACAAGATGCTGATACTATCTGGAAATGCCTCCCCTGTTGCCTCTGGGCATTAGGAGTGACATCAGTATTTTAGGGGGATCAGTATGTGGGGCCCGACTTGGAGAGCAACTTTGAAACCAATGCCTTAATTGTAGATATTTATGAAAGTCTTGTTTGGGTACCTGAAATTGATCTTGGAGTAGGGAGAAGGGGACTGAGGCACCATCTCGGAGGACATCCTTCAGAGTGTTGAGACCCAAGGTTCGCCAGTGGTGTAATTGCAAATCTGGGATCAATAGGGCTATAGTGTGGAGGGATAGCTTGGGGGAGGGCAAAGCACCAGGAGGGAGAGACTTTAATACTTCCTTCCATGCCAGTAAAGTTGCGTGAACTGCTGGGCACTCGGCAACTCTGGCTGGGATTGATTTAAAGGGCAGCCATAACAGATCCGATAGTGTGTAGGGGGATATTGCGTCTTGTTCCAGGGATACCCATGGTTTAACATTGCCCTGGGTGAACCAATCTTTAATTTCTCTATCGTCCTAGTGGATGCTGGGGTTCCTGAAAGGACCATGGGGAATAGCGGCTCCGCAGGAGACAGGGCACAAAAAGTAAAGCTTTACGATCAGGTGGTGTGTACTGGCTCCTCCCCCTATGACCCTCCTCTAAGCCTCAGTTAGATTTTTGTGCCCGGCCGAGAAGGGTGCAATCTAGGTGGCTCTCCTAAAGAGCTGCTTAGAAAAGTTTAGCTTAGGTTTTTTATTTTACAGTGAGTCCTGCTGGCAACAGGATCACTGCAACGAGGGACTTAGGGGAGAAGAAGTGAACTCACCTGCGTGCAGGATGGATTGGCTTCTTGGCTACTGGACATCAGCTCCAGAGGGACGATCACAGGTACAGCCTGGATGGTCACCGGAGCCTTGCCGCCGGCCCCCTTGCAGATGCTGAAGTAAGAAGAGGTCCAGAATCGGCGGCAGAAGACTCCTCAGTCTTCTAAAGGTAGCGCACAGCACTGCAGCTGTGCGCCATTTTCCTCTCAGCACACTTCACACGGCAGTCACTGAGGGTGCAGGGCGCTGGGAGGGGGGCGCCCTGGGAGGCAAATGAAAACCTATTTTGGCTAAAAATACCTCACATATAGCCTTCGGAGGCTATATGGAGATATTTAACCCCTGCCAGAATCCGTTAAGAGCGGGAGACGAGGCCGCCGAAAAAGGGGCGGGGCCTATCTCCTCAGCACACAGCGCCATTTTCCCTCACAGAAAGGCTGGAGGGAAGGCTCCCAGGCTCTCCCCTGCACTGCACTACAGAAACAGGGTTAAAACAGAGAGGGGGGGCACTAATTTGGCGTTAGAAATATATAAAAAAGATGCTATAAGGGAAAACACTTATATAAGGTTGTCCCTATATAATTATAGCGTTTTTGGTGTGTGCTGGCAAACTCTCCCTCTGTCTCTCCAAAGGGCTAGTGGGTCCTGTCCTCTATCAGAGCATTCCCTGTGTGTGTGCTGTGTGTCGGTACGTGTGTGTCGACATGTATGAGGACGATGTTGGTGAGGAGGCGGAGCAATTGCCTGTAATGGTGATGTCACTCTCTAGGGAGTCGACACCGGAATGGATGGCTTATTTAGGGAATTACGTGATAATGTCAACACGCTGCAAGGTCGGTTGACGACATGAGACGGCCGACAAACAATTAGTTCCGGTCCAGACGTCTCAAAAACACCGTCAGGGGTTTTTAAAACGCCCGTTTACTTTAGTCGGTCGACACAGACACAGACAGGGACACTGAATCCAGTGTCGACGGTGAATAAACAAACGTATTCCTTATTAGGGCCACACGTTAAAGGCAATGAAGGAGGTGTTACATATTTCTGATACTACAAGTACCACAAAAGAGGGTAAATTAAATAAAGTGTGTGATGATGCGTGGGTTCCCCCCGATAGAAAATTAGGGGCGGTATACCCTTTCCCGCCAGAAGTTAGGGCGCGTTGGGAAACACCCCTTAGGGTGGATAAGGCGCTCACACGCTTATCAAAACAAGTGGCGGTACCGTCTATAGATAGGGCCGTCCTCAAGGACCAGCTGACAGGAGGCTGGAAAATATCATAAAAAGTATATACACACATACTGGTGTTATACTGCGACCAGCGATCGCCTCAGCCTGGATGTGCAGAGCTGGGGTGGCTTGGTCGGATTCCCTGACTAAAAATATTGATACCCTTGACAGGGACAGTATTTTATTGACTATAGAGCATTTAAAGGATGCATTTCTATATATGCGAGATGCACAGAGGGATATTTGCACTCTGGCATCAAGAGTAAATGCGATGTCCATATCTGCCAGAAGATGTTATGGACACGACAGTGGTCAGGTGATGCAGATTCCAAACGGCACAAAGGTGTATTGCCGTATAAAGGAAGAGGAGTTATTTGGGGTCGGTCCATCGGACCTGGTGGCCACGGCAACTGCTGGAAAATCCACCGTTTTTACCCTAAGTCACATCTCTGCAGAAAAAGACACCGTCTTTTCAGCCTCAGTCCTTTCGTCCCTATAAGATCATATCTGCCCAGGGATAGAGGAAAGGGAAGAAGACTGCAGCAGGCAGCCCATTCCCAGGAACAGAAGCGTTCCACCGCTTCTGACAAGTTCTCAGCATGGCGCTGAGACCGTACAGGACCCCTGGATCCTACAAGTAGTATCCCAGGGGTACAGATTGGAATGTCGAGACGTTTCCCCTTCGCAGGCTCCTGAAGTCTGCTTTACCAAGGTCTCCCTCCGACAAGGAGGCAGTATGGGAAAAAATTCACAAGCTGTATTCCCAGCAGGTGATAATTAAATTACCTCTCCTACTACAAGAAAAGGGGTATTATTCCACACTATATTGTGGTACTGAAGCCAGAAGGCTAGGTGAGACTTATTCTAAAAAATGTTTGAACACTTACAAAGGTTCAAATCAAGATGGAGTCACTCAGAGCAGTGATAACGAACCAGGAAGAAGGGGACTATATAGTGTCCCGGGACATCAGGGATGCTTACCTCTATGTCCCAAATTTGCCCTTCTCACTAAGGGTACCTCAGGTTCGTGGTGCAGAACTGTCACTATCAGTTTCAGACGCTGCCGTTTGGATTGTCCACGGCACCCCGGATCTTTACCAAGGTAATGGCCGAAATGATGATTCTTCTTCGAAGAAAAGGCGTCTTAATTATCCCTTACTTGGACGATCTCCTGATAAGGGCATAGTCCAGGGAACAGTTGGAGGTCGGAGTAGCACTATCTCGGATACTGCTACAACAGCACGGGTGGATTCTAAATATTCCAAAATCGCAGCTGATCCCGACGACACGTCTGCTGTGCCTAGGGATGATTCTGGACACAGTCCAGAAAAAGGTGTTTCTCCCGGAAGAGAAAGCCAGGGAGTTATCCGAGCTAGTCAGGAACCTCCTAAAAACAGTGCATCATTGCACAAGGGTCCTGGTAAAAATGGTGGCTTCCTACGAAGCAATTCCATTCGGCAGATTTCACGCAAGAACTTTTCAGTGGGATCTGCTGGACAAATGGTCCGGATCGCATCTTCAGATGCATCAGCGGATAACCCTATATCCAAGGACAAGGGTGTCTCTCCTGTGGTGGTTATAGAGTGCTCATCTTCTAGAGGGCCGCAGATTCGGCATTCAGGATTGGATGCTGGTGACCACGGAGCCCAGCCCGAGAGGCTGGGGAGCAGTCACACAAGGAAAAAATTTCCAGGGAGTGTGATCAAGTCTGGAGACTTTTCTCCACATAAATATACTGGAGCTAAGGGTAAATTTATAATGCTCTAAGCTTAGCAAGACCTCTGCTTCAAGGTCAGCCGGTATTGATCCAGTGGGAAAAACATCACGGCAGTCGCCCACGTAAACAGACAGGGCGACACAAGAAGCAGGAGGGCAATGGCAAAAACTGCAAGGACTTTTCGCTGGGCGGAAAATCATGTGATAGCACTGTCAGCAGTGTTTCATCCCGGGAATGGAAACTGGGAAGCAGACTTCCTCAGCAGGCACGACCTCCACCCGGGAGAGTGGAAACTTCATTGGGAAGTTTTTTCCACATGATTGTAAACCGTTGGGAAATACCAAAGGTGGACATGATGGCGTCCCGTCTGAACAAAAAATGGGACAGGTATTGCGCCAGGTCAAGAGACCCTCAGGCAATAGCTGTGGACGTTCTGGTAACACCGTGGGTGTACCAGTCGGTGTATGTGTTCCATCCTCTGCTTTTCATACCTAAGGTACTGAGAATTATAAGACGTAGAGGAGTAAGAACTATACTCATGGCTCCGGATTGGCCAAGAAGGACTTGGTACCCGGAACTTCAAGAGATGCTCACAGAGGACTTATGGCCTCTGCCGCTAAGAAGGGACTTGTTTCAGCAAGTACCATGTCTGTTCCAAGACTTACCGCAACTGCGTTTGACGGCATGGCAGTGGAACGCCGGATCCTAAGGGAAAAGGCATTCAGGAAGAGGTCATTCCTACCCTGGTCAAAGCCAGAAAGGAGGTGACCGCACAACATTATCACCACATGTGGCGAAAATATGTTGCGAGGTGTGAGGCCAGGAAGGCCCCACGAAGAAATTTCAACTCGGTCGATTCCTGCATTTCCTGCAAACAGGAGTGTCTATGGGCCTCAAATTGGGGTCCATTAAGGTTCAAATTTCGGCCCTGTCGATTTTTCTTCCAGAAAGAATTGGCTTCAGTTCCTGAAGTCCAGAAGTTTGTCAAGGGAGTATTGCATATACAACCCCCTTTTGTGCCTCCAGTGGCACTGTGGGATCTCAACGTAGTTCTGGGATTCCTCAAAACACATTGGTTTAAAACCAGTCAAATCTGTGGATTTGAAGCATCTCACATGAAAAGTGAACATGCTCTTGGACCTGGCCTGGACCAGGCGAGTGTCAAATTGGTGGTTTTTTCTCAAAAAAGCCCATATCTGTTTGTCCATTCGGACAGGGCAGAGCTGCGGACTCGTCCCCAGTTCTCTCCCTAAGGTGGTGTCAGTGTTTCACCTGAACCAGCTTATTGTGGTGCCTTGCACCTACTAGGGACTTGGAGGACTCCAAGTTGCTAGATGTTGTCAGGGCCCTGAAAATATGTTCCAGGACGGCTGGAGTCAGGAAAACTGACTTGCTGTTATCCTGTATGCACCCAACAAACTGGGTGCTCTTGCTTCTAAGCAGACTATTGCTAGTTGGATGTGTAATACAATTCAGCTTGCACATTCTGTGGCAGGCCTGCCACAGCCAAAATATGTAAATGCCCATTCCACAAGGAAGGTGGGCTCATCTTGGGCGGCTGCCCGAGGGGTCTCGGCTTTACAACTTTGCCGAGCGGTTATTTAGTCAGGGGCAAACACGTTTGTAAAATCCTACAAATTTGATACCCTGGCTAAGGAGGACCTGGAGTTCTCTCATTCGGTGCTGCAGAGTCATCCGCACTCTCCCGCCCGTTTGGGAGCTTTGGTATTATCCCCATGGTCCTTTCAGGAACCCCAGCATCCACTAGGACGATAGAGAAAATAAGAATTTACTTACCGATAATTCTATTTCTCGGAGTCCGTAGTGGATGCTGGGCGCCCATCCCAAGTGCGGATTGTCTGCAATACTTGTACATAGTTACAAAAATCGGGTTATTATTGTTGTGAGCCATCTTTTTAGAGGCTCCGCTGTTATCATACTGTTAACTGGGTTCAGATCACAGGTTGTACAGTGTGATTGGTGTGGCTGGTATGAGTCTTACCCGGGATTCAAAATCCTTCCTTATTGTGTACGCTCGTCCGGGCACAGTACCTAACTGAGGCTTGGAGGAGGGTCATAGGGGGAGGAGCCAGTACACACCACCTGATCGTAAAGCTTTACTTTTTGTGCCCTGTCTCCTGCGGAGCCGCTATTCCCCATGGTCCTTTCAGGAACCCCAGCATCCACTACGGACTCCGAGAAATAGAATTATCGGTAAGTAAATTCTTATTTTGGGTGAGCAGACAGGCGATGTGGTATCTTTCCAAGTCTGGATATGCTACTCCCCCGGAACCTTTTGACGCAGTCAACGTGGATTTTGCTACTTTCGGCTTTAAGCCCCCCCATATATATTTAGTCAGTAGACGATTGAATCTATTACAAACGTCTTTAGGGAAAACCCTAGGGATGGTACGAAAGAGGTACATCAATTTTGGTAAAAGGACCATCTTTGCTGCCGCCACCCGTCCGACCCAGGAGACCTCCTGCATCATCCAATCTTTAATTAACAATTCAAATGCGCGAAAAAGCGGGTCATAGTTGCACCCCATTAAGTCTCGCCCTCTAGAAAGATGAACACCCAGATATTTAAGCGATCTAAGTTGCCACGCATATTTATAGTCATTCTTTAGACGGCTGAGAGCGCTGTCAGAAATATTTAAGGGTAGGGCCTCAGTCTTAGTAGCGTTCAGTTTGTAGTAAGAGACCGCTGCATAAGAGTTTAAAAGGGAATGTAAGTGGGGTAGGGACGTTTCGGGCTCTCTAAGACACA
Organism: Pseudophryne corroboree; assembly: GCF_028390025.1. Lineage (NCBI taxonomy): Eukaryota > Metazoa > Chordata > Amphibia > Anura > Myobatrachidae > Pseudophryne > Pseudophryne corroboree. The sequence continues at coordinate 776,434,107 of NC_086447.1, read as the reverse complement.
CCAGAATATCATCTGCAAAAAGACATATTTTATGTGGTGTCCCTCCCACCTCTGGACCTACAATTGAGTCTGACACCCTGATTCGTTCTGCCAGCGGTTCCACAGCTAGTACAAAGATAAGGGGTGATAGTGGGCATCCCTGTCGGGTCCCATTAGTAATATTAAATATAGAGGAGCTGCACCCATTGGTGAAAACCGAAGCCGACGGGGAGGAGTACAAGGCAAAGATAGAGTCTAGTATCCTACCCGCAAATCCAAAATGACCTAGGGTAACCCTCAAATAATCCCAATGGAGCCTATCGAATGCTTTTTCTGCATCCAGGGAAAGAAGCAAGAGAGGTTCGCTCCGGGCCTGGCAGCGGTCAATCAGGTTAATAACCCTACGTGTGTTATCTGACGCTTGTCTGCCCAGAACAAAGCCCACCTGGTCCGGGTTAATTAAACTAGGCAAGAGAGGGGAAATCCTATTTGCAACCATTTTGGCGAACAATTTAAGGTCGGTGTTCAGCAATGCTATTGGGCGGTAATTCTGAACCACCGTAGGAGATTTTCCTGGCTTAGGGATGGTAACTATTCGAGCCTCTAACATCTCTTTCGGGAAACATGTGGAGTCAGTGGCTTCATTATAGACTGACTGTAAGAGTGGGGCAAGGGTAGATTTAAATGTTTTGTAGAAGCTGGAGGGGTACCCATCCGGGCCGGGGGCTTTATTTACTGGGCAGGAGTCAATGGCTGCTTCGACTTCGTCAAGTGACCAAGGAATATTAAGGGATTCGCGGGTCTGGGAGTCTATGTTGGGGAGCGACAACCCATCCAAGAATCCGGTAATGTCTGCCAGGGTGGGTTGAGGGGTACCAGAGTCATCTCTTAGGTTATACAGCCGCGAGTAATATTCAGCAAACGCATTTGCTATCTCAACCGGATCAGTTACTTTGACTCCAGAAGATGTATGAATCGCATGTATGCGTTCCTTGGCTCTACGCCCTCTCAATTTACGCGCCAGTAACCGTCCCGCCCTATTACACAGCCTATAATATTTTTGATTTAGCCGCTGCAGGTTGCTGTGAACTTCGGTTAGGGCAAAGGAGTTTACTTTGTCACGGGCACTGAGAAGTTGTTTATAAAGAGATTTATTATCGGGGCTAATTTTATGTGCAGCTTCTAACCGGGCGGCCTCTCTTTCGGCCGAGGCTTGTCTCTTCCTATAATCGCGTTTAAGTCTAGCCGCACTTTGAATTGCAGAACCTCTAATCACGGCTTTCAGAGAACACCAATGGGTGAAGACAGATGTGTCCTCGGGGCGGTTAGTGGACAGATACAAATTCAGAGATTGCTGGATAGCCTGAAGAGCCTCAGGGTGGGTCAGCAAGTATTGGCCCATTCGCCAGGGGGCATGAGGGACTACCCTTTTACTGGTATCCCAAACAACCATAAGCGGTGAGTGATCCGACCAGGACATGGGTAGTATGTCTATTTTGCTAACAGCCGCTAGCGTCCATTTATCAGCTAGCGCTAAGTCTATTCGTGAGTACGAACTGTGTACGTGAGAATAGAAAGTGTAATCCCGTTCTGTCGGGTGTTTAGCCCTCCAAACGTCATACAGTGCGTACTCAGCTAGCAGTTGACTAAATTTGCCTGTGGGTTCTTGGGGTGGACTGCTACGGAGGGTCCGGGTCGGACGGGAGCGGTCAACAGTAGGGTCCAGTACCATATTAAAGTCACCTAAAATCAAAAGGGCTCCCTTAGTATGTTCCTTAAGAGTTCTACAGAAGGTTCTAAGAAACGGAATTTGTTTGGCATTAGGTGCATAGCACGAGACCAAGGTGGTTTCTACATTATCCAGTTTGCCCACTAAGATTAAATATCTCCCGTCTGGGTCCTCATATTTATCGGACAGAACAAACGAGCAGTGTTGTGCTATAAGAAGAGCCACGCCAGCTTTCTTGGCGGGTCCGTTTGCCATATAACAGTGGGGATAGCGTGAATTAGTGAAGGAGGGGGGGTTTTGACTCTGAAAGTGGGTCTCTTGTACTGCTACCACCTGTGCCTTGAGTTTATGAAAAAGTTCAGGGCTACTCTTCGTTTATGGGGAGAATTGAGCCCTTTGGCATTAATAGAGATTATATTAACCATAATCTATTGCCACTAAGACTGATAATTCCTTTGAGCAATTTCTGTGTTTAAACTGATGTATCTGAAAGGGGGGGGGAACATATCTGGGAACAGGAAGGAAGACAGAAAAAAAATTAGAAAAACAAAACTAAATTGATCTCTCGTGAGATCATAACCAGTCGCCATAATAAGGCGGCTGTGTAGTCTAGAGGGGGGGTTAGTGGCATAGCACCTACCCATTGCCATACTTTTATACTGTAAACTATGCAGAACACATGAACATCTCGATACTATTAGGGCATGTAAATAGTAATACCCATGTTAGTAAATAGAACATAAAGAACATAAAATGCATAACAAAAACAGTCCAACCTGGAATTAGGGCATAGAAACCAAGAATGAAATCAATAGAATCATTAGGGACTCTCCAGTGGCTCGCCCTTCATATCGAGTACCTGGGTTATATCAACAGATTAATTTTGGTAGGGGTCCGCCCTGTCCAGGGAAGCTCCATGCACCTTGCTTATAAGTAAAAGAAAAGAACAAACTAGGCAGCCAGTAAAATACAGTATACAAATCTATGAATACTTCTGAAACACGGACTGATCGCCCGCTACATTCAATGCCTCTCCCGGCACATAACGTTCCCCCGGATAAGGGTAGAGGTACAGCAGTCAATATCATCATCATACCCGGCGAGCCATCAGAGAAAAGTAGAGAGGTAGCGTATTTGGGGGCTTTCCGATCCCGCGCAGGCCGCCTCACTTCACCGAAGACCAGTCCTGCTGGAGTCGACGGGGTGAGGAGTCCGCAGAGGGTTCTACAATGTTCCAGGATTTGAGCAGCTTTGCTCCTTCATCTGCGGTAGAAATAGAGACAGTGGAGCCATCTCGGTGAATCAGCAGCCTGGTGGGGAAACCCCAGCGATAAGGGATATCCGCCTTCCTGAGAGCTGTCGTGATAGAGTGAAAGGACCGCCGTTTATAGAGGGTGGCTGCTGACAAGTCTCCGAAAAGTTGAAGGCCTTTAAGGGCTGAAGATGTGTCTGACGTTGGTCTTGATGCTTTTAGCAAGGCCTCCTTCACGTGGAAGTAGTGCATTTTCATCAGGACATCTCTAGGCGCGTCTCCAGGTGCTGCTCTAGCCTTTGGTAGTCGATGTATTCGGTCGATGAGGAGATCTGTCGAAGGGGACTGGGGTAATAGAGCTTTAAATAGGGCCACGGCATAGTCGTGTAAACTGCTATGTGACACAGACTCGGGGACTCCTCGCAATTTAAGATTGCTTCGACGCGATCTGTCCTCCAGATCTGTGACTTTGTCCCGCAAAAGCTTTACCTCTGCTTCCAAAGCGTCATGGGCGTCTAGCAGGTTGTTATGGGATCCCACGACCTCCTCCATTTTAATTTCCAGATGGTCAGTGCGGCCACCTAGGTCATCTATGGATTGTTGACACGCCGTTAGTGTGGTGCGAAATTCCGCTGCCACGTCTTCCTTGAAGCGAGACAGAAGTAGTTTCATCGTGCCCACTGTTAGAGCATCTCCATCTTTGACATTGTCCAGGCTTGTGGCAGCTTTGGGTGTGGAAGGGGGCACCTCCAGGGAGGGGGGAGTTTGCGGGATCGTATCTGTCGTGGAGGGTCCGGTGGTTTTAGAGCCCGACATCCTTGTAGATGATTTGAAAAATGAAAGCTACTGTGCGGGCTTTGATGGCTTGTTGCGTCTGGCAGGCATACTAATGCCTAAGAGAAATAGGTCGACGGTTCCGGTCACTTAAATAAGAAAATTCAGAGGCTCCGCTATCTCCTAGATCATCGAGATGTTACGTAGATATTGGCATGGGTAGAAGAAACTGCTTGTTTTACATTGGCATGGGCAGGGCCAGCATGGCTAAGCGACTAGACATCCTCTTCTGTGTGCTCACGAAGCCTTGGGGGGAACTCCAGTCCCGCACTTCAGGCCCCTTAGGTACCATCGGGGTCGGGCCACCAGTTGTAGAGGGTTTAGATCCAGCCCAGGGAACTCCGGAGGAAAATTATAACTTGGAGATAGAAGGTACTGGGTGTTTCAATGTGCAGTTGAATGACCCTGTCAATCGTGTTCGCCTCCACCGCTGCGCCTGTCTGGGCCTCTTTCCCACGGCTTCCAGGTCTAACGTGGGGCACCCGCAGATCGTAGGACTCCCCCGGCGACCACCCGTACTATCCAATGAGCCACCTACAGCCGTACGTGAACTCGCAGAGGGGCCAGGGCGCTCAGGTCTCTCAGATATCTGCAGAGAAGCTGGTGTGGTAGGGTGGATCAGGGGGGTCTGTATCTCCTGGAGCCGCCCAGCTAATCCCAGACCTCAGAGGGGCAGGGGGGGACGTCTGGTATGTTTGCTTCTTACTACCTCTCTAGCCAGCGGGGGGGGGGGGGGGGCGTGTGCGGCTCTCAAGATGGCCGCCGCTCGTGTCACGGAGCACGCGGCTTGTCCCCGATCCGGGCCCGGAGCACCCCCGTAGTTCGGCAAGGGGCACTGGGCAGGCTGCAGTGGGGGCTCCAGCAGGAGCGGGGTCCAGGCGGGCCTCTCGAACGTCCCGGGAGGGCAACCGCACGGCCCGTGGGTATATGTTGAAATTGAGGCCCCGGCTTCTGAGCAAGGAGTAGGCCGCAATCCGCAGGAGCCCGAATAACGGCTCCCCGACTCCGCAGCACTACTTCCCTGCTTTTATGTTAGTCCAGTGTAGTAGCCAGAGGGTCTAGGATATGAAATATTATATGGGAAGGCTCTTTTTATATAGTTAAACTCTCAGATCCCTGAGAGCTCATGTAAAGTGCTGCCTTCTCCTTCAGCCTCCAGGCCACGCCCCGAGTTTTGTTTTCTTTTATTTTACTAACTGTTATTTGTACTTTACAATTGGTCTGACTCCAATTTTGAACTCCTGTTCAATTTTTTATATAAATTAACTGGATGCTTTATTGCAAAAATATTGTTACTGCCTTACTGTGATACACATGCTATCTTGTAAATGTATCACATGTTTTAGTGTTAAGTATTGGGGCACTGCACCTGTATTACTTACCACTGTATTGTCGACCGAATGTCATGCCTATGCTATTTGTCTCTGCACCTTGTTTTGTTTTTGGTCGCAATTAGACTCTGCAGTGTTGTAGAACATTGATGTTATTTTGTCATCTTTATTGTCCTATTGTTCTTCTAATATGCAAAATATTTTGATAATATCACGTTTAAAAAAGAAAAAAAAAGTATATTCTTCTGTTAAGAGTATTGTGCTTTCTGAGCTTCTGTAACTGTGTGAAAGGAAGTATATTGGTCATTAGAAAGAGCTCAGTATTATATGTATATTGGGGGTAATTCCAAGTTGATCGCAGCAGGAAATTTTTTAGCAGTTGGGCAAAACCATGTGCACTGCAGGGGGGGGGGGGGGGGGGGCAGATATAACATTTGCAGAGAGAGTTAGATTTGGGTGGGTTATTTTGTTTCTGTGCAGGGTAAATACTGGCTGCTTTATTTTTACACTGCAATTTAGATTGCAGATTGAACTCACCACACCCACATCTAACTCTCTCTGCACATGTTATATCTGTCTCCCCTGCAGTGCACATGGGCCCTCATTCCGAGTTGTTCGCTCGCTAGCCGCTTTTCGCAGCAGTGCACACGCTAAGCCGCCGCCCTCTGGGAGTGAATCTTAGCTTAGCAGAATTGCGAACGAAAGATTCGCAAAATTGCGAATAGACATTTCTTAGCAGTTTCTGAGTAGCTCGAGACTTACTCTGCCACTGCGATCAGTTCAGTCAGTTTCGTTCCTGGTTTGACGTCACAAACACACCCAGCGTTCGGCCAGGCACTCCCCCGTTTCTCTGACGTCCTAGTGGATGCTGGGAACTCCGTAAGGACCATGGGGAATAGACGGGCTCCGCAGGAGACTGGGTACTCTAAGAAAGAATTAGCTCTACTGGTGTGCACTGGCTCCTCCCTCTATGCCCCTCCTCCAGACCTCAGTTAGAATCTGTGCCCGGCTCGAGCTGGTTGCACACTAGGGGCTCTCCTGAGCTCCTAGTAAAGAAAGTGTTTATTAGGTTTTTTATTTTCAGTGAGATCTGCTGGCAACAGACTCACTGCTACGAGGGACTTAGGGGAGAGAAGCGAACCTACCTGCTTGCAGCTAGCTTGGGCTTCTAGGCTACTGGACACCATTAGCTCCAGAGGGATCGAACACAGGCCCAGCCTCGGTCGTCCGGTCCCGGAGCCGCGCCGCCGTTCCCCTTGCAGAGCCAGAAGACGGAAGATTCCGAGGAGAAAATCGGCGGCTGAAGACTCCGGTCTTCATTAAGGTAGCGCACAGCACTGCAGCTGTGCGCCATTGCTCCCCATGCACACCACATACTCCGGTCACTGATGGGTGCAGGGCGCTGGGGGGGGGGGGCGCCCTGGGCTGCAATTAGATTACCTTAAAAATGGCAAAAAAACACATAATATAGTCTAATAAACTATATATGTGTAAAAATCCCCTGCCATAATATTAATATAAAGAGCGGGAGAAGCCCGCCGAAAAAGGGGCGGGGCTATCTCCCTCAGCACACTGGCGCCATTTCCTCTTCACAGCTCCGCTGGAAGGACGCTCCCCAGGCTCTCCCCTGCAGTTTCCAGGCTCAATAGAGTAAAAAAGAGAGGGGGGGTCACTAAATTTAGGCGCAATACTGTGTATTATAGCTGCTATAGGGAAAATCACTTTGTGTAGTGTAAATCCCTGTGTTATATAGCGCTGTGGTGTGTGCTGGCATACTCTCTCTCTGTCTCCCCAAAGGACTTGGTGGGGTCCTGTCCTCAGTCAGAGCATTCCCTGTGTGTATGCGGTGTGTCGGTACGGCTGTGTCGACATGTTTGATGAGGAGGCTTATGTGGAGGCGGAGCAGGTGCCGATAAATGTGATGTCACCCCCTGCGGGGTCGACACCAGAGTGGATGGATATGTGGAAGGTATTAACCGACAGTGTCAACTCCTTACATAAAAGGTTTGATGACATAACAGCTGTGGGACAGCCGGCTCAGCCAGTGCCTGCCCAGGCGTCTCAAAGGCCATCAGGGGCTCAAAAACGCCCGCTACCTCAGATGGCAGACACAGATGTCGACACGGAGTCTGACTCCAGTGTCGACGACGACGAGACTAATGTACATTCCACTAAGGCTATCCGTTGCATGATTACGGCAATGAAAAATGTGTTGCACATTTCTGACATTAACCCAGGTACCACTAAAAAGGGTATTATGTTTGGGGAGAAAAAGCAACCAGTGGTTTTTCCCCCTTCAGATGAGTTAAATGAAGTGTGTGAAGAAGCGTGGGCATCCCCTGATAAAAAATTAGTAATTTCTAAAAAGTTACTAATGGCGTACCCTTTCCCGCCAGAGGACAGGGTACGTTGGGAGACATCCCAGAGGGTGGATAAAGCGCTCACACGCTTGTCAAAAAAGGTGGCACTACCGTCTTAGGATACGGCCGCCTTAAAGGAGCCTGCGGATAGAAAGCAGGAGGCTATCCTGAAGTCTGTATATACACACTCAGGTACTATACTGAGACCTGCTATTGCTTCAGCATGGATGTGCAGTGCTGCAGCAGCGTGGTCTGATTCCCTGTCTGATGATATTGATTCCCTTGACAGGGACACTATATTGCTTACCATAGAGCATATTAAAGACGTAATCTTATACATGAGAGATGCACAGAGGGATATTTGCCGGCTGGCATCTAGAATAAATGCAATGTCCATTTCTGCCAGGAGAGTATTATGGACTCGGCAGTGGACAGGTGATGCAGATTCTAAAAGGCACATGGAGGTTTTGCCTTACAAGGGTGAGGAATTGTTTGGGGATGGTCTCTCGGACCTCGTTTCCACAGCGACAGCTGGGAAGTCGACATTTTTACCCCAGGTTCCCTCACAGCCAAAGAAAGCACCGTATTATCAGGTACAGTCCTTTCGGCCCCAGAAAGGCAAGCGGGTTAAAGGCGCGTCCTTTCTGCCCAGAGGCAGGGGTAGAGGGAAAAAGCTGCACCATACAGCCAGTTCCCAAGAACAGAAATCCTCCCCTGCTTCCACTAAATCCACCGCATGACGCTGGGGCTCCACTGGTGGAGCCAGGTGCGGTGGGGGCCCGTCTCCGGAACTTCAGCGACCGGTGGGTTCGCTCACAGGTGGATCCCTGGGTTCTACAAGTGGTATCTCAGGGATACAAGCTGGAATTCGAGACGTCTCCCCCTCGCCGTTACCTCAAATCAGCCTTGCCAGCTACTCCCCTGGACAGGGAGGTAGTGCTGGCGGCAATTCACAAGCTGTTCCTCCAGCAGGTGATAATAAAAGTTCCCCTCCTTCAACAGGGACGGGGTTACTATTCCACAATGTTTGTGGTACCGAAACCAGACGGTTCGGTGAGACCCATTCTAAATTTAAAATCCTTGAACACTTTTATAAGAAGGTTCAAGTTCAAAATGGAATCGCTCAGGGCGGTTATTGCAAGCCTGGAAGAAGGGGATTACATGGTATCACTGGACATCAAGGATGCGTACCTGCATGTCCCCATTTACCCACCTCACCAGGTGTACCTCCGGTTTGTGGTACAAGACTGCCATTACAAATTCCAGACGTTTGGTCTGTCCACGGCACCGAGGGTATTTACCAAGGTAATGGCCGAAATGATGATACTCCTTCGAAAGAAGGGAGTTCTCATTATCCCATACTTGGACGATCTCCTTATAAAGGCGAGGTCCAGGGAGCAGTTGTTGGTCGGAGTAGCACTATCTCAGGAAGTGCTACAACAGCACGGCTGGATTCTGAATATTCCAAAGTCGCAGCTGGTTCCTACGACGCGTCTGCTGTTCCTGGGTATGATTCTGGACACAGAACAGAAGAAGGTGTTTCTCCCGGAGGAGAAGGCCAAGGAGTTGTCATCTCTGGTCGGAGACCTCCTGAAACCAAAACAGGTGTCGGTGCATCACTGCACGCGAGTCCTGGGAAAGATGGTAGCTTCTTACGAGGCAATTCCATTCGGCAGGTTCCATGCAAGGATCTTTCAGTGGGATCTGTTAGACAAGTGGTCTGGATCGCATCTTCAGATGCATCGGCTGATCACCCTGTCCCCGAGGGCCAGGGTGTCTCTGCTGTGGTGGCTGCAGAGTGCTAATCTTCTAGAGGGCCGCAAATTCGGCATACAGGACTGGGTCCTGGTAACCACGGATGCAAGCCTCCGAGGTTGGGGGGCAGTCACGCAGGGAAGAAACTTCCAAGGACAATGGTCGAGTCAGGAGGCTTCCCTACACATAAATATTCTGGAACTAAGGGCCATTTACAATGCCCTAAGTCAGGCAAGACCCCTGCCGGTGCTGATTCAGTCAGACAACATCACGGCGGTCGCCCATGTAAACAGACAGGGCGGCACAAGAAGCAGGATGGCAATGGCAGAAGCCACAAGGATTCTCCGATGGGCGGAAAATCACGTGATAGCACTGTCAGCAGTGTTCATTCCGGGAGTGGACAACTGGGAAGGAGACTTCCTCAGCAGGCACGACCTCCACCCGGGAGAGTGGGGACTTCATCCAGAAGTCTTCCAACTGATTGTAAACTGTTGGGAACGGCCACAGGTGGACATGATGGCGTCCCGCCTAAACAAAAAGCTAAAAAGATATTGCACCAGGTCAAGGGACCCTCAGGCGATAGCTGTGGACGCTCTAGTGACACCGTGGGTGTACCAGTTGGTTTATGTGTTCCCTCCTCTTCCTCTCATACCAAAGGTGCTGAGGATAATAAGAAAAAGAGGAGTAAGAACTATACTCATCGTTCCGGATTGGCCAAGAAGGACTTGGTACCCGGAACTACAAGAAATGATCTCAGAGGACCCTTGGCCTCTGCCTCTCAGACAGGACCTGCTACAGCAGGGGCCCTGTCTGTACCAAGACTTACCGCGGCTGCGTTTGACGGCATGGCGGTTGAACGCCGGATCCTGATGGAAAAGGGCATTCCGGTTGAAGTCATTCCTACGCTGATAAAGGCTAGGAAAGAGGTGACAGCAAAGCATTATCACTGCATATGGCGAAAATATGTTGCTTGGTGTGAGGCTATGAAGGCCCCCACAGAAGAATTTCAGCTGGGTCGATTTCTGCACTTCCTACAGTCAGGAGTGACTATGGGCCTAAAATTGGGATCCATTAAAGTCCAGATTTCGGCCCTGTCTATTTTCTTTCAAAAAGAACTGGCTTCACTGCCTGAAGTTCAGACGTTTGTTAAGGGAGTGCTGCATATTCAGCCCCCTTTTGTGCCCCCAGTGGCACCTTGGGATCTCAACGTGGTGTTGGATTTCCTAAAATCACATTGGTTTGAGCCACTTCAAACCGTGGAATTAAAATATCTCACGTGGAAAGTGGTCATGCTTTTGGCCTTGGCTTCGGCTAGGCGGGTGTCAGAATTGGCGGCTTTGTCCTGTAAAAGCCCCCATCTGATCTTCCATATGGACAGAGCAGAATTGAGGACGCGTCCCCAATTCCTCCCTAAGGTGGTATCAGCGTTTCACTTGAACCAACCTATTGTGGTACCGGCGGCTACTCAGGACTTGGAGGCTTCCAAGTTGCTGGACGTAGTCCGGGCCCTGAAAATCTATGTTTCCAGGACGGCTAGAGTCAGAAAGATTGACTCGCTGTTTATCCTGCAAGCACCCAACAAGTTGGGTGCTCCTGCTTCTAAGCAGACTATTGCTCGCTGGATCTGCTCTACGATTCAACTTGCACATTCTGCGGCTGGACTGCCGCATCCTAAATCAGTCAAAGCCCATTCCACGAGGAAGGTGGGCTCTTCTTGGGCGGCTGCCCGAGGGGTCTCGGCTTTCCAACTTTGCCGAGCTGCTACCTGGTCGGGATCAAACACGTTTGCAAAATTCTACAAGTTTGATACCCTGGCTGTGGAGGACCTTGAGTTTGCTCATTCGGTGCTGCAGAGTCATCCGCACTCTCCCGCCCGTTTGGGAGCTTTGGTATAATCCCCATGGTCCTTACGGAGTTCCCAGCATCCACTAGGACGTCAGAGAAAATAAGATTTTACTCACCGGTAAATCTATTTCTCGTAGTCCGTAGTGGATGCTGGGCGCCCATCCCAAGTGCGGTTTGTCTGCAATACTTGTATATAGTTACTGCCTAACTAAAGGGTTATTGTTATGAGCCGTCTGTTCGTGAGGCTCAGTTGTTATTCATACTGTTAACTGGGTATAGTATCACGAGTTGTACGGTGTGATTGGTGTGGCTGGTATGAGTCTTACCCGGGATTCCAAATCCTTTCCTTATTGTGTCAGCTCTTCCGGGCACAGTTTCCCTAACTGAGGTCTGGAGGAGGGGCATAGAGGGAGGAGCCAGTGCACACCAGTAGATCTAATTCTTTCTTAGAGTGCCCAGTCTCCTGCGGAGCCATCTATTCCCCATGGTCCTTACGGAGTTCCCAGCATCCACTACGGACTACGAGAAATAGATTTACCTGTGAGTTAAATCTTATTTTCTCCAGCCACTCCCGCTTTTTTTCCCAGAAACGGCAGCGTTTTTTCACACACACCCATAAAACGGCCAGTTTCCGCCCAGAAACACCCACTTCCTGTCAATCACACTCCGATCACCAGAACGAAGAAAAAAACTCTAATGCCGTGAGTAAAATACCAAACTTCTTAGCAAATTTACTTGACGCAGCCGCAGTGCGAACATTGCGCATGCGCAGTTAGCGGAAAATCGCACCGATGCGAAGAAAAATAACGAGCGAACAACTCGGAATGAGGGCCATGGTTTTGCCCAACTGCTAACCAAGTTCCTGCTGCAATCAACTCAGAATTACCTCCATTGTGAGGTCTCTTTTAGGTCAATCCATAAAAAGTGGTCCAATGATGAATTTTCTGGAGGCTACCATTCAATATTTTTTTTTTTGTCAGCTATCTCTCCTACATGCCAATAGTTCAAAACCACTAATATTATTATTTTTTTCACTTACTTTTTTTTGTTTCTAGGCATTTACACAAATGCAAATCTTTCAAGACTGGGATGTGGTTGAGCCTTGGGACAAAAACCATGTTCTCTGCAAAGTTTGGGCTACATTTTTAGTTTGATGCCTAGATTACCTTATTTTACTTTAAAGGTGAAAAAGATGGCCTAACAAGAACAAAATGTTTTCGAAAATAAGACTTTTCAGGGTACCACTATCTTCCGGAAAGAAATATCTGGTCTCATTTCTTTTGTGAGAAGTACACTGCTCGAAAAAATAAAGGGAACACTTAAACAACACATCCTAGATCTGAATGAATGAAATATTCTTATTAAATACTTTGTTCTTTACATAGTTGAATGTGCTGACAACAAAATCACACAAAAATTATCAATGGAAATCAAATTTATTAACCCATGGAGATCTGGATTTGGAGTCACACTCAAAATTAAAGTGGAAAAACACACTACAGGCTGATCCAACTTTGATGTAATGTCCTTAAAACAAGTCAAAATGAGGCTCAGTAGTGTGTGTGGCCTCCACGTACGTGTATGACCTCCCTACAACGCCTGGGCATGCTCCTGATGAGGTGGCGGATGGTCTCCCGAGGGATCTCCTCCCAGACCTGGACTAAAGCATCCGCCAACTCCTGGACAGTCTGTGGTGCAACGTGGCGTTGGTGGATGAAACGAGACATGATGTCCCAGATGTGCTCATTTGGATTCAGGTCTGGGGAACGGGCGGGCCAGTCTATAGCATCAATGCCTTCGTCTTGCAGGAACTGCTGACACACTCCAGCCACATGAGGTCTAGCATTGTCTTGCATTAGGAGGAACCCAGGGCCAACCACACCAGCATATGGTCTCACAAGGGGTCTGAGGATCTCATCTCGGTACCTAATGGAAGTCAGGCTACCTCTGGCGAGCACATGGAGGGCTGTGCGGCCCCCCAAATAAATGCCACCCCACACCATTACTGACCCACTGCCAAACCGGTCATGCTGGAGGATGTTGCAGGCAGCAGAACGTTCTCCTTGGCGTCTCCAGACTCTGTCACGTCTGTCACATGTGCTCAGTGAGACCCTGCTTTCATCTGTGAAGAGCACAGGGTGCCAGTGGCGAATTTGCCAATCTTGGTGTTCTCTGGCAAATGCCAAAAGTCCTGCACGGTGTTGGGCTGTAAGCACAACCCCCACCTGTGGACGTCGGGCCCTCATACCACCCTCATGTAGTCTGTTTCTGATCGTTTGAGTAGACACATGCACATTTGTGGCTTGCTGGAGGTCATTTTGCAGGGCTCTGGCAGTGCTCCTACTGTTCCTCCTTGCACAAAGGCGGAGGTAGCGGTCCTGCTGCTGGGTTGTTGCCCTCCTACGGCCTCCTCCACGTCTCCTGATGTACTGGCCTGTCTCCTGGTAGCGCCTCCATGCTCTGGACACTACGCTGACAGACACAGCAAACCTTCTTGCCACAGCTCGCATTGATGTTCCATCCTGGATGAGCTGCACTACCTGAGCCACTTGCAGAGGCGTAACTAGGGTTTTCGGTGCTCAGGGCAAGATGGAAAATGGCGCCCCCCCCCCAAAAACAAAAAACAAAAAAAACAAAACAAAAAGAAGCATGTGCGCGTGCGGCGGTAAAATGGGCATGGCCACACTCCAGAAGGGGTGTGGCCACTGAAAATGGCCCATAGTGCCAGTTACATTGCCCCACAGTGCCAGATACAATGTCCCACAGTGCCAGTTACATTGCCCCACAGTGCCAGATACATGCCCCACAGTGCCAGATACAATGCCCCACAGTGCCGAATACATGCCCCACAGTGCCAGTTACATTGCCCCACGGTGCCAGATACATTGCCCCACAGTGCCAGTTACATTGCCTCACAGTGCCAGTTACATTGCCTCACAGTGCCAGATACAATGCCGCACAGTGCCGGATACATGCCCCACAGTGCCGTATACTTGCCCCACAGTGCCAGTTACATGCCCCACAGTGCCAGTTGCATTGCCCCACAGTGCCAGGTACATTGCCCACAGTGCCAGATACAATGCCCCACAGTGCCGGATACATGCCCCACAGTGCCAGATACATTGCCGCACAGTGCCAGTTACATGCCCCACAGTGCCAGTTACATTACTCCACAGTGCCGGATACATGCCCCACAGTGCCAGTTACATTGCCCCACAGTGCCAGATACATTGCCCAACAGTGCCAGTTACATGCCCCACTGTGCCAGTTACATGCCCCACTGTGCCAGATACATGCCCCACTGTGCCTGATACATGCCCACTGTGCCAGTTACATGCCCCACTGTGCTCCCTCCCCCCCGGTCACTCACCGCTTGTGGCTCCGGCTCGCCTCTGATATGTGAGGGGAGGAGAGCGCAGCGCCTCTCCTTCCCCTCACCGCTCCAGGTCTACGGCGGCTGTGTGGCGCCGGTTTGCTAGCCAATCAGAGCTCGCGGACCGGCAGCCAAACAGGAGCCGGTCCGCAAGCTCTGATTGGCTAACGCCGCCGGAGACCGGACACAGCAGCGCTGCTGGCAGCGCTGCTAGTGATGGCAGCGGCGGGGAGGGAGAGACGCTGCACTCTCCTCCCCTCACATTTCAGCGTGACGGAGGCGAGTGGGGCATGATGCCCTGGCCGCCGCCGGCGCCCCCCTCTCCTGGGCCTGCCAAGGCGCCCAGGGCACGTGCCCCACTCGCCCTACCCTAGTTACGCCTCTGGCCACTTGTGTGGGTTGTAGACTCCGTCTCATGCTACCACTAGAGTGAAAGCACTGCCAGCTTTCAAAAGTGACCAAAACATCAGCCAGAAAGCATAGGAGCTGAGAAGTGGTCTGTGGTCACCACCTGCAGAACAACTCCTTTATTGGGGGTGTCTTGCTAATTGCCTATAATTTCCACCTGTTGTCTATTCCATTTGCACAACAGCATGTGAAATTGATTGTCAATCAGTGTTGCTTCCTAAGTGGACAGCTTGATTTCACAGAAGTGTGATTGACTTGGAGTTACATTGTGTTGTTTAAGTGTTCCCTTTATTTCTTTGAGCAGTGTATATATGTACTAGTAGTTTGTTACCAAAAATGCTGAAGTCTGAGATTTGTGTCCTACTGTTTTTATTAGATTTGAAAAAGAAGTTT
Organism: Pseudophryne corroboree; assembly: GCF_028390025.1. Classification (NCBI taxonomy): domain Eukaryota; kingdom Metazoa; phylum Chordata; class Amphibia; order Anura; family Myobatrachidae; genus Pseudophryne; species Pseudophryne corroboree. The sequence continues at coordinate 776,418,848 of NC_086447.1, read as the reverse complement.
TTAACAAATTTTACCAACTTTTGGCCTAAAAATCTCGGGTTGGCAAAATAAGGAAAAAATATTTTTAGCTCAAGCCAAGATCCATATGATTCTAAGCTACTGTATGGATTGACCCTTTTCTGCTACAATATGTGGGGGTCACCACTGGATTTAACTTTGACCAAAAGGGCATTGCCTGTTGGATAACGAATACAGCTTTGTTTTAGATAGTCAAGGTTTGAGAGAATATGGGCTATGTTCTAAATTATTAAGAATGTTGGCATGAGTGTTTATTGTAATGGCGATCTATTAAATGAGTAGAAGTATTCCACCATATGCACATTTAGTGCCAAAACAGAGAAGTACCTGTTTTACCCTTATTGGAGCTTATCAGTAAATCCAGAGCTTTTCTACCTAGCATTTAGGGCCTGATTGTGAGATGTATGCAAACAAAATGCGCACCCTCTGTACTTTATCTCTGTCCACTTTATCTCTCTCCATCGCTTAGTAAATAGACTACAGGGCTTGCCAATTTATTTCTAAAATCTAGTAAACAGGATGAAAGTTCTGGAGCCAGTCCACATTCCGTCCGTCCCCCCCCCCCCCCCCCAAAAAAAAAAGAAAAAAATTCAACTGAAACCCTCCCCCCCCCCCCCTGCAGCCACATTATTGATCAGCTTCCTCCCACCTCCCCAAGGCAAACAAATCCCCACAGCCATACAACTAATGGGGTACCCTAAGGCAAACCACCCACCCCCAGGGCAAACAATCCCCCCTGCCCTGTGGCCACATCACTACCCACTCTTATCAGAGAGCTCTATGCGGCTGGAGTTTGAAGACAGCAGACAATGCAGGCTGGGACAGACAGGCACAACAGTCAGCACAAGTTGGGACAGACAGGCACAGCAGTCAGCGCAGGCCAGGATGCGGATACTTAGCACATGCACTCCTGTGCATGAAATGGCTGCCACAATACATGTATGACCACAAATCTCCGCTGGGGCTGCTTCCTCCCTCCATAATCTGGCAGCAAAATCTAGGGGCCATGGCAACCTGGCACCTGGGATTTGTCAAGCTCTGCCTTAGTACATAGACCCCTAAGAGTTACTACTGTTATTGGACTGCTTCAGTTTCTTGCCTGTGTGGATATTGAAGCCTTCACAAATATTTTGCTTTCTTTTTGGACCTGCCCACAGCAGGATGACATTGAGCTCATTACCCACCATGTGGGTAGAGAGGTGAAGGGGCGCGTGACTCAGCATATGGGATTATACTGTACATCAAAACATCGGAGAAGAAGACACTGGTGTATAGGAATGTGTCGTTTACAATGTGGTGAACAGTTTGGCATTGTCACATTTTGATTTCTTCATCCTCACATCAAGGTATCGGGGTAGCTAGGGGCAATGCGAAACGCTAACCCACTGGCAGGTTAGTTAGCGAAAGGAGCTTACTCTGGTACTCTCACAGCAACATTTAAAAAATATGTGTAGAAAGAATGCCCTGTATCTGAACTGCGGAGCCCTCCTGTGGAATGCTCTTCCTCTGTGCCGGTTCTGCTGGTGAAACTGAGCCTCTGCAGTCAGTACTGTGTCTGGCTCACCTCCTGCCTTGCATTATAGCACTGAAGCAATAGTCTTAAACTGGCTTAGAAAGATTCAAAGTCTTAGAACCTGCTGTATGTCTGTGATAGCTGTGGGAGCTGGGATGTTGGGTAAACATTACATTCTACCTAGTGTTATCCTTAAACTTTCTTATTTAACATTACACTAAAATTCCATGATAAAATAACGATGTTTGAAGACAGGTTGTCTTTAAATGTTCATAACCTATAGTTTTTGCCTCTAGCACAATCATTCCCTTCTGGGACTGCAATGACTTATTATTTTCTTGGATCAAACAGCTCATATTGTACTTGGGTGAATAAGAACAATTTAAGAGGCACATCATCAACACAAAACTCTACTTTCATCCTCAAAAGACTCGATCAAATACTTTTTTACTGTCATGTGACCTGCTTTTAAAAATTGGCTTGTATTATACTTGGAGTTACGTGTCTTTTATCGGTACTCACCATTATAATGTACAGTAGCGATCAGGGCGCTAAAGAAAACTTTTCTTCAGTGACATTTTCTTCTATTTTCACTGCAAAAAAAACAACAGGATTTTAATACCTACCGGTAATTCCTTTTCTCTAGTCCCTAGAGGATGCTGGGGTCCACTTCAGTACCATGGGGTATAGACGGTTCCGCAGGAGCCATGGGCACTTTAAGACTTTTCAAGGGTGTGAACTGGCTCCTCCCTCTATGCCCCTCCTCCAGACCTCAGTATAGGAACTGTGCCCAGGGAGACGGACATTTCGAGGAAAGGATTTACATTTTTTTTTTTAAATAAAGTATTTTTATTTCGAAGGAGAGTAGTTTGCATACAGACATTGCATAACAGGAACATATTAAACACGTAATGACATGTCCTCATCGGGGAACAGCATTCACTTTCGACTTATTTTCAAACTATGTCATTTGCTCATAGGCGCATAGGAATGTACAGTTATATATACCATTATTTTGCATTATCCGTACACTCTAGTATTCATGAAATCTCATTATACTTTGTTTTGTTTCCCGCCCCCCCCTCAAATATAACTCTTACGGACAATCCGTCCGAGTAAAACCCTTTAAAAGAGAAGAAAACAATCAGAAACCAAACACAGAGAACCCCAGAAATAAAAAAATTAAAAAAACAAAGAGACAAAAAACATTATGGGGAAGAGGACGCATTGGGGGATACTAGCACTCTAAATCCTACCCTATCCAGATGGGCACAGAGCCACTCTCTCATTCACAACCCATTGGGTGAGAGGGAAGCCTATGGCCCTAGAAGATCATAACTTGGCAAATCCAGGACCTGTTAGTAACCCTATCACCATTAAGTTGTAGGGTCTGGGACGGAGTATATGGATTCCAGCCATGGAGACCAAATTCTTTCAAATTTAGCGGAGGCATTGTGTTTCATATAAATGTATCGTTCCTTAAAAACAGTGTCGTTTATTAGTGCCTTAAGAGCGGGGAGTGTAGGGCCCTTAGGGGCCATCCATAGCCTCGCAATGCTCACCTTCGCCATTGCACATATGTTGCGAGCATATAGGCCCTCTGGACCAGACACAAAGTCAGAGCTACCCATTCCCAGGATGCAAAATTGCGGAGTAAGCATGGCCTCGTCCACCCCTGTGTTCCCCAGAATCGATCCGACCCCCGCCCAGAAATCCCGCAACACCGGACAATCCCAAATGAGGTGCCAAAAAGTACCTGCAGTCATCCCACACTTAGGGCAGTCACCCACACCCACACGACCCGTCCCGAATTTGGCCAGTCTGGCCGGGGTCATATATATTCTATGCAAAAGGAAGTATTGTATCTGTTGATACCTGATGGATTTGGTAACCGTGCACGGAGTTTCCAAAGCAAGGGCCCAGTTCTCTTCATCTATGGGGCCCAGATCCTGCTCCCATTTGACACGGAGACGTGTCAAAGGATCTATATGGAGTTTGGCGAGTAGATAACCATAAGCATGGGAAATCATCTTAACTCGACCCAGCATACTTACAAAGGTCTTAATGGGAAATGGTATAATTTTAGGGGGGGAATTGGCGAATTGGGACTGCAAGGCATGTCTGAGCTGGAGGTATCTAAAAAAATAGGAGTTAGGCAAATTAAACTAATCTTTTAGTTGTTGGAAGGATTTGAGCGTATTATCCGTATAAAGGTGATTTATGGAAATCACTGATTTAGGGGCCCAAACTTCCCTCCCCTCGAGCGCATACAGTTCAGGGAGCCATTTAGAATACCAGAGGGGGGTGTCCGGGTCCAATCCATCAAATTTCAAAAGAATTTTTAGTGCCTGCCACACCTTCATGGCTTGGTATATAAGAGGAGGGAGGAACCGGGCCAAGCTCCCACTCAGCAACACCTGCAGGGGGGATAAGTCGGGGAAGTAGCATTGGACAAATACCCAGTGTAGAGAAGTGACACCAGTATCCTGCACCCATGCACTAATATGAGACAGCTGAGCGGCATAGTAGTACATCTGAAAGTTTGGCAAGGCCAGACCTCTGTCGCTGCGCAGCCTGGTGAGAGTGTTCAGTTGTATTCTAGGACGTTTGCTAGCCCATATTAAAGAAGACAGGACACTATTCAATTTTCTAAAGAAGGATGGATGAATATATACAGGGGATTGCAGAACCACATATAGAATCTTAGGTAGTATTATCATTTTTACGAGGCTGACCCTGCCAGATACAGTCAATGGAAGCTTACACCAAGTCTTGGATTTACGAGTAATTTGTTGCATGATCGGATCAAGGTTCAAAGGTGTAAAGTCAGAGGGGTCATTGGTTACCTGAATCCCAAGATATTTAAATTTCGCCGTCCAACATAGCGGTAGGGAGATTTTAGGAGCAGCAGGGGGGGGGGCAATCACAGGCATAATAGAGGACTTAGACCAGTTAATATGAAGGCCTGAATATACACCGAACTCCTCAATCAATTGCAACACTGTAGGCATAGACCTGGTGTAATCCTGCAGAAACAACAGCATGTCGTCAGCGTAAAGGGCAATCCTATCCTCACGAGGGCCGGTATGAATGCCCAGCATGCCTGGGTGGGACCTTATTAGACAGGCCAAGGGTTCGATGGCCAGGGCAAACAAGGTTGGGGACAGAGGACATCCCTGCCTGGTCCCGCGAAACAGGCGGAACGAGGGAGAGATATAGCCATTCACTGAGATCCTGGCAGTCGGGTGCTGATAAAGCAATTTAATCCATTTTATAAAATTAGGCCCGAAACCCATAGCTGTCATGACCTCCCATAGATAGGACCACTCGATACTGTCAAATGCCTTGGCGGCATCCAGTGAGACCACTACCGAGTCAGAGGGGAAGTCATATGGGATTTGTAAAATGGTATATAATCTACGTAGGTTAATAGAAGTGGACATCCCTGGCATAAAGCCGGTCTGGTCGGAGTGGATAATGGAAGTAATTACGGTGTTGAGTCGAACTGCTAAAATCTTTGCCAGGATCTTAGCGTCAGTGGGAATCAATGATATCGGTCTATAGGATTCTGGGGATCTAGGGTCTTTTCCGGGCTTCGGGATCACTATAATAATCGCCTCCGCCATAGAGGGGGGAAGTTGATCATTAACAAAAATATCAGAATACAGGGCGTGAAGCCTAGGACCGAAGAAATCAATGTGGGTCTTGTATACCTCTGAGGGGATGCCGTCATAGCCCGGTGCCTTGCCGCTGGGAGACAAGCCAATAGCCGCCGTTACCTCTTCCAGAGTTAAGGGTGCCTCCAGCATCTCAGAGGCCTCCGGGGGGAGTGTGGGTAGGGGAATATTACTTAAATAAGCGGAGAGGTCTGATGTCGAGTCTACCAGTTGTGAACTGTAGACCTCAGCATAGTAGGAGCGGAATAGCTGCGCAATTTCCGGCGTGGTGTTCACAAGGGCGCCATCGCTACCGGTCATCTGAGCAATTGTAGAACCTGGGCGGTCACTGTGCACCAATCGAGCCAACAGGCCACCTGGCCTATCGCCCTGCATGTAAATATTAGTAGCCTGAAATAGAAGCGAGCGCGAGTTTTTATCAGACAGATGAGCCACCCATGCCGACTGGGCCGCCAGCCAGCGCACCTTCAGCGCAGGGGTGCCATCCACCAAGTATCTAGATTCCAAATCCCTGGCGTCACTCTCAAGGGCTCGCTCTCTCTCCCTGCAGGACATTTTGAGGGCAGAAATACGTCTAATATACGTTCCCCTTAGGAATGCCTTAAATGAATCCCAAACCACTGTTCCGGGGGCCGAGCCTACATTGTCAGTAAAGTATCCCTCCCACTGAGTCACCTGGTCAGAGCAGTCACCTATTTGCAGCAGCCAGGAAGGATGCAGTTTCCAATAAGATTGACCCCTCTGGCTCACCATAGCGAGAGTCAACACCATAGGGGAGTGATCAGATATACCCCGGGCCTCGTATTGGACGTCAACCACCCTAGGGAGAAGAACGGGGGAGAGTAGGGTCAGATCGATCCTGGAGAACGAACCATGCGTGCCAGAGAAGCATGAAAACTGTCTAGTCGTAGGGTGCCGAGCTCTCCACACATCCACCCACTGCAAATTATTCAGAAAATCAGCAAAGTTAGTAGGACTAGAGCGGACCCCAGCAGCCTGCGGAGAGCGCCATCTGTCTAAAGCTAAATTCATGACATTGTTAAAGTCACCCAAGCAGATTACCGGGGTGTCCGGAGAGGAGGCTATGAATGAAGCGGCTTGCTGTAGTACATCGTACGAGAATGGGGGGGGGATATAAACCGCCAGTATGTAGTAGGGTTGGGAACTTAGTCTACATTCAAGGAACACAAATCGACCGTATTTGTCAGTCTTGACCGATACCAGCTCAAATTGGACCGATTTCTTTATCAGGATTGACACACCCCTGGAGGAAGAGGAGTGAGAAGCGTGATAGGCCCAGCCCACCCAGGGTCTTCTAAGTGACAGTAACCTATTCCCCTCCAAGTGAGTCTCGCAGAGACATGCAACATCCGGGCCATATTTCCGAAGTGTAGTTAATACTAAGGAACGCTTTATCTTATTATTTAAACCTCGAACATTCCATGTCAGAAATTTCAAATTAGCCATAGATCTGGTAATATTCTATGTAGTAACCTAAAGATACAGTCCAGCGAATATTCCTGGAAATTGTTAGTGAGGGTAATAACAGTGCTATACTACTCAATCCCTGATTCTTAATCGACAGTATCCAATGCATCAGACATACTTCCCACATCAAAATGAATGTACTCCAAAACAAATTTAAGCATGAGAAAAATAACAAACTATAGATAGAAAAAAACTTGTGTAAGGCACAGCAACAAGCTGTTCGCTGAACTCTCCCCCCCTCCCCGTATACCACCCCTAACTTCGGCATACTTAAATCCCAAACTATCGTTTCTATCTCTCAAGGGCTAAATACTAAACAAAACCCTTAACCAAAGTCAAGCGATCAAGAGAAAGAAAAGAAAAGTCCTGAGCCACCAACGCCAAGGGGGGGCTCCCTGGACAATGGGTAGATGCCTCTGGTGGTCCCAACCGATCATTAGACAGTGCAGGGCCTCAATCCGGGGCCATCTGGCGCGCTCCCGGAGCATATCTGTCCAGCCATTGGGCCGCCTCTTTAGGGGAATTGAAGAATTTGGTTTCCCCGTCCGCTACCACCCGGAGTCGGGAGGGGAATAGCATAGAGTAGGAGACGTTCAGGTCTCTGAGGCGCCTCTTGATAGGCATAAACTGGGCTCGATCCTTCTGGACTTCCGCGGCAAAATCAGGAAAAGCAGACACGGTAACCCCGTTTCTGGTAAGGGGGCCTTTTGTGCGTCCCAACCGGAGGACCGAGTCACGGTCCTTATAATGCAGAAATTTGGCGATGAAGGTGCGCGGAGGGGCGCCAGGAGGTAGAGGACGAGATGGTATCCGGTGTGCACGCTCCACCGTAAACTGTGCCGTGAAGGATTCAGCGCCGTACAGTTCCTTAAGCCATGACTCCAGGAAGACCTCAGGCTGGGAGCCCTCCTCCTTCTCCGGCAGGCCCACAAATCGCACATTATTTCTACGCAGCCGACCCTCCATGTCTAGTAATTTGGATTGAAGGGATGTTACTTGCTGGGTTACCGTGGAAATAGATTGTTTCATAGGACCGCACATATCCTCCAGATTCGAGACACGGGTTTCTGCCTCTCCCACTCTCTCTCGTATGCGCTGGACGTCCTGCCGAAGCAGCGAGAGATCACACTGCACTTTCTCCATCTTATCTGAAAGACGCTGTTCCGATCCAGCTATTGCCTCCAGCACTTGTTGAAGAGATGGAGCTGCGGGTGTGTTTGGGGATTCAGCAGCTGTTGCAGATGGGGAGTAGGAGTGGGACGGAGAGGCCCCCTGCGAAGCGGCCTGCGAGGCCCGTTGGTTTAGTGGGTTAGGTTGTCTGGCAAATTTCTCCAGCTTCGCCGCAGCCGTGCGCTGGCCGTCCCGAACCATGACGGACAATAGGTAGTAACAGACACTCCGGTATAATCTCAGGTCAAAAGCGTAGAAGGAGACTTCAGCAATGAGTGAATTTTAGGGTTGTAATAAGCAGAAACACATCCGCAGCTGGTCTCCAAAGTAGTAGGCAAATGTAAAAGAAAGTACTGGCAGCGTCCCAGAATATAGGTGAGAGCAGGAGCGATGCAGTTATTTAGTATGTAAAATAAGACAGCAACTGAAGTCAAAGTGTAATTTGATCCCAGGAGGTAGAAGTCACTCACCAGTTACATATCAGTCAGCCTTTAAGTGAGAGTGTTCCCTCTATGACTGGAAGCAGCAGTCCAGAGCAGTGGGGCCGGGAATCTTCAAATTTGAGGCCGGGGATCCGGAGGAGGTATAGGCCGCAAATCCGGAAGTATGTCTCCTCGGCCGTACAGCCCCCGGGGAGAGCGGCGAAATCGCCTGCCGGTGCCCTGCAGCGTAGGGAAGAAAAGCAGGGTATTCAGGCACACCAAAGGGGCCAGGATATTACAGGAGGATGTTTAATCCAGGGAGCTCCCGGGATCTGCTTCCTACTCCTGTGCTGCCGTGGCCACGCCCCCCCGAAAGGATTTACATTTAATTTAACGGTGAGAATCATACCAGCTCACACCTCAACCATGCCGCACAACATGGCATTCAACATAACACTTGCCAACGGGCATGAACAATTTGCAGCAACATGCTGAAAAATAACCGTAACACAACACTTGTGTAACTACAAACTAACAACTGCAGGTAAAGTACGCACTGGGTCGGGCGCCCAGCATCCTCTATGGACTAGGAGAAAAGGATTTACCGGTAGGTATTAAAATCCTGTTTTCTCATACGTCCTAGAGGATGCTGGGGTCCACTTCAGTACCATGGGGTTATACCAAAGCTCCAGTACGGGCGGGAGAGTACGGATGACCCTGCAGCACCGATTGACCAAACTTGAGGTCCTCATCGGCCAAGGTGTCAAACTTGTAAAACTTTGCAAATGTGTTTGCCCCTAACCAAGTAGCTGCTTGGCAAAGTTGTAATGCCGAGACCCCCCCAGGCAGCCGCCCAGGATGAGCCCACCTTTCTAGTAGAATGGGCATTTACCGACTTCGGTATCGGCAATCCTGCCGTGGAATGAGCGTGCTGAATCGTCCCTCTGATCCAGTGCGCAATGGTCTGCTTAGAAGCAGGACACCCAATCTTGTTGGGAGCATACAGGACAAACAGAGCCTTTGTTTTCCATATCCGAGCTGTTCTTGCGACATAAATTTTCAAAGCTCTAACCACATCAAGAAACTTTGATGCAGTGAAGGTGTCAGTAGCCACTGGCACCACAGTAGGTTGGTTTATATGAAAAGACGAAACCACCTTGGGAAGAAATTGTTGGCGAGTTCTCAACTCTGCCCTATCTTCATGGAAGACCAGGTAAGGGCTCTTGTGAGACAAGGCCACCAATTCAGACACCCGCCATGTGGATGCCAAGGCCAACAGCATCACTACTTTCCAAGTGAGAAACTTCAATTCTATCTCCTGCAGAGGTTAACCAATCTGATTGAAGGAACTGCAACACCACATTAAGGTCCCAAGGTGCCACCGGAGGCACAAATGGAGGTTGGATGTGCAGCACCCCTTTCACGAACTTCTGAACTTCTGGAAGGGAGGCCAATTGTTTTTGAAAGAAAACTGACAAGGCCAAAATCTGGACCTTGGTTGAACCCAATCTTAGGCCCGCATCCACACCTTCCTGTAGAAAATGGAGAAAACGTCCTAACTGAAACTCTTCCATAGGAGCCTTCTTGGATTCACACCAAGACACATATTTTCTCCAAATACGGTGGTAATGTTTAGACGTTACTCCTTTCCTGGCCTGAATAAGAGTGGGAATGACTTCCTTGGGAATACCCTTTCGGGTTAGGATCCGGCGCTGAACAGCTATGCTGTCAAACGTAGCTGCGGTAAGTCTTGCACTCAGGTCCTCGCGAGGAGGAAGAGGCTGAGGATCTTCTATGAGCAACTCCTGAAGATCTGGACACCAAGCCCTCCTTGGCCAGTCTGGTGCAATGAGGATTGCTCGAACCCTTGTTCTTATTATTTTGAGAACTTTTGGAATTAGTGGAAGTGAAGGGAAGACATATACCGACCGAAACACCCACTGGGTTACCAGTGCATCCACTGCTATTGCTTGAGGGTCTCTCGACCTGGAACAATATCTCTGAAGCGTCTTGTTGAGACGAGATGCCATCATGTCTACTTGAGGAACTCCCCAAAGACTTGTCAGCTCTGCGAAGACTTCTTAGTGGAGGCTCCACTCTCCTGGATGGAGATCGTGTCTGCTGATGAAGTCTGCTTCCCAGTTGTCCACTCCCAGAATGAAAATCGCTGACAGAGCTCTTACATACCTTTCTGCCCAGAGGAGGATCTTTGTCACCTCTGCCATTGCCGCTCTGCTTTTCGTTCCGCCATGACCGTTTATGTACGCGACCGCTGTTACATTGTCCGACTGGATCTGCACGGGTTGATCTTGAAGAAGATGCACCACTTGTAGAAGGCCATTGTAAATGGCTCTCAATTCCAGAACGTTTATGTGAAGACAGGTTTCCTGACTTGACTATTTTCCTCGGAAGCTCTTTCCCTGTGTGACTGCTCCCCATCCTCGGAGACTTGCATCCGTGGCTACCAGGAACAGGGGAGAACTGTGCAGCCACCACAGGAGCGAAATCCTGTTTTTTTTAGGACAGGATTATCTTCTGGTGCATGTGTAGGTGGGATCTGGACCACTTTTCCAACAGGTCCCACTGGAAAACCCTGGCATGGAATTGGGCAAACTGTATGGCCTCGTAGTCTGCTACCATCTTCCCAACAACCGAATGCATTGATGGATCGACACTCTTGTTGGTTTCAAAATTTGCTTGACCATTCTCTGGATTTCCAGAGCCTTTGCCACTGGAAGAAATACCCTCTGTACTTCTGTGTCCAGTATCATCCCCAGAAAGGACAATCTTGTTGTCGGTTCCAACTGTGACTTTGGATAATTCATGATCCAACCATGTTGTTGGAGTACTGACAGGGAGAGTTCAATATTCTGCACCAACCGTTCCCTGGATCTCGCTTTTATCAGGAGATCGTCCAGGTAAGGAATTATATTGACTCCTTGTTGTCGAAGGAGGACCATCATCTCTGCCATCACCTTGGTAAATACCCTCAGTGCCGTGGAGAGTCCGAACGGCAACGTCTGGAACTGGTAATGGCACTCGTGTACTGAGAATCTAAGATACGCTTGATGAGGAGGATAAATGGGAACATGTAAGTAAGCATCTTTTATGTCTACTGATTCCATGAATTCCCCTTCCTCCAGACCGGAAATCATTGCTCTCAGAGATTCCAGCTTGAACTTGATCCTTTTTAGGTAAAGATTCAGAGATTTCAGGTTTAAAATCGGTCTGACCGAGTAGTCTGGCTTCGGAACTACGAAGAGGCTTGAATAAAAACCTTCTCCCTGCTCTGACAAGGGTACCAGGACAATGACTTGATCCTGACATAATTTTTGAATTGCAGCTGTTACTACTTCTCCGTCTGGAAGAGAAGCTGGCAAGGTCGATTTGAAAAATCGGCATGGGGGGATGTCTTGAAACTCCAGCTTGTAACCATGGGACACTATTTACAAGACCCATGGGTCCAGGCCAGATTAAGCCCAGATATGACTGAAAAGTTTCAGACGTGCTCCCACCCGAGCGGACTGCCGCAAGGGAGCCCCAGCGTCATGCTGCAGATTTGGCAGAAGCAGGGGTGGACTTCTGCTCCTGAGAGTGATGTGTCTTTTTCGCCGGCGCAGGAGCATAAGGCAAGAATGTCGACTTACCTGCGGTAGCCGCAGAGACCAACGCATCCAGCCCATCTCCAAACAAGGCCTCACCTTTATACGGGAGAGCCTCCATATTTCTTTTGGAATGTGCGTCAGCATTCCACTGGCGAATCCACAATGCCCTCCGAGCCGAGACTGCCATGGTAGCGGCTTTTGAACCCAAGAGCCCAATATCTTTCATGGCTTCTAGCATGTATGCAGCAGCGTCTTTGATATGACCTAGCTTTAGGAGTATCTCGCCTCTATCTATCGTGTCAATTTCAGATGACAAGTTATCTGATCATTTTCGATAGCACTACTCACCCACGCGCAAGCAATAGTGGGTCTGAGCAGTGTACCATTGGCCACATAAATAGATTTTAACGTAGTCTCCAACTTGCGGTCTGCCGGCTCCTTTAGTGAAGCCGTCCCAGGTGCAGGGAGAATCACCTTTTTTGTTAACCGTGACAGGGCACTGTCTAAAACTGGGGGTGACTCCCACCTTTTCCTGTCTGTCTGCCGGGAAAGGATAAGCAACCTGACTCCTTTTGGGAATCTGAAATTTCTTTTCAGGGTTTGCCCAAACTGCCTCAAAAAGAGTATTTAGCTCGTGAGAAGGAGGGAAAGTTACATTAATTTTCTTTCCTTTATAAAAATAAGCCTTCTCCTGAGGTACAGGAGGGGCTTCCGTAACTTCCAAGACCTCCTTTATAGCAACAATCATGTATTGAATGCTTTTTGCCAATTTAGGATCTATTCCCCTGGAATCACTAGTGTCGACACAGGAATCAGAGTCCGTGTCGGTATCAGTTTGTACTATTTGTGCAAATGGTTTTTTATGTGACCCAGAGGGGTCGCCTGTGGATGAAAAGGCAGAACTATGAAATATCACATCTTCCACTGATTTTCTCCAGTTTTCTGCATGAGACTCAGACTTATCCAATCTCTTACTGATATGATTCACACTATCACGTAATTCTTTCACCCATTCAGGCTTGTGATGTGCAGGCAGCACCACCACATTACAACTCTGTGTCCCTAAAATGGCTCCCTCAGGGGAAGAGCTCCCTGCCTCAGACATGTCACACACGTGCGCAAACACACCACAGACACTCCGGGACTTATAGGGGACAGACCCACAGTAAAATCTGTCAGAAGGACACAGATAGGATTTGCCAGTTCACAACCCAGTGCCAGTAATAAAATGTCTGTGAAACACAAAATGCCCACAGACTTGCAGCGCTTTTATAATCACACAATATATTATGTATATGTATACAAATATATATATATATATATATAGCACCAAATTTCACTCTGCCCCCCTGTTTTGCACCCTGATACTTAGTTCAGGAGTGGAGGAGGACCAGCGTTCTTCTCTGCAGCCTGGAAGGCGAGAAAATGGCGCTGAGCAGTGTGCTGGCTGACTGAGGAGGAAGCCCCGCCCCCGTAATGGCGTGTTTCCCCTCAGATTTTTTTAAACTAATATTTATACTGGCGGGGGTAGGACTGTGCATCAGCATCTTATGCCCCTTATTTTTGCAAGATTTAGTAGGTTTCATGCTGACCAGGGCGACCCCCCCTCACCCGCGCGCCCTGCACCCTGCAGTGCCTGAGTGTGATGGGTAGCCTGGCGCGCAGCGTTCCCGCCCGCTGCGCGGTACCTTTCAGCCGTCAAGATGTCTGAAGATCCTTTTCTTCTTACACTCACCTGTCTTCTGGCTCTGTAAGTGGGGTGACGGCGAGCTGTGGGAATGAGCACATAGCCGCAGCTAGCGTTCAGTACCCTTCAGGAGCTAATGTTGTCCTTTCAGCCAGAAGCAGAGCCATGAAACTATTCAGGAAGTTGGTTCCTACTTCTGCCCCCTAAGTCCCATGAAGCAGGGAGACTGTTGCCAGCAGTCCTCCCTGAAAATAAAAAACCTAACATAAAGTCTTTCAAAGAAACTCAGTAGAGCTCCCCTGGAGTGCATCCAGTCTGCCTGGGCACATTTTCTAAACTGAGGTTTGGAGGAGGGGCATAGAGGGAGGAGCCAGTTCACACCCTTGAAAAGTCTTAAAGTGCCCATGGCTCCTGCGGAACCGTCTATACCCCATGGTACTGAAGTGGACCCCAGCATCCTCTAGGACGTATGAGAAATCTAATTTACTTTAAAGTCAATTTGAGATGCTAAAAGGGTCATTACTATTGTTCTTTAATAATCAGATGTAATGTATATCTATTAAAACACCTGTACTAGGTCAGGGAAATGGCACTCAGGTAGATCTATGAGGCTGTGAAAAGTGTGAAATGTATTCTATAAAATTATACAGCTGATTGGTTGCCTTGGGCAACTTCTCCACTGGCTCACTTCTCCACTCTTTTCACTGCTTCATTTCACTGCTAAGTCATGACCTTGCAAATGTACATTTTACAGTTTCTCTCTTTGAACCTTTTTATTTTGAAGATCAGCTACTATAAACCCAGTGTCACCTACCCATGGGAGGCAGTTACGTGACCGGCGGTCACAATACCTACACAGGAATCTCGCCCCCTTACAGTCCCGACAGTTGGCATGCCGACTAACAGGGACTATTCCCACTCTGTGTTCATGACACCCATAGAGTGGGAATATAACCTGTGGCGAGCCGGGATTCCGGCATTGGTATGGTGACCAGTGGTCTCTTGACTGCCAGTCACTCATACCCAACCCCTACCCATGACGACTTAGACTAAGAATCGCATAATTATGGATGGCTAAATTTGACCTTGGCAAAAATAATACATTTTATCACACGATAACATAGTAAGGTCACAATCCTATTTCATTTCAAATTTCTATATGTGTCAGGCATGCAGTGGTCTATCATTTATGTAATTGTGTGTATAGTTATTTGAACGTTTGATTTACATGTGCAGTCTTTTAGATGGCCTCACACTTCTACCCCCTCCTTTCTCCCATGTCCCAATGGCCCATGTTATTCTCATGGACAGGAAAACTGCCCACTCACATGTCCTTCTGCTGTCCCATTTTTGTGGAACACTCTCAGTTGTCAGCAAGCCTAAAAACAGTGTTGCTTCCATAAATGGAATATGGCTACAGTTGAATGGAGGAGACAAAAGTGGATCGGGGCATTGTGTATTTAGGCTTGATTATTATGAGTTGTATGTAAACTAGTCACAATTTCAGCCATTTACAGCAATCCATAATCGTGAGAACGGCTCAGCATACTGGCGCCGGAATCCCGACAGCTGGCATACCGACAACTATTTTCCCTCCTGGGGTGTACACGACACACCTGGAGGGAGATTAAATAGAGTGGCGTGCATAGCGCATACCGTGCCCGAGGTGTGGCGAGCGCAGCGAGCCCGCAAGGGGCTCTTTTGCGCTCGCCCCTCTGCCAGTATACCAGCGGTCAGGATCCTGGCGCCGGGATGCAGAGCGCCGGCATACCGTAGTACACCCCGTGAGAACATCCACCGCCAGCCCTGCGCTTGTGAATGGAGTCATCATCTCCATTATCTGCATTTAAACCTTACACATTGTTGGTGCAGGAGATCCCAATGAAATCAGATGGATCGCTGCATACACTCCCCTCCAATAACCCTCAGCCCTTTCAGCATGCCCACAGTATACTGTACCCATGGGATGCTTTTTCAACTAACTAAGTAACGATCATATATACAGTTTGCTAAAAATAACAAAATCCATCCACATTTGAGGGTAAATTTACTAAAGATCGATTTTTAAATTGATCTAAAATTGATCAACATTGACAGAGTTTTCCAGGGTCTAAGGGGTATATTTACTAAAAGTCGATGTCTGGTTGATTTTGTGCTTAAGGGTCTAAATCACACATTTACGAACATGATTTTTTTATTGTTTATAAATCATCTATTAGTAAATGTGGTAATTAGACCCATGAAAAACAAAATCGACCAAACATTGACCCAGATCGATTTTTTTATAAATATACCCCTAAATGCCACATTTACTAACATATGATTTTTTGCATATACAGTATATTTTTAAAAGGATTTCAAAAATCATCTGTTAGTAAATTTGTGTGATTTAGACCCTGAAGCACAAACTCGATAAAAAATGGACCCAAGATTATCCAAAAAATCATGCAACATTGACCCAAATTGACTTTTAGATAATATAGCCCTAAATGCTTTATTTACTAACAGTCAATTTTAAAATTGATTTTAAACTTGATGTTGGCTGATTGAGGTTTTTGTTACGTGTAATGACAGTCCATTTTTGTTACTTCTATTCAAAATCGGTTGCAAACAGACATAGAAATCGACTACCGCTTCCTTTTGATTTTCTTTTGAACAAACTATACCACAAGCAAGAGGCTGCTGTGGTTCCTCTAATTCTGTTTTACGTACATCTACGATGTTGGGACACTTGTGCAGGCCCAGTTCTGCGTATATGCAGAATGGGTACTGCATTATCGCATGCAATGCCCCCTGGGCCATTTGATGCATTGACAATTACTATGGTGATTGCAGCTGCGATTATGCACGTTGAGGATGTGCGAAAGTATGCAAAAAAAACAGCAGCCCTGAAAAGTACAGACACACCCATCAGAGCCATCACAACGCCACAGCAACTGTGTAAACAGTCACAGCACACACGCAAGGCCTGTAAATCGACAGCTCAAGTAAATCAGTGGCCACGCAGCATGGAAGCCTACACAGAGACACAGCAGCCACGCTGTTTGATTACGGATTCACAGGCACAGCCAGCAACACACCCCACAAAGGACCACAACGCATCTGCTTTTTTGCCACCATTCCCCCATCAACACCCCCAAAGTATGTCTAACTGTAAATCACCCACATGTGGGGAAAGTATTGGAAGGTATTCTAAGAGATAGTATTCAGAAGTTCCTTGAAGTCAATAAGGTCATTAAAAGGAATCAACATGGGTTTATGAAGGACAGATCCTGTCAAACCAACTTACTTGGCTTTTATGAAACAGTAAGCGCAAACCTAGATCAGGGTAAAGACGTGGATGTAATCTTTTTAGATTTTGCCACAGCATTCGACACTGTACCACACATGAGACTTATCTACAAGCTACAAGAATCAGGGCTAGGAAGCACAATATGCACTTGGGTCAAAAACTGGTTAGATAATAGGGAGCAGCGCGTTGTGGTTAATGGATCTTTTTCAAATTAGACTGAAGTGCTAAGTGGTGTGCCGCAAGGCTCAGTATTAGGACCGCTATTGTTCAATATTTTCATTAACGACCTAACAGAAGGGCTAGAGAGCATGGTGTAAATTTTTTCAGATGATACCAAATTGTGTAAAGTTATAAATGCGGAGGGGGATGCTGAGTCGCTTCAGAACGACTTAGTTAAATTAGAAGCTTGGGCAGCGAAATGGAGAATATGCTTCAATACAGACAAGTGTAAGGTAATGCACTGTGGTAACAAGAACAAAAATTACACCTACCTACTAAAAGGGGTAAAATTAGGGGATTCTGTACTGGAAAAGGACTTTGGTGTCCTCATAGATAGCAAACTAAGCAGTAGTACCCAAAGTAGGACTGCAGCAAAGAAGGCTAATAAGATATTAGCATGCATAAAACGGGGAATTGATGCTAGGGACGAGAGTATTATTCTCCCGTTAAATAAATCACTTGTGAGGCCACACCTTGAATACTGTGTACAATTCTGGGCACCTTACTACAAAAAGGATATCCTGGAGCTAGAAAAGGTTCAGAGGCGGGCGACCAAACTAATTAAGGGTATGGAGACGCTGGAATACGAGGAAAAGCTTGCAAGACTAGGCATGTTTACACTGGAAAAGAGGAGATTAAGAGGGGACATGATCAACATTTACAAATATATAAGGGGACAATATACAGATCTTGCGCAGGACATGTTTTTGGTTAGATCAACACAGAGAACTTGTGGACACTCGCTCAGATTAGAGGAGAGGAGATTCCGCACAATACGGCGTAAAGGCTTTTTTACGGTAAGGACGATACGTGTTTGGAATTCCCTGCCTGAGGGAGTTGTAATGGCCGACTCAGTCAACACCTTTAAGAATGGGTTAGATAAATTCCTAATGGATAAGGATATCCAGGGTTACGGGGCATAGTCACGCTATGGTTATTAAAAAAAAGAGGGGTAAAACGTAACGGCAGTCATCAACTTCAGTCAAAATTTTATACAAAATAATCGTGCATAGGAGACCACAAATAGGTTGAACTCGATGGACAATTGTCTTTTTTCAACCTTAGATACTATGTTACTATGTATGCTACTATGAAGGTAAGCTATGTGAGCGCCATCACTATTGGACTTTGATGCATGTGCTGTGCAATGCATATGCAGGGTCGGACTGGCCCACAGGGGTACAGGGGAAACCACCAGTGGGCCCCACTGCCTGTGGGCCCTCCTCCTCTAAGGATCAGGTTCCAGACTCTATCCAAGTGCACTTGAATTATGCATTATACTTACGTTACATTATACTTCACAAGAATTTGTTTTTTTTATACATTTACCAAGGGGCACAGAACATGTACTCTGTAATGGTTAGCCAAACCTCTATGGTGGCTGGCCACGCTCCCACTAAAGCCTGGCCACACCCTTAAGCATGGGCCCCCACAACAGCATCCCCCCCCGGTGGACCCTTCATGCCCCAGTCCGACACTGTGCATATGCATGCGCAATTTTCCGATAATCATTCCATTGCAAAAACACCAGCATAGCGTTTGTCTTCCCTACTTTTATAGGCGTTATAATGAAGGTTTAGGGAATGTTGTTTAGAAGTGAAAAACACTTGTCACTTATTGGTCTATTGTTTGGTCGATTTGTGTTTGATTTTCAGTTGATTTTACAAACCGGCTGATAGTAGATCTCCGATTTACATTGAGTCCTATGAGAAAAATCATTGATGTTCTACCAATGTTTGGTTTCGCTTACGATTCAAATTTTTTTTACCTTTAGTAAATATCCAATTGGCAAAATCAGTGGAAATACACAAAATTTGTCAAAATCGACCTTAAGTAAATATACTGTACTGTACCCCTTGGAATTATGAGTAACTCTGAATCAGGCGCTTGGTCTCTAGATTTTCCTCCCTTGCAGGGGCGTCGGAATGGGGGGTGGCAAGGGGGCAGCTCGCTCCCCCCAAAACAGGAGAGAGGCGCCACCCAGCTGGACTCGCACACAAGTGTACCTGCCACCAGCAGCTTCAGCGCTGCCCGCGCTGTATTAGCAGCACTGCCACTATATTACTTTACAGAGCAGGCAGCGCTGAAGCTGCCTTTCCCATGTGCTCCGCCTAGCGCTGGCCCGACGCATACACGGGCTACACAGCTGCGTAGAGCGCCGGTCAGTGGAGGGCACCGCTGCTGGTAGTGGGTGAGTCATCTTCACTCACTGCTGCCGCGCGGCCGCCCGCCCGCCAGATCCCAGCGGCTCCACGGTCCTCCTCTATCCGGCCCTCTTCTCCCGCACGCCGCCTGTCTGCCCACTGGCTCCTGCCAGGTGGAAACTGCCACAGGAGATGGGGAGATCGTATTTACTGAGGGGAAGGAGAGGCACGCGCTGCGCTCTCCTCCCCTCCCCTTGGACACAAGCAACATGCCCTGTTCGTGGAGCCCAGTGGCGGTGCTAGGAGAAGGGGAGTCCAGCAGCGGAGGAGCCCGGCGGCAGTGTTAGAAAAGGAGTCCAGCAGCGGAGGAGCCAGCAGCGGTGAGCAGCAATACTGTGGGTCATATCGGGATCTGGCACTGTGGGGCATATCGGGATCTGGCACTGTGGGGCATATCTGGATCTGGCACTGGGGATATCTATTTATCTGGCTCTGGAGGCATATAGAGTATGTGTCTGGCACTGAGGATATATATTTATCTGCCACTCTGGGGCATATCTGGATCTGGCACTGTGGGGCATAGCTGTATCTGGTACTGCTGGGGGGCATATCGTGTACCTGGCACTGCTGGGGGGCATATAATGTGTATCTGGCACTGCTGGGGGGCAAATCATATGTATCTGGCACTGCTGGGGGCATATGTGTATCTGGCACTGCTGGGGGCATATCATGTGTATCTGGCACTGCTGCGGGGCATATCATGTCTATCTGGCGCTATACTGGAGACATTATGTGTAAGGAACACTACTGTGGCTGTTATGTGTAAGGCTGCTAATTGTGTGTGTAGAGGGGGTGTGAAAATTTATTTATTTATAGTTTGACAATATGAAGTTGCAAGGCCACGGCCATTTTTCCAGGAGCACGCACGCCTTCGGCGCGCGCATGGCGATGGGTCACTTCAACATTTTCTCGCTCAGGGTGGTAGTAGGCCTGGAGCCGGACCTGCATTCCAGGTTATCATACATTGTATTCAGGATATAACCATATACAGAGACAGTCACATGACTAGTGTCACATAACACAGAGACCTAAGGCACTTACACATATACAGTATATAGGGAAAATAATAAAGATGCATGTTTACATACTATCCAAGGGTGCGGGGGAACTTGCAATTCACATCACAGGTTGTTGTAAGTCTACAAGTATCGGCATGCCGCATTGAAGGCAATGTACTGTATCGCTGTCCATGTGCTGCTAAATAAGGATTGCAGAGCTGCACGTCTTTCCATTCGGATCTTAGGTGTGTATGGTGGGACTTGTAGTTCCACAAGTCACAATATGCCGGATGCACAGTATATCTTCATGCTCCGATTTAACTTTACAGATAGAGGCGCTCTATCTAGCAGATGTGTATAATGGGCTATATCTGGCGTAATGTGTAACATGTGTAATGGGCTGTACCAGGCGTAATGTGTATAATGGCCTCTACCAGGCGTAATGTGTATAATGGGCTCTACCAAGCGTATTGTGTATAGTGGCCTCTACCTGGCATAATGTGTGTAATGGGCTCTACGAGGCGTAATGTGTATAATGGGCTCTACCAAGCATAATGTATATAATGGGCTATATCTGATGTAATAAGTATAATGGACTCTACCTGGCGTAATGTGTACAAGGGGCTCTACTAGGCGTAATGTATAATGGGCTTTACCAGTCATAATGTGTATAATGGGCTATATCTGTCGTAATATGTATAATGGGTTCTACCTGGCATAATGTGTAAAAGGGGCTCTACCAGGTGTAAAGTGTACAAGAGTCCACTCACTCACAGCTGCTCCATAGAGTTCTGTACAGGTGCAAGTGACCAATCCATGGTGGCCAGAAGCTAGGGGTGCCAAATAGAGATTTTATCTTGACCCCCCCCCCCTCCAACCAAAAAATGTTCTGACGCCCCTGCTCCCTTGCTATAGTTTATTTTAGTATATGGAAAAAATAAAAGTGTATCTCTCAGTAGAAGTCTAAATCTGGCCTCAAGGTCCAGATCAGGTGCTTTATCCTCAGTTAAGTGCCAGGTTCTCATTCAGTTTCATCCATGGGTGGTTATGCCAGATGCAAATCATCACTCCTTGCTGCCAGATCACTTCTGGGTTCATTGTGACCACACAGTCCAATAGCAGCCATCCGTATGTTTCACATTGCCCAAAAACAATCCTATTCATATTGCTAGTTCTTCACTACATTGCTATAGTTTGCTATAGTTTGGGGCTATGCATACAGCAATATTGGTTGTGGAATTGTTTGGGTTGCCAGTAACTTCTGAAAAGTTAAAAAGTTGTTTGTGCTTAGGATCTTCAGCATAATCTATTCTTATAATGGGTACCCTAGATTTAATATAAAGGTAACCTTGGGAGTCCATGTTCCAGGTTGAGAATGTAGATAATATACCCTGTCATGGGCCCAAGTACCTGCCTCTTTGTCATCATGCCCTTTCTCATAGTAATGTTGACAGAAGGTCCCTGAAATATCTATTCATTTGTCAATCTATAGTTTTATAGATTACTAATATACTTTAATAACATAAGGAAAAATTCTAACTTCCTTTTCCATGTCTTTACTGCTGTTCTTTTTTTTTTTTTTTTTTTTTTTCTCTCATCTAATTTTCTTTTGCTATTATACTTCTCCACTTGCCTTCTCTCCTCTTCCTGGTTTCTCGTTCTTTGATGTGTCACTGCAGTATAGATCGCACGTGGCAAGAGCCAGACCTGTCTTGTACACTGGCAGTCTTACATTACCACGCCAGCGGGAAGCCATCTGAGAAATTTTAATGTGACTGGACTCCTGGGAGGTTTTATTATCCATACACGTAAACACACGTCATCGCTTCCCTAAAACTTCTCTACACCAATAAATTATTTTAAAGCCTCAGATGTATCTGTTTTATTATCTGTTTTGCTTGGTTTAATATTAGAATGCATAATAAAGTTTAATATATTTTTACTTTAGAACGGCATGGTTTTAGCACTTTAAAATCAGTTTAGTGCCCTTCATCTCAACACTACTCACCATAGTACACTGCTTGCTTTATCATTTATATTTTTCTCCAGGCAGTACTTTTTATGCACATTTGACTAGATTCAGAAGGTTTGGTATGTAATACCGCTGTTTGGAATGCCGGCAGTCACATGAAGATTCCGACATCGGAGGGGGTAAGAATTTTTACTCTCCCACGTCCCCTACCCTAACCCTTGGGAGGTGGCGACTATGGCTAATTACCCACCCAGTGCCTACCCTAACCCCCCTTTCCGGGGCCTAACACTAGCCTGTACCCCGATACTTACCTTCGGGATGTTGGCTTCTGGTTTCCCGCTGGCATACTGCCCGCCCGGATGATAGCCACATCCCAGTTCAGAGCACTTATTGTCTTCATTCTTCAGTAATAGAAAAGCAGGCAATGAAGTAAACGGGTCCAGAACAATTTATAACTTCAGAATTAGCGCTTAACTGAAGATGTGACCAAACTTTAGCATCTAAGAAAGGAATTCAGTTAGTCGCGGTATTTTTGTTCTGCTCATTTGTTCACGTACTTTGTAAGGCACTGCAGAACCCTTGTGGCGCCATTTAAATAAAACTCTTAATAATAATAGTAGAACATGCCATGAAACTGCTGGTTATTATGTGAAACAAGAGGAAAATAGATTGTGCTGTCACCAGTGACTAGATGTGATGCAATTACAGAAATATTAGTTCAGCGTGAGTATTGAAGTGCTCTTTAATAGAGGGCAAATTTCTACTTGTAGCCTACATGACTCTTTGCAGTTATCCTTTGCCACTTATGGCAGTTTTTGGTTGGGTGTGATGGTCATTTTGATCACTACTGCACTGCAGTTTTGGCCCTGATTAGCCTTAGATAAGGCTGCTTTTTTAGTTATGCAAATGTATCAAATGGGCAACAAATTTGTATGGTCTAACACTCTTTATTTTTGTTTGCTAACTTTAAAGAGAAACTCCCAACAGAGCAAAGATGACACTGTAACAGCCTTTTCCTTCATATAGCAGGGGCCTGGGACTTCCTTCCTATTTTAAGATCATTCACCTACAGAGCCAGATCAGCATTCAATTTTTCTGAGGCAGTTTCTAATTTCAAAACTCTACCACCTAATGTCAAGAGCTCTGACTGGACAGACGCAAGTCAATCCCTCTGTGTCTTGTGCCCCAAGATTGTGATGACATACCAATGTGCTTGATTTTCAAGCTTCTGCCTCCAAAAACAGGGGGATTAACCAATGGGAAGGCAGCAGGTAGAGATTAGGGAACTAATCATTGACACCAAACCCATGCTATGATCAAGTGGTGCAGTTAAAATATAATTAAAATTCTGCATCATGCTACTATAAAAGAATATTTTTTGCAATAACCTGTCTGAAAGCAGAAGAGAGAAAATTGTATTTCAGTATTGAAAGACACCATATGGGTTATAGACAGTAGAAAGAAAATGAAGCTATTGAACACATGAAGTTTATGTGAAGTCATTGCAGTCATTATTTATCAGTTGAAGTACTAGACTCAGTGCTGTCTATATTATATATATATATCTCATATGTGTGGCATGATTTTTATAGGTTCCATAAAGACCAACTGCCAATGTTTTTCTTGTGCAGCTTTTCAGTTGGATATCCCCGCTCACATCATCCCATTCCTTCATCATTTTACCTCTGTTGTTTTAACACATATAGAACGTGGAAAAGACACATTAAGATAAACACCATGCTGTGAGCACATCTGGATGATTAGATTAATTTGACTGTTGAATCACATTAAAAGAAGAGCACTTATCTGAAATATGCTTGTCTCAAAATGTGATACTCTCAGGTTCTATGAATGAAATTTGTCATGTGTAAATAATACAAACGTTTCTACTCATTCTCCTGATGTTACGTAAATAATGAAAAACGGAAAAGTACAAATACAGTTATAATTGTTATATAAATTGCTAAGGAACTTCTTCTATATTGTGTGACTTTATTTTGTTAAGTTTTGTGTTGTAAACATTTTATTGATTCGGTTCAGTATCGCCTAGTGTAACATTGCAATGCTCTGATTGGCTGTATGTTGGTCTAATTACAGAGGTGTCCTCATACATAGTTGCGCCAAGCAGCACTTCCAGCCCTTGATTTTAATAGGCAACAATTGATTGACAGGAATACCATCTAATTGGGTTACAGGAGATTATGATGTCTCTCACCAGACATGACTGGTCTTTATCAGAATTACATAAACAAAAATATAAAACAACAGAAAAACCACAGACACACAATAAAAAAGCTGTATGGAAACACCTCAAAGAGACAAATATAGATCAAGAAACAAGACACCTTATACTTTCCTACAAGTTTTTGACACTTTAGGGTGGGTACACATCAAACGATTTAATTAACAACAGAACAATCTGTCTTTCTGTCCTTCATTAATGCGCACAGTGCCTCATGCGATATCGTCCGCTTGGCTGTGAAGCACGGCCAACCAGAAGATAGCATATGTGATCCGCGGGAGCGTGCAATTGAGTGTACACATCAGACAATATGCACGATTTGTCGTGTCGATATCAGCCTGATGTGTTCCCACTAAGTGAAAGTTTTCAGCTGTCTGTTTCTGTGATGTCAGATGAATGTTTCTGTAAAAGCACCATTAAATGATTATGACTAGAACCGCTTCTATTCCACAGTGGTCTGTTTCCTATGATGTCAACTGAATGTTGTTTCCATAAAACTCCATTAAATGAATATGAATAAAATAGCTTCTAATATGTAATGGTTACAATAAAACCGTCACCAAATAGAATTTATCAACAGTTTCTTATACAGCGCAGCATATTCCGTAGCGCTTTACAATCAGAACAACAGTAATAGAACAAAACTGGGTAAAAACAGACAGACATAGAGGTAGGAGGGCCCTGCTCGCAAGCTTACAATCTATAGCTCCTCAGTTTAGTTACCAAAACCGCTGCTTAGTAAATGCTATCAATTAGACACGAAAAACACAGCTTACTAATTTTAGCCCAACATGTGTTTGGTTTTCACTGTATTGGTCCAAGTTCACATAGAGGGTCATTCAGACACAGCAGCAATCCAGTCTGAACTGTGCACGCGTCGGCGCCGCAGTGAGCCAGCGCATGCAAGACGGCATTGCGATCGCCTCTGCCTGGGCGGGAGGGGGCGGGCCGGCGGCGTTTGGCCCCGTTCAGGGGGCATGGTCCGTGCACTGTGCGGGGGAGGGGGAGGGGGGGGAAGGGGGGGCGGTCCATGGCGGCTCCTACAGTACAAAAGCATCGCCGCTGTGCGATGCTTTTTTACTTCTGCGATGGGGTAGGGCCTGACATGCGGCGTGGACTAGCCCTGTGCTGGGCATCCCCCCGCATATCAGTGTGCCTGATCGTAGCTTTGCTAAATTTAGCACAGCTACGATCAACTCTGAATCACCACCTTAATACTTTGTATTTGCTTGGGTATATGTAGTGCAGATTCAGTGGCATCACAAGGGGGGGGGGGGGTGGCCCGCAACCGGGTGTCACCCGCCGAGGGGTGACACCAAAATGCCACCTCCTGCTCAGTGACAGGAGCCGAGTGCTGCTCTGTTACATTATGTGCAGCACTCGGCTCCTGTTACTGAGCAGGAGCTGGCACTGCACAAAAAGCACTCCGCGGGAGGCAGCACGCACCTCCTGAACCCCCAAGTGACGAAAAACGGGGGTCGGGAAGCAAAGCCCCGCCCCTCCCGTGAAACCACGCCCCTCCCATGCAGCCACGCCCCCATATGCTGGCGGCGCCGCACCGGGTGCACAAGGCATATGTGACGCCTCTGGCAGATTACAAGCTTTACTGGGACACTGATTTACCTTTCTAAAAGTTTTCTTAAATCCAGAGGCGTCACTAGGGGGGTGCAGACTGCACACCAAAATGCCTGCTCCTCCTCAGTGACTGGGAGCCAGGTGCTGCAGTATGACATTATCGTGCATCGTCCGGTTCCTGTCATTGAAGAGGAGCCGGCAGTGCAATTAGAGTCTCCAGGCTCAGCCCAGCATCTCCTGGAATGTAAACAGGGGGTGTGTTGTTAAACCACACCCCTTCCCACTAGGCCACACTCCTTTTCATCTGCTCACATCTTCGGCGCTAGCAGAGGGGCCACCTTGGTGCACTGGGTGTTACCGGCCCTGGTGATGCCACTGTTTATTCTACAGCACTGTTGAATATGTTTATACTCTCTATAAAATTAATTCTTCGTATATGTGTGACTTAAGCCGACTTTTGTTTGCCTGTCAGATTTGTGATAACTTTATTCTCATTCTAATAGTTACCGACAGTGATTAGCTTTTGATCTGAACCATATATTTTTCAGAGTTTATAAGTACCTTATAATTTGCCATCTTTTCTTATAGTCCAAATCAGAAAGCCCTTTTTACGCCCACATATCAGTTTCTACACTTTTGTTCTTATGTGTTCGTAGGACATCTAATTTAGGCTGTGAAAGAGCCTTTATTAGTCAAAGATTGCAAAGATGTTTGACCATTCTAAAAGAAAGTAAATAAAAAGATACAGTTGGTGGCAGGAATTTATGTAGGGTCTAAGTATTGTCATTTCTACCTGTTGTTAATTATATTTGTAACGTGTACATTTTCTAGACATCATTTTGTTCGTAACTGAAAAATTGCTAGATTTTTATTGTGTGCTTTCATAAAAGGTATTTAAAAAAAGAGAAGCAATAATGGTAAGTAATATCTTCACATGCTGCAATTTAAATAATGTTTTTATTCAAACAGAATAAGTAATAACCAACAAGAATGATTTTGTATACAGATTAAACCATCTAAATATAATATATCTGAGACTAGTCTATAACATACCTCCGTACATTTTGGGTACGGGAGTCAGGACCTAGTAAATATAATATATCTGAGACTAGTCTATAACTTACCTCTGTACATTTTGGAGGGGGGAGTCAGGACCTAGTAAATATAATATATCTGAGACTGGTCTATAATATACATCTGTACATTTTGGGGACGGTTGTCAGGACCTAGTAAATATAATATATCTGACACTAGTCTATAATATACCTCTGTACATTTTGGGGACGGGAGTCAGGACCTAGTAAATATAATATATCTGAGACTAGTCTATAACTTACCTCTGTACGTTTTGAAGGGGGGAGTCAGGATCTAGTGTGTGCACCTAAGGTGCGTGCATGTCACATTGGGCGCATGGTCATCATCCCTGTTGTGCATCATGCTTGTTGCGGCCCCAGCGCTTCTCGAGCTGCTGGGCTGCACCCAGCCTCTCTCTATAGTGTTTGCATGCATGTGGCAAGGGAGAGTGCCCTCCATGGCCATCTGTATGTATAGGCATACTGGGCAGCTGCCCAGGGCTCCATAATTCTAAGGGCCTCAGAGTAGTTCCGGGCTGGGTCAGGGGGTTATCTGCAGCTTGGGCTGGTGCCACTGGAGCTTTTTGGGAGGCAGATATAGACTGCTGCCTGGCCACTCTGATTGTGAATTATACATAGCCAGAGTGGCCATGTGGAATTCTCTACCGGCCTTCTAGCCTGCAGCCAGACAGTGAATGGCTGTCAGAATGCTGATTGGTGTATGCCTGGAGCTATCCACCACTCAGAGTGCTGACAGCCATTCACTGTATGGAAACGTGTGGAGAATCAGTGTGGGACTGCAGGAGGGGTAAGTTATTCTTTTATATATATATATATATATATATTCCTCAGAATGGGTGAGTATGGGCCACAGTTCATTGCTTTGGCCAGTGCCTACTGTGCTGTTAAGATGGCCCTGGTTCCCTCCCATCATTTTACCCATGCAAGACATTTACTGTATGCCTTCAGATGGGAGTCCAGGACAGTTCCCACAAAGCAGTGCCCGAAAAGCAGACTGTCCTGCTATTGGGACACTAGGAAGGGGACAGACAAGCAAATACAGGAAAGAAATCTGCCAACTTCTAAACAGTGATGTAATTTGTTTAAAGTAAAGCAAGGCATATACCAGAGGTTCCCAAACGCGGTCCTCAAGGCACCCGAACGGTCCTGATTTTAAATGTATCCATGCTTGGCCACAGGTGACTTAATTAGCACCTTAGTCAAATTGATTTAACCAACTATGCTGAGCCATGGATATAACTAAAGGTGGGTACACACTATTAGATATATCTGCAGATCAATTGATCTGCAGATATATCTATGTACGGATCGGGCAGTGTGCTGTGCATACACACAGCCCGATCCGTCGGGGGACTGACGTCATGAACTGGGCGGGCAGGCGCTCGCACCCGCCCAGTTAACCTGTCAATCACCACCGGCCGCCGCAGCATGTGTACGGGCGGTCAGACGACCGCCCCGTACACACACAGCGACGCGCCAATATATCGTTAGATATATTGGCTGTCGGCTGTGCTGCGCGGCCGACACGATACGTCTGTGAACGACGGAGTTCACAGACGTATCGCCCGTACACACTGGCCGACGGTCCCGCGATGTATCGGCCGTTCAAGAGAACGGCCGATACATCGACCAGTGTGTACAGGCCTTAAGACCTGGACTGTTGTGGTGCCTTGAGGACCGCGTTTGGGAACCTCTGGCATACACTATACAATTACTGCATCTGGCAGACCATCTGTCCAATCTGGCTGGTTGGAATAAATATCTGGTTATGTAAAGGAGTAAATGACAATTGACGATTTGCTCCCAAATACTGGAAAATGGACAAAGAAAAAATAAGAGTAAACCAATTTGTCTGAATAACTGTTTTTGGCCATTTTCCAGTGTTTGGGAGCAAATGGTCGATTGTCATTTACTCCCTTACATAACCAGATTTTAATTCCAACCAGTTTAATTAGACAGACGGGGTCGGATGTAATAACGTGCGCAGGGCCGGTTCTAGCCCTTGTGGCGCCCCGGGCGGAAAATAGGGGCGTGGCTTCATACAGGGGCGTGGTCAGTTACGCCCCCTGTAGAGTTGTGCCCCCAGTAGCGCTATTTGTGCCCCCAATAGTGCCATTTGTGCCCCCAGTAGCTCCATTTTGTCCCCAGTAGCGCCGCTTAAAAAAAA
This sequence comes from Pseudophryne corroboree, assembly GCF_028390025.1. Taxonomy (NCBI): domain Eukaryota; kingdom Metazoa; phylum Chordata; class Amphibia; order Anura; family Myobatrachidae; genus Pseudophryne; species Pseudophryne corroboree. The sequence goes on along the minus strand of NC_086447.1, from coordinate 776,389,505 downwards.
AAAAAAGGATACTTACAATCTCTGCTTCCGAGTCCCGGTCGTTGCAGATCTCCTCCGCCGCCGCTCCTCTCGTCGGATCTATGGGAGAGACGTCATGACGTCTCTCCCATAGCACAGCATAGACACTAGAGGTCAATCATGACCCCTAGCGTCTGTGCCAATCCCACAATGCTGTGCGGTGCGCGATGACGTCATCACGCACCGCACAGCAAAGGTCCTCTGCACGAAGGGAAACTAGACGGATAGCGTCTAGTTCCCTTCACTGCGGGGGGACCAGCGGGGGACACAGCGGCAGCGGGGGGTACAGTGGCGGATCTTGCCATGGTGCGGCGCCCTCCGGAAGGCGGCGCCCCGGGCAAAAGTCCTGCTTGCCCGTGGCAAGATCCGCTACTGAACGTGCGGGATGCCAGACAATCTTGGATGTGTATCTAAATGGGCAGTCACTTACAAGGCATGGTTTGTCCATTTAAAAAATTGTCTGAGATCGCCCGACATCTCACACCTCCGGTGATCTTTGGCATCATTACATCCAGCCCATGGTCTGCCAAACACTTGCATAGTGTACAGTATGCCCAGTTTAACACAAGATCAGAACAATCAAACTAGATAATACTTTAGATCAGATCATCGTTCATGTGACATGGTAACAAGTTGCCTTCCTTGGTCAGGAAAGCCCCAGTACTGCTGAGCCCTTTTGGCAAATCAAATTAAATAATGCAATCCAATATGTTGTATCCATAAAGAAATCTAGTCTATCAGGTAGAATATTTTCACAGTCTCTTTAATTACCCTTGTTGCCATAGACCAGAGTGTCCCAAGCCCCGCCATTACAGTCCAGGTTTAAGGATATCCATGCTTGAGCACATATGACTTAATTAGTATCTCAGTCAATTTGCTTCAACTATCTGCATTCTAGCATGGATATCCTTAAAACCTGGACTGTAATGGCGGCGTTTAGGAAACTCTGCCATAGACTACATTAGATATTCCTTTGTTGGTGACAGATCTAATAGGATACCTTCTTTTCATTCACGCCTTCCATTAGGAAGTGCAGAAAAGGAGATGTAGGGCCTAATTCTGAGTTGATCGCAGCAGCAAATTTGTTAGCAATTGGACAAAATCATGTGCACTGCAGGGGGGCAGATATAACATGTGCAGAGAGAGTTAGATTTGGGTGGGGTGTGTTCAAACTGAAATCTAAATTGCAGTGTAAAAAGAAAGCAGCCAGTATTTACCCTGCACAGAAACAAAATAACCCACCCAAATCTAACTCTCTGCACATGTTATATCTGCCCCACCTACAGTGCACATGGGGGGTCATTCCGAGTTGTTCACTCGAAAGCTGCTTTTAGCAGCTTTGCACACGGTATGCCGCCGCCTACTGGGAGTGAATCTTAGCTTCTTAAAATTGCGAACGAAAGATTTGCAATGTTGCGATAAGACATCTCTGTGCAGTTTCTGAGTAACTCGAAACTTACTTGGCATCTGCGATCAGTTCAGTGCTTGTCGTTCCTGGTTTGACGTCACAAACACACCCAGCGTTCGGCCAGACACTCCTCCGTTTCTCCAGCCACTCCCGCGTTTTTCCCAGAAACGGTAGTGTTTTTTCACACACACCCATAAAACGGCCAGTTTCCGCCCAGAAACACCCACTTCCTGTCAATCACAGTACGATCACCAGAACGAAGAAAAAAACGTGAGTAAAATTCCTAACTGCATAGCAAATTTACTTGGCGCAGTCGCAGTGCGAACATTGCGCATGCGCACTAAGCGGAAAATCGCTGCAATGCGAAGAAATTTACCGAGCGAACAACTCGGAATGACCCCCATGGTTTTACCCAATTGCTAACAAACTTGCTGCTGCGATCAACTCAGAATTACCCCCATAGTCTGTAAAATTTGCGATATGTTCATAATTGTATTTAAGGGACTAATACAACTGTTCTAAGCTTCCTTCCATAAATCTATTACTTTCTTCAGTGATCGGTGTAATTGATTCAGTCTGTGATATAGAAAGAAAACAACACAATAGCAAACTGTGTGATTGTGTTGTGAGCAACCTGATAGCTGCTCATCTGATAGTGGTGCCGTGTGAGTCCTTCAGAAATTGTTGAGTCTCTATGGTCCATTGCAATTCTCAGTGAGAGGTACTCACAAGAGGAGAATGAACAAAATGTATGGTAACAAGTCCGTAAGTTTAATTGTATTCGTCTATTCACTGTCTTTCCATGGAGCCACTATGGATAAGAATTCTTAATTTCTCTAACGTCCTAGTGGATGCTGGGGACTCCGTAAGGACCATGGGGAATAGACGGGCTCCGCAGGAGACAGGGCACTTTAAGAAAGAATTTGGATACTGGTGTGCTCTGGCTCCTCCCTCTATGTCCCTCCTCCAGACCTCAGTTTGAATCTGTGCCCGGACGAGCTGGGTGCAACTTAGTGAGCTCTCCTGAGCTTGCTAAAAAGAAAGTATTTTGTTAGGTTTTTTTTATTTTCAGAGAGATCTGCTGGCAAGAAACTCTCTGCTACGTGGGACTGAGGGGAGAGAAGCAGCCCTACTCACTGAAGATAGGTCCTGCTTCTTAGGCTACTGGACACCATTAGCTCCAGAGGGATCGTACACAGGATCGCACCCTTGGTCGTCCGATCCCGGAGCCGCGCCGCCGTCCCCCTCGCAGAGCCGGAAGACAGAAGCCGGTGACAGAAGCAAGAAGACTTCGAAATCGGCGGCAGAAGACTCCAGTCTTCATATGAGGTAGCGCACAGCACTGCAGCTGTGCGCCATTGCTCCCACACTAAACCCACATACTCTGGTCACTGTAGGGTGCAGGGCGCAGGGGGGGGGGGGGGCGCCCTGGGCAGCAATTAGGAACCTCTTGGCAAAAAGTGAGCATATATACAGTTGGGCACTGTATATATGCATGAGCCCCCGCCATTATTTTACATAGAAACGCGGGACAGAAGCCCGCCGCTGAGGGGGCGGGGCTTCTTCCTCAGCACTCACCAGCGCCATGTTTTTTCTCCACAGCACCGCTGAGAGGAAGCTCCCCAGTCTCTCCTCTGCAGTTACACGGTAGAAGAGGGTAAAAAGAGAGGGGGGGGCACATAATTAGGCGCAAAAATCAATATAAACAGCAGCTACTGGGTTAACATTAAGTTACTGTGTTATTCCTGGGTTAATAGCGCTGGGGTGTGTGCTGGCATACTCTCTCTCTCTGTCTCTCCAAAGGGCCTTGTGGGGGAATTGTCTTCAGATGAGCATTCCCTGAGTGTGTGGTGTGTCGGTACGTGTGTGTCGACATGTCTGAAGTAAAAGGCTCCCCTAAGGAGGAGATAGAGCAAATATGTGTGTGTGAGGGTGTCTCCGTCGACAACGCCGACATCTGTTGGATATGTGTAATTAAGTGCTAAGGTGAATTTATTGCACAAAAGATTAGAGAACAGACAGGAAATCTACCCATGTCTGTCCCTCTGTCGCAGAGACCTTCAGAGTCTCTCAATGCTCACTATCCAAAATAATTAACACTGATATCGACACGGAGGTTGACTCCAGTGTCGACTACGATAATGCAAAGTTACAGCCAAAATGGCAGAAAAGTATTCAATATATGATTATTGTAATAAAAGATGATTTGCATATCACTGATGACTCATCTGTCCCTGACACAAGGGTACACATGTTTAAGGGGAAGAAAGCTGAGGTAAATTTCCCTCCTCTCATGATGAAAAAGAGCGGGAATTTCCAGACAAGAGACTGCAGCTTCCCACAAAGAATTCTCAGGCAGTATCCTTTCCCCACTAGGGCCAGGATACGATGGGAATCTTCCCCTAGGGTGTCACGTTTGCCCAAAAGGTAGCCCTGTCGTAACAGCTATTCTCAGGGATCCTGCAGATAGCGTGCACATTCTGGTACACTACTCAGACCGGCGATTGTGTCGGCATGGGTTTATAGCGCTGTGGCAGCGTGGACAGGTACCTTATCAGCAGAGATTGAGACCCTAGTATGTAGATATATATATATATGTATATATAGAGATATATATATATATAAAAGATGCTGTCTTAAGAGATATATATATATATTTCTCTGACGTCCTAAGTGGATGCTGGGACTCCGTAAGGACCATGGGGAATAGCGGCTCCGCAGGAGACTGGGCACAACTAAAGAAAGCTTTAGGACTACCTGGTGTGCACTGGCTCCTACCTCTATGACCCTCCTCCAGACCTCAGTTAGAATTTTGTGCCCGGCTGAGCTGGATGCACACTAGGGGCTCTCCTGAGCTCCTAGAAAAAGAAAGTTTATTTTAGGTTTTTTATTTTCAGTGAGATCTGCTGGCAACAGACTCACTGCTACGAGGGACTAAGGGGAGAGAAGCGAACCTACCTGCTTGCAGCTAGCTTGGGCTTCTAAGGCTACTGGACACCATTAGCTCCAGATGGATCGAACACAGGGCCCGACCTCGATCGTCCGTTCCCGGAGCCGCGCCGCCGTCCCCCTTACAGAGCCAGAAGCAAGAAGAGTCCTGGAAATCGGCGGCAGAAGACTTCGGTCTTCAAACAAGGTAGCGCACAGCACTGCAGCTGTGCGCCATTGCCTCCCATGCACACCTCACACTCCGGTCACTGATGGGTGCAGGGCGCTGGGGGGGGGGGGGGGGGCGCCCTGGGCTGCAATATTAAGTACCTTGGCTGGCAAAAAAACACATAATATAGTCATAGAGACTATATATGTGTAAAATGCCCCTGCCAGATGTACATAGAAAAAAGCGGGAGAAGTCCGCCGAAAAAGGGGCGGGCTATCTCCCTCAGCACACTGGCACCATTTTCCCTCACAGCTCCGCTGGAAGGATCGCTCCCAGGCTCTCCCCTGCAGTTTCCAGACTACATAGGGTAAAAAAGAGAGGGGGGGCACTAAATTTAGGCGCAATATTGTGTATACAAGCAGCTATTGGGAAAAATCACTTTATAGTGTTAATCCCTGTGTTATATAGCGCTGTTGGTGTGTGCTGGCATACTCTCTCTCTCTGTCTCCCCAAAGGGCTTTGTGGGGTCCTCTCCTCAGTCAGAGCATTCCCTGTGTGTGTGCGGTGTGTCGGTACGGCTGTGTCGACATGTTTGATGAGGAGGCTTATGTGGAGGCGGAGCAAGTGCCGATAAATGTGATGTCACCCCCTGCGGGGCCGATACCTGAGTGGATGGACTTGTTGAAGGAATTACGTGAAAGTGTCAGCTCCTTACATAAAAGGTTTGACGACATATCAGATGTGGGACAGCCGGCTTCTCAGCTTGTGCCTGCCCAGCTGTCTCAAAAGCCATCAGGGGCTCTTAAACGCCCGCTACCTCAGATGGCAGACACAGATGTCGACACGGATACTGAATCCAGTGTCGACGACGATGAGACAAATGTACATTCCAATAGGGCCACACGTTACATGATTGAGGCAATGAAAAATGTGTTGCACATTTCTGATATTACCCCAGGAACCACAAAAAAGGGTATTATGTTTGGGGAGAAAAAACTACCAGTGGTTTTTCCCCCATCTGAGGAATTAAATGAGGTGTGTGAAGAAGCGTGGGCTTCCCCCGATAAGAAACTGGTAATTTCTAAAAGGTTACTAATGGCGTACCCTTTCCCGCCAGAGGATAGGTCACGTTGGGAAACATCCCCTAGGGTGGATAAAGCGCTCACACGTCTGTCAAAAAAGGTGGCACTACCGTCTCCGGACACGGCCGCCCTAAAGGAGCCTGCTGATAGGAAGCAGGAGGCTATCCTGAAGTCTGTATATACACACGCAGGTATTATACTGAGACCAGCTATTGCTTCAGCATGGATGTGCAGTGCTGCAGCTGCGTGGTCAGATTTCCTGTCGGAAAATATTGATACCCTAGACAGGGACACTATATTGCTATCCATAGAGCATATAAAAGACGCAGTCTTATACATGAGAGATGCACAGAGGGATATTTGCCGGCTGGCATCTAAAATAAGTGCAATGTCCATTTCTGTCAGGAGAGTATTATGGACTCGGCAGTGGACGGGTGATGCAGATTCTAAAAGGCACATGGAAGTTTTGCCTTATAAGGGTGAGGAGTTATTCGGGGATGGTCTCTCGGACCTCGTTTCCACAGCAACAGCTGGGAAGTAGGCATTTTTACCCCATGTTCCCTCACAGCCAAAGAAAGCACCGTATTATCAGGTACAGTCCTTTCGGCCCCATAAAGGCAAGCGGGTTAAAGGCGCGTCCTTTCTGCCCAGAGGCAGAGGTAGAGGGAAAAAGCTGCAGCATACAGCCAGTTCCCAGGAGCAAAAGTCCTCCCCCGCTTCCTCCAAGTCCACCGCATGACGCTGGGGCTCCACAGGCGGAGCCAGGTACGGTGGGGGCCCGTCTCAAAAACTTCAGCAATCAGTGGGCTCGCTCACGGGTGGATCCCTGGATCCTTCAAGTAGTATCTCAGGGGTACAAGCTGGAATTCGAGACGTCTCCCCCCCCGCCGTTTCCTCAAATCTGCCTTGCCAACAACTCCCTCAGGCAGGGAGGCAGTGCTAGAGGCAATTCACAAGCTGTATTCCCAGCAGGTGATAGTCAAGGTGCCCCTCCTTCAACAAGGACGGGGTTACTATTCCACAATGTTTGTGGTACCGAAACCGGACGGTTCGGTGAGACCCATTTTAAATTTGAAATCCTTGAACACATATATAAAAAAATTCAAGTTCAAGATGGAATCGCTCAGGGTGGTTATTTCAAGCCTGGACGAGGGGGATTACATGGTATCACTGGACATCAAGGATGCTTACCTGCATGTCCCCATTTACCATCATCACCAGGAGTACCTCAGATTTGTGGTACAGGATTGTCATTACCAATTCCAGACGTTGCCGTTTGGTCTGTCCACGGCACCGAGGGTATTTACTAAGGTAATGGCCGAAATGATGATACTCCTTCGAAAAAAGGGAGTTTTAATTATCCCATACTTGGACGATCTCCTGATAAAGGCGAGGTCCAGGGAGCAGTTGTTGGTCGGGGTAGCACTATCTCGGGAGGTGCTACAACAGCACGGTTGGATTCTAAATATTCCAAAGTCACAGCTGGTCCCTACGACACGTCTACTGTTCCTGGGGATGGTTCTGGACACAGAACAGAAAAAAGTGTTTCTCCCGGAGGAGAAAGCCAAGGAGCTGTCATCTCTAGTCAGAGGCCTCCTGAAACCAAAACAGGTGTCGGTGCATCACTGCACGCGAGTCCTGGGAAAAATGGTAGCTTCCTACGAAGCAATTCCATTCGGCAGGTTCCATGCAAGGACTTTTCAGTGGGACCTGTTGGACAAGTGGTCCGGATCGCATCTTCAGATGCATCGGCTGATAACCCTGTCTCCAAGGACCAGGGTGTCTCTGCTGTGGTGGCTGCAAAGTGCTCATCTTCAAGAGGGCCGCAGATTCGGCATACAGGACTGGGTCCTGGTGACCACGGATGCCAACCTTCGAGGCTGGGGGGCAGTCACACAGGGAAGAAACTTACAAGGACTATGGTCAAGTCAGGAGACTTCCCTACACATAAATATTCTGGAACTGAGGGCCATTTACAATGCCCTAAGTCAGGCAAAACCCCTGCTTCAAAACCAGCCGGTACTGATCCAGTCAGACAACATCACGGCAGTCGCCCATGTAAACCGACAGGGCGGCACAAGAAGCAGGACGGCGATGGCAGAAGCCACAAGGATTCTCCGATGGGCGGAAAATCACGTGTTAGCACTGTCAGCAGTGTTCATTCCGGGAGTGGACAACTGGGAAGCAGATTTCCTCAGCAGGCACGACCTCCACCCGGGAGAGTGGGGACTTCATCCAGAAGTCTTCCAACTGATTGTAAACCGTTGGGAAAGGCCACAGGTGGACATGATGGCGTCCCGCCTCAACAAAAAGCTAGAAAGATATTGCGCCAGGTCAAGAGACCCTCAGGCGATAGCTGTGGACGCTCTAGTGACACCGTGGGTGTACCGGTCGGTTTATGTGTTCCCTCCTCTTCCTCTCATACCCAAGGTACTGAGGATAATAAGGAGAAGAGGAGTAAGAACTATACTCATTGTTCCGGATTGGCCAAGAAGAGCTTGGTACCCGGAACTTCAAGAAATGATCTCAGAGGACCCATGGCCTCTGCCGCTCAGACAGGCCCTGCTGCAGCAGGGGCCCTGTCTGTTCCAAGACTTACCGCGGCTGCGTTTGACGGCATGGCGGTTGAACACCGGATCCTGAAGGAAAAGGGCATTCCGGAGGAAGTAATTCCTACGCTGATTAAAGCTAGGAAAGAAGTGACCGCAAACCATTATCACCGCATTTGGCGAAAATATGTTGCGAGGTGTGAGGCCAGGAAGGCCCCAACGGAGGAATTTCAGCTGGGCCGTTTTCTGCACTTCCTACAGTCAGGGGTGACTATGGGCCTAAAATTGGGTTCCATTAAGGTCCAGATTTCGGCTCTATCGATTTTCTTCCAGAGAGAACTGGCTTCACTACCTGAAGTTCAGACTTTTGTTAAGGGAGTGCTGCATATTCAGCCCCCTTTTGTGCCTGCAGAGGCACCTTGGGATCTCAACGTGGTGTTGGATTTCCTAAAGTCACATTGGTTTGAGCCACTTAAAACCGTGGAATTAAAATATCTCACGTGGAAAGTGGTCATGCTGTTGGCCTTGGCTTCGGCCAGGCGTGTGTCAGAATTGGCGGCTTTGTCATGTAAAAGCCCTTATCTGATTTTCCATATGGATAGGGCAGAATTGAGGACTCGTCCCCAGTTTCTCGGGCCCGAGTAAAACCGAGTAAAACCGAATCCGCTCATCACTAGGCCTCAGGTGGTATCAGCCTTTCATTTGAACCAACCTATCGTGGTGCCTGCGGCTACTAAAGACTTGGAGGCTTCCAAGTTGTTGGACGTAGTCAGGGCCCTGAGAATTTATGTTTCCAGGACAGCTAGTGTCAGGAAAACTGACTCATTGTTTATCCTGTATGCACCCAACAAGCTGGGTGCTCCTGCTTCAAAGCAGACTATTGCTCGCTGGATCTGTAGTACGATTTAGCTTGCACATTCTGCGGCTGGACTGCCGCATCCTAAATCAGTGAAAGCCCATTCCACGAGGAAGGTGGGCTCTTCTTGGGCGGCTGCCCGAGGGGTCTCGGCTCTACAACTTTGCCGAGCAGCTACTTGGTCGGGGTCAAACACATTTGCTAAATTCTACAAGTTTGACACCCTGGCTGAGGAGGACCTAGAGTTTGCCCATTCGGTGCTGCAGAGTCATCCGCACTCTCCCGCCCGTTTGGGAGCTTTGGTATAATCCCCATGGTCCTTATGGAGTCCCAGCATCCACTTAGGACGTCAGAGAAAATAAGATTTTGCTCACCAGTAAATCTATTTCTCGTAGTCCGTAGTGGATGCTGGGCGCCCGTCCCAAGTGCGGATTGTCTGCAATACTTGTATATAGTTATTGTTTAACTAAAGGGTTATTGTTGAGCCATCTGTTGAGAGGCTCAGTTATTGTTCATACTGTTAACTGGGTATAGTATCACGAGTTATACGGTGTGATTGGTGTGGCTGGTATGAGTCTTACCCGGGATTCAAAATCCTTCCTTATTGTGTCAGCTCTTCCGGGCACAGTATCCTAACTGAGGTCTGGAGGAGGGTCATAGAGGGATGAGCCAGTGCACACCAGGTAGTCCTAAAGCTTTCTTTAGTTGTGCCCAGTCTCCTGCGGAGCCGCTATTCCCCATGGTCCTTACGGAGTCCCAGCATCCACTACGGACTACGAGAAATAGATTTACCGGTGAGTAAAATCTTATTATATATAAAAAATGCCCAAAGAGACATGAGTATACTGGGTCCTAGAGTCAAAGCTATGTCGATTTCTGCTTGACGTGTCCTGTAGAATATGCAATGGACAGATGATGCCGACATAAGAGGCATATGTAAGGCTGAGGATTGTGTGGAGAAGGGTTCTCGGACCTGGTCTCCATAGCTATAGCTGGTAATTCTGATATTTTGCCTTATATTCCTGCACAGCCTAGGAAAGCACGACATTATCAAATGCAGCCTATTGAACAAAGAAACAAGAAAGTCCGGGTGCGTCCTTTCTTGCCAGAGGCGGGGGCAGAGGAAAGAAGCTGCACAACACAGCAAGGTCCCAGGAACAGAAGTCCTCCCCGGCCTCTACAAAAATCCACCGCATGTCGCTGGGGCTCCACAGGCGGAGCTAGGCCCGGTGGGGGCACGCCTGCGTAAGTTCAGCCACAAGTGGGTTCACTCCCTGTTAGATCCCTGGGCAATAGATATTGTGTCTCAGGGATGCAAGCTGGACTTTGAGAAGATGCCCCCTCACCGACGGCCCTGCCGGCTTCCCCCCACGAGAGGGAAACAGTGTTAACTGCAATTCACAAATTGTATCTTCAGCAGGTGGTGGTCAAGGTTCCCCTCCTTCAACAAGGAAAGGGTTATTATTCGACCATGTTTGTGGTACCGAAACCGGACGGTTCGGTCAGACCCATATTGAATTTAAAATCCCTGAACATATATTTGAAAAGGTTCAAGTTCAAGATGTAATCGCTCAGAGCGGTCATCGCAAGCCTGGAAGGGGGGGATTTTATGGTGTCTCTGGACATAAAGGATGCATACCTTCATGTCCCCATTTATCCACCTCATCAGGCGTACCTCAGATTTGTGGTACAGGATTGTCATTACCCATTCCAGACGTTGCCGTTTGGTCTCTCCACGGCACCAAGAATATTTACCAAGGTAATGGCAGAAAGGATGGTGCTCCTGCGAAAGCAGGGGGTCACAATTATCCCATACTTGGACGATCTCCTCATAAAAGGCGAGGTCCGGAGAGCAGTTGCTGATCAGCTTAGCACACTCTCGGGAAGTGTTACAACAGCACGGCTGGATTCTAAATATTCCAAAGTCGCAGCTGATTCCTACGACGCGTCTGCCCTTCGTGGGCATGATTCTGGACACAGACCAGAAGAAGGTTTTTCTCCCGACGGAGAAGGCGCAGGAACTCATGACACTGGTCAGAGACCTCTTAAAACCGATCACATCTACGGATGCATCGGTTGATCACCCTGTCCCCCAGGGCCAGGGTGTCTCTTCTGTGGTGGCTGCAGAGTGCTCACCTTCTCGAGGGCCGCAGGTTCGGCATTCAGGACTGGGTCCTGGTGACCACGGATGCAAGCCTCCGAGGGTGGGGGGCAGTCACACAGGGAAGAAATTTCCAGGGTCTGTGGTCAAGTCAGGAGACTTGCCTTCACATCAATATCCTGGAACTAAGGGCCATATACAACGCCCTAAGTCAAGCGGAGACCCTGCTTCGCGACCAATCGGTGCTGATTCAGTCAGACAACATCACCGCAGTGGCTCATGTAAACCGCCAAGGCGCCACAAGGAGCAGGGTGGCGATGGCGGAAGCCACCAGAATTCTTCGCTGGGCGGAGAATCACGTAAGAGCACTGTCAGCAGTGTTCATTCCGGGAGTGGACAACTGGGAAGCAGACTTCCTCAGCAGGCGCGACCTCCACCCGGGAGAGTGGGGACTTCATCAAGAAGTCTTCAAGCAGATTGCAAGGCGGTGGGAACTGCCACAGGTGGACATGATGGCATCCCGCCTCAACAAAAAGATACAGAGATATTGCGCCAGGTCAAGAGACCCTCAGGCGATAGCTGTAGACGCACTAGTGACACCGTGGGTGTTCCAGTCAGTTTATGTATTTCCTCCTCTTCCTCTCATACCAAAGGTGCTGAGAATCATAAGAAAAAGAGGAGTGAGAACAATACTCATTGTTTCCGGATTGGCCAAGAAGGACTTGGTATCCGGATCTGCAAGAAATGCTCACAGAGGACCCATGGCCTCTGCCTCTAATACAGGACTTGTTGCAACAGGGGCCCTGTCTGTTCCAAGACTTACCGCGGCTGCGTTTGACGGCATGGCGTTTGAACGCTGGATCCTAGCAGAAAAAGGCATTCCGGATGAGGTCATTCCTACGCTGATAAAGGCTAGGAAGGACGTGACGGCTAAACATTATCACCGTATATGGCGAAAATATGTTGCTTGGTGTGAGGCCAGGAATGCCCCTACGGAGGAATTCCAGCTGGGCCGTTTCCTTCACTTCCTACAGTCGGGAGTGACTTTGGGCCTGAAATTGGGTTCCATTAAGGTCCAGATTTCGGCTCTATCCATTTTCTTTCAAAAAGAACTGGCTTCTCTTCCTGAAGTCCAGACGTTTGTAAAAGGAGTGCTGCATATTCAGCCCCCTTTTGTGCCTCCAGTGGCACCTTGGGATCTTAACGCGGTGTTGAGTTTCCTGAAGTCACACTGGTTTGAGCCACTCAAAACCGTGGAGTTAAAATTTCTCACGTGGAAGGTGGTCATGCTATTAGCTTAGGCTTCAGCTAGGCGTGTGTCAGAATTAGCGGCTTTGTCACATAAAAGCCCCTATCTGGTTTTCCATATGGACAGGGCAGAATTGAGGACCCGTCCACAATTTCTGCCAAAAGTGGTGTCATTCTTTCATATGAACCAACCTATTGTGGTGCCTGTGGCTACTCGTGACTTGGAGGATTCCGAGTTACTAGATGTGGTCAGGGCTTTGAAGGTTTATGTAGCCAGAACGGCTAGAGTCAGAGAACTGAGTCGCTGTTTATCCTGTATGCATCCTACAAGCTGGGTGCTCCTGCTTCAAAGCAAACTATTGCTCGCTGGATCTGTAACACGATTCAGCAGGCTCATTCTGCGGCTGGATTGCCGTTTCCAAAATCAGTAAAAGCCCACTCCACAAGAAAGGTGGGCTCTTCTTGGGCGGCTGCCCGAGGGGTCTCGGCATTACAACTTTGCCGAGCGGCTACTTGGTCAGGTTCAAACACTTTTGCAAAGTTCTACAAGTTTGATACCCTGGCTGAGGAGGACCTTGTGTTTGCTCATTCGGTGCTGCAGAGTCATCTGCACTCTCCCGCCCGTTTGGGAGCTTTGGTATAATCCCCATGGTCCTTACGGAGTCCCCAGCATCCACTAGGACGTTAGAGAAAATAAGATTTTACTTACCGGTAAATCTATTTCTCGTAGTCCGTAGTGGATGCTGGGCGCCCGTCCAAAGTGCGCACTTCTTCTGCAATACTTGTATATAGTTATTGCTTAAATAAGGGTTATGTTTGGTTGCATCAGGGTTGATCTGATGCTCCGTTGTTGTTCATACTATTAACTGGGTAAGTTTATCACAAGTTATACGGTGTGATTGGTGTGACTGTTATGAGTCTTGCCCTGGATTCCAAAATCCTTTCCTTGTACTGTCAGCTCTTTCGGGCACAGTTTCTCTAACTGAGGTCTGGAGGAGGGACATAGAGGGAGGAGCCAGAGCACACCAGTATCCAAATTCTTTCTTAAAGTGCCCTGTCTCCTGCAGAGCCCGTCTATTCCCCATGGTCCTTACGGAGTCCCCAGCATCCACTACGGACTACGAGAAATAGATTTACCAGTAAGTAAAATCTTATTTTATGATAAACAATACAAATAATTTTGCACAACGGGGGGGCGAATATAGTAGGGTGTGAGAATCGGGAAGTGATTTTAAGAGAGTTCTCCTGTTTTTTTTTTAAATGGCAATAATTTTCATGACAAAAGCAGGTTGATTTTGCCATTTAAATGATTGCCACTTTAATAAAATCAGGTGAACTCTCACAAAATCTCTCACTTTCTGATTCTCACACCCTATTACATTTCCCCCCACGTGTCCTACGAAATGTCGGTATTAATAAAAGAGTTGCACTACTATAAATATAATAAAATATTGCTTATCTATATTCAATTCTGGTGATAATTGCATGATAAAGGTAAAGCAAGATTAACTGCAAAATACACAGAAAGTGGTGTTTTATGAAGAGACTGTTGGAGCTCAAAGCTAGATAAAGAGTGGTGTTCATGGGATATGTATCCCCCCTCCCTCCCTGTCAGGGAGCCCCCAGCCAGAGCAAATTGACATCACACTAGCTCTCTTTCATTTGCAGCAGCAGAACTAGGCAGCCAGAATGTGAGCAGGGCCGTATGCAGTGCAGAAGTATTTGGTTTCATGAGCTAATGTTGAAGCCTACAGACCAGAGGAAAGATAGGAGGTCGAGATAGCTGTAAGTGACCTAGGGATCCCAGCTACTGGGTCCTATAAACCTGTTTTCTAATGACAACATTTGGGCCTACAGAGAGACATACAGAGAGTCCTCCTGAGTCCTGACCCAGTGTGTTCATAGTACAGTGGCTGCTGCTGTTCTTGAATGTGACAAGATAAATTATAGATTTTATTTTTCTATGTGTATTTTAAGGTTGTTTAAGTTGTCTTTGTTCAACTACAGGAAAGCTTTATAAAATAGTTGTCTCTGAGTTAGGTGAAGCTATAAACAGTACCCAGGCATTATTAAACTATAAGTTTAAATAGAATATACACCATTGGTTTAAATTTAATATGCACAATCCATACCTTCCAACATGATCCATTACAGGAGAGACAACATGCTCTCTACCTGGACTTTCCCTTAATTCATGATTGCAGTCACCTGTGTTGAAATACCTTTCTTATTAAATAGTTCAACACAGGTGATGCTAATCATACAGTATATTAAGAGGGAAGTCCAGGCAGAGAGCATTTTGTCCCTCTTAGATTGGGTCATGTTGGGAGGTATGCACAATCCAATATACACCCTCCAGGCCCCCCTGTCTTAAGTGCCCCAGGTCCCCACAAGGCTTAATACAGTCCTGTTGGAGCTGGCGGGATTACCTTTCTCATGGTACTGTATATAGTCTTCCACTACTAGGACTTATATCAGATAAATCAAATTTTTTGAATTTTTAAAGTAATAACAATGCATTTTTTTAATACAGTGTATTGCTATTTTTTATTTACATGTAATTCTGCACTATTATAACTACAGTATTGTTTATCATACAATATAGATTTTATATCCATGCTATACCAGATCCTTTTAGTTACATCCAAAAAGCCATTAAAATGTATTATATAGTGTAGGGGTTCTCAACACCAGTCCTCAGGTGCCACCAGCAGGTCATGTTTTTTTGGGTTTCTTTAATCATGCACAGGTGAGTTAATCTATATTGCTGGCTCAGTAGTAAACATCCCTCCTGTTTCCACAGACAGTAGTCCTCAAAACATCACCTGTTGGGAAAACTTGAGGGTTACGTACCTTTTGATATTATGGGGCTGATTCGGACGCAGTGGCGATTTCAGATGAGCGATCATACTTTTGAGGGCATCTAAGATCTGCCGCTTGTGTACGAACACACAGACATCTAGCTCCTATCGGTCAATAATCGAACTTCTGAGTAACCTTATTGTTGCGCAGCATGACATTCAAATGTTAGACTGCATACTGGATCACAGTCGCAAGCTGTGGCACGCCCCTGAAATCGTCGTGACACGCCTTCATGTGAGTCACCACTCCCCCGTTTCCTCCCACAACTGCTCCCTGTCAATCACTTTGCATATAAATCCTCTCTGTGACTGCCATCGCATGACCATTGCAGCACATGCACAGTGCAACTTATACACTTAGGCAGTGGCAAAAAATCTCTCCACCGTATACGTGGAAATTGCATTCATCCCTTGTTGTAGCTGCGATTGATGTACACATGGCATGCTCAGTCTCAGAAATGTTTCAAAAATGCATTTGGTGTTTGTGGGCGGTCACAGAGAGTGGCTTAGCGGACACATGGAGATGGTCCATCATATGGAGTATGGCGTGTTATGAGAATGTTGCGGCCATGTCCCTGATAGTGCATACAGAGGCCCAGAAGCCAATACTCAGGAGAATCTGCGCCTGCCATGGAGCTGGTGCACGTTCTGATGGTGTGTCCGATGATGTATCTAAGTCCTTGCACATGCAGACGAATGTATTTACAATATATAATTAATTCACCAAGATCACATTACTCTGCAGTATGCGCTATTGTGGGTTGTTTTCAGTTTCCTATAACACCCATTACTTACACCGATTATTGAGGAAGCCAATGTTTTAGTGAGAGATATTCACAAAGTTTTGCTTGCCCCTCTTAATCATTCTGGGAAAGTAGTCATATCATGTAGTGTTTTTAACATTTGGCTTTTATACTGTATAAAACACTCAAGCAACTTTCATTTGTCACAAAAGAATAGTTATAGGACATAATCTTCAGATGTATTAATATAGATTGCCCATGTGTTGTGTTAACATTGTGCATTTGCTCATTGTTACTATGTGTGTGAGTCCCTGTGCCTCTGAGTGTGCGTTTGCTCATTGTTACTATGTGTTTGTGAGTCCCTGTGGCTCTGAGTGTACGTTTGCTCATTGTTACTATGTGTGTGTGAGTCCCTGTTCCTCTGAGTGTGCGTTTGCTCATTGTTACTATTTCTGTGTGAGTCCCTGTGGCTCTGAGTGTGCGTTTGCTCATTGTTACTATGTGTGTGTGTGTGTGTGTGTGTGTGTGTGTGTGTGTGTGTGTGTGTGTGTGTGTGAGTCCCTGTGGCTCTGAGTGTGCATTTACTCATTGTTACTATGTGTGTGTGAAAGTCCCTGTGGCTCTGAGTGTGCATTTGCTCATTGTTACTAAGTGTGTGAGTCCCTGTGGCTCTCAGTGTGCATTTGTTCATTGTTACTATGTGTGTGAGAGTCCCTGTGCCTCTGAGTGTGTGTTTGCTCATTGTTAATATGTGTGTGTGAGTCCCTGTGGCTCCGAGTGTGCATTTGCTCATTCTTACTATGTGTGTGAGAGTCCCTGTTCCTCTGAGTGTGCGTTTGCTCATTGTTACTATGTGTGTTAGAGTCCCTGTGGCTCTGAGTGTGCGTTTGCTCATTCTTACTATGTGTGTGAGAGTCCCTGTTCCTCTGAGTGTGCATTTGTTCATTGTTACTATGTGTGTGAGAGTCCCTGTGCCTCTGAGTGTGCATTTGCTCATTGCTACTATGTGTGTGAGAGTCCCTGTGCCTCTGAGTGTGCATTTGCTCATTGCTACTATGTGTGTGAGAGTCCCTGTTCCTCTGAGTGTGCATTTGCTCATTCTTACTATGTGGGTGAGAGTCCCTGTGGCTCTGAGTGTGCGTTTGCTCATTGTTACTATGTGTATGAGAGTCCCTGTGGCTCTGAGTGTGCATTTGCTCATTGTTACTATGTGTGTGAGAGTCCCTTTGGCTCTGAGTTTGCATTTGCTTATTGTTACTATGTGTGTGAGTCCCTGTGGCTCTGAGTGTGCATTTGTTCATTGTCACTATGTGTGTGAGAGTCATTGTGGCTCTGAGTGTGCATTTTATCTTAGTGGCATGGGAGACTTGAACAGTCCTCAAGAGGTTCTCTCTTTAGAATGGGCTCTGATCAGTAGCAGTCATAGCAATAAATGTATTTATAGTACAGTATATAAGGGGTCATTCCGAGTTGATCGCTTGCTAGCAGTTTTTAGCAGCCGTGCAAATGCATAGTCGCCGCCCACGGGGAAGTGTATTTTCGCTTTGCAGGAGTGAGAAC
This sequence comes from Pseudophryne corroboree, assembly GCF_028390025.1. Classification (NCBI taxonomy): domain Eukaryota; kingdom Metazoa; phylum Chordata; class Amphibia; order Anura; family Myobatrachidae; genus Pseudophryne; species Pseudophryne corroboree. The sequence continues at coordinate 776,371,982 of NC_086447.1, read as the reverse complement.
GCCTGTGCAGCAGAGCGCCTGAAAACACATCTTGTGCAAAACAAGACCAGCCCTGGAGTTACATTTCCTGTGCGATGATTGCTGTGACGAGTAACACGGTAATGACGTCAGCAAACGCCCAGCCACGCCTGCCTTTTTCCAAACACTCCCAGAAAACGGTCAGTTGACACCCATAAACGCCCTCTTTCTGTTAATCTCCTTGCGTTCGACTGTGCGAATGGAATCGTCGCTAGAACCTTTGCAAAAACACAATGGACTTCGTACCCGTATGAAGTGCGTGCACATTGCGGTGCATACGCATGCGCAGATTAGCCTTTTTTTCACTGATCGCTATGCAGCGAACAACGGCAGCTAGCGATCAACTCGGAATGACCCCCATAGTGCTTATCCCCAACAGGACACAAGGAGTCCTGTATGGATGGAAAATAACATGTGATGTGCAAAAGAAAACATGGCTAAAGCAGATTACCCAACACCTAGAACTATTGCACTTCCATAATGATGATGCCAAGCAAGTGGCGTGCGAATATTAGATTCCCTGCCTTTGGCTGTCATAGTGCCGGCAAGCTTACCCCACTGGCGCTGACAATTAAGGGAGATATCCAATTAGCTGTGGTAAATGACTGCGGCTAATTGTCCTACCGGGGACTATCCAGTTAGCCGCGCATTGCTATCGCCAGTGTTAGATTGGCCTGCATGCAGGCACAATCTAGCGCATCGCTCATTTCACCCGCTGGGTGAAATGATCGCCCCCCCCCCCCCCCCCGTCTGACCCAATCACTCACCAAACAGAGCGCTGTGCTAAGCAGGGGGTGAGATGTGTGCTGAGCGGTCTGTGAAAGATTACTCAGCACACATCTCCCCCCACATCTTCCCGTGTGTACTGGGCTTTATAGTTTTCTGTTACTGAGCTAGAACCTGTATTTCTTATAAATGTTTCCACTGTTCACTACATTCATGGAAATGTACTGTATTATTCACTTGTACTGGGGATAACATGGAGTCTTTATCTGTCATCTTATTAGATGACAGATAAATCTGTCTGACAGAAATGGCCTATTGTGAGAGATAAAGCTAATTAGAAATGAAGCAGATTACAACATAAAGACTGATGTGAATGTAGATATCGTTTGATCCTAGTTGTCAGAACACTCAGACTGTTCAATTATTTAGGTTTGCCAGAAGTGTTGTGTACAAAAAAAAAGTAAAAACGTACGCCAAAATGTACCGCTACACAACAACATGTATTAATGCTGTGTCATATAGAAGTGTGTTTGATACAATCTTGCCACATTAGTTTATTTGGAATCTCACATCAATACTCTGTGCTGTTGGGGACTCTGCTCCTCCCCCTGTTTAACATTGTGCCTGTGGCTTCCTGCTGCCACTAGTCCCCGGAGCCTTATCCTCACAAACAAAATCAGGAAGGGTACAGGTGTGGTATGAAATCTATAATAATAATATTAATAATAATAATAATAATATATTATAAGATCAGCAGATCCACTTCCTTCTGCTGGAGTGTAACGACCTTGGGGTCTATTTATTAAGATTCCTCTGAATTTTTTTACTCTTTTTTTTTTTTTAAATCAGTGATAGAGATTTTTTTTTGCCGCAGTTTATCATAAAAAAGGAACCATGGCAGCCGGGCAATGCTCAGCTCGCTGAGGCAATTCAAAGAGACGGCTTATTGGCTACTGCATTCGTGTTAGGGTTGGAAGCCTGGAGTCAGGCTCCCAGTTCCAGATTCAATTAAAAAAACATATATATTTTTAGAAAACACAAAAAATGTTAACAAAAATTATTTGTAGGCAAAAAAAAAAAAAAATTTGAAAATTGCTTTCTTTAAATAATGAAGCATCTTTTCCTGTGGACAGCACGGCTAATGTAATTCTTAGATGCAGTCAATTGTCACATGACAGCTCTAGTACTTGTGCTGCAGCTGTACGTGATAAGTGTCATTTCCCATACTTTGTATACTGACGCATTGCAGAATACTCCTGGTGCAAGCTATTGCTTGTAACAGCCTTCATCAGGTTTGGTAATGCAGTGGCATGATAAATAGACCCCCAAATCTCATGTCCTCTTCGTCCACATTGACTACTCAGTATTCTTTTAATAAACATGAGATGTAAACTTATACACAAATTAATATAATCTGTAATCAGATGCCTTTTTGCTAGGATAGATACTGTAGGTAAAATAGGTAATTTGGTCAGAATATTTTTAGTGGGTCCCCTACCAAACGATACTCAAAAGTACATTACCTCACAGTATATTTATTTTTATGTAGAGTAAATAAACTATTCCATAACTTGAAAATCAAAATGAAGAAAGTAGGTACATTGGGTCTAATTTAGATATGGGGCCAGTTGTAATAGCGTCCGAGTTTGCTGGAGGTGCGGTATGCCGCCCAAACTCGTACGGTTTTTATTAAAGGGGCAATCCTTTACAAGGCAAAACCATGCTATGTTAATGATTGCCCCTTTAAAAATATGTCACAGTGTGGCCGGCATCCTGCACCTCCGGTAAACTCGGCCCATGGTTCTTGGTAGTGCTGGTGCTATCTTTTGCTGATTGCAATTGCGATTATATGCTAATGTGGGCAGATGCTAACCTGAGCATAGGGACACCCACTGCTGTTGCATCATTTTCGTCTGACGGGTTACAACTGCTGATATATGGGTACCTTCATCACAAATCAGTTCATGTCGCAGAGTCTGAGTGCCTACGAAAACGTGCTTGCTGAGCTGCTCTCCCGGGATGCAGAGGACTCTCCAGTAGTGAGTAGGATGTCAACTGCGCTGTCTGAACAGCCATGACACGTCTGCGGTTACCCAACCACTCCTCATTACCACTTCCAAACGCTGTCTACTTGTCACTCACTTTGCGACTAATTCCTTGATGTGACCGATTGAATCACGGCTCAGACGCATGCGCAGTAAGAAAACATTGGCTGATTTATGGACAATAGCCACTTTGCAACCGCACCTGAATTAGGCCCATTGAGCGCCTTATGCATACGTCCCCATCTTCCTGATTTAAATTTTGAATGTGAAAGTCTGGAAGGTATTTCCATGAAACCACCATAAAAGCAAAATATTTTATTGTCAGTTATGATACATTTGTTAGCCTTTTACTGATGTTGGGATATATTTATGAGTATGCTAAAGGATCATGCACCAAACATCTCCCATTCTTTCATTTGGAGCAATGAAGCAGAAGGCTTGTGTGCTGAGTGTGCATAGATTCTCAGGTTGATGAGATAATGTATTCCACGCTTGGATACGAAACTGCTCAGTCAGATCAGGTAGCTATGTCCTGTAAAATAATATATAAGCGATATGTGTCACTGACCTAGGTTGGGGGTGTTGTGAACTCGGGGGTTCTCCCGATGGTAAGGGAGAGGAACCACAGTTGGGTCGGAACAGGGATGGCTTGATATAGGTCTTCCTCATACAGGACTCTGACAGTATAGCTTGGTGAAAATATTAAAGGACTTTATTGCAGGAAGAGAGCAACACAATGTCACATAACAGAGAAGGAGCGTATGGAGAAATGTCCAGGAAGTACTTGTGAGTGATGGTAAAAGATACTGGTGACTGAAGAACTTGAGAGCAGTGGTTAAAAGACACTAATGATTTGAAGAACTTGAGAGCGGTGATTAAGACTCTGATGATTTGAAGAACTTGAGAGCGGTGGTTAAAGACACTGATGATTTGAAGAACTTGAGAGCAGTGGTTAAAGACACTGATGATTTGAAGAACTTGAGAGCGGTGGTTAAGACACTGATGATTTGAAGAACTTGAGAGCGGTGGTTAAAGACACTGATGGTTTTAAGAACTTGTGAGCGGTGGTTAAAGACACTGAGGATTTGTATAACTGGAGAGCGAGGGTTAAAGACACTGAGGACTTGTATAACTTGAGAGCGAGAGTTTAAAGACACTGAGAACTTGTATAACTTGAGAGCGAGGGTTAAAGGCACTGAGGACTTGTATAACTTGAGAGCGAGGGTTAAAGGCACTGAGGACTTGTATAACTTGAGAGCAAGGGTTAAAGGCACTGAGGACTTGTATAACTTGAGAGCGACATTTAACCTGCAGCCCACGCTGACTCCAAGAAGCACTGGTGACTAGAGCGCAATGGAACCCAGCAGCGGCTGGGAACGCTGGAAGCTGTGCAACAACTGACACCTGGAAGTGCCGGAGACACTGGGGTATGCTGCAGAGAGATCCGCCGAGGACAGAAGCACTGGCATCCACTTCAGGGGAAAAGACGATACTCAGGCGCTGAGGCGCTGCCCGGCGTCTGCCTTTGAATCTCGCGCCTCCGCTGGATTGGCGGAACAGTCTGATGACGTCACCTGTCCCCGCCCACGTGATGCCGAGTGTCATGGCGGCGCCCCCTGCACCGGGGAACCGCCGGGAGCCGCGCCAGCCAGGCGCCGGAGCCCGTGGACCACCGAAGGCGGAGACCGCAACACAGACCAGCAGGCACGCAGGGGTAAGCCCGGTGAACGCCGCCTATGGCGTGTGACAGTACCCCCTCCTCCAGGAGTGGCCCCCGGACACTTTCCAGGTTTTGTTGGATGTCTGAAATGGAAAATCCGCACCAGTCGGGGAGCCATCACTTCAGTAGCCTTGACCCAGCTCCTCTGCTCGGGGCCAAAACCTTTCCACTCCACCAAATACTGTAGATTCTTGTGAAGATAACGAGAGTCAAGAATAGCTTTGATTTCAAAGTCCGTTCCAGCTTCAGACTCTGCAGAGGTTGGCCTCGGGGACTTTAAATGGAACCGGTTTAAAATAAGAGGGCGAAGGAAAGAGACATGAAAGGAGTTTGGTATCCGGAGGTGGGAAGGCAATGCCAATTTGCAGACAACCGGGTTCAGGACTTGTAACACGGGGTAAGGACCAATAAACTTTGGGGCGAATTTCATAGTGGGCACCCTTAACCGGAGGTTGCGGGTGGAAAGCCATACCCTGTCACCAACCTTGTATTGGGGAGCTGCTCGTCGCTTCCTATCCACAAAGAACTTATAGCGGCCGGAAACTCTCTTGAGATTAGCATGAACTCGACTCCAAATTGGAAGTGCCGAAGAGTAGAAGCTGCAGCAGGAACATCCTCCGGAGGACAAATGGGTAATTCAGGAACTTGAGGATGGAACCCATAATTAATGAAAAATGGGGACTCACCAGTCGAAGAGTGGTACAGATGATTATGGGCAAACTCGGCCGATGGCAACAGTTCCACCCAATCATCTTGCGAGGGAGAAAGATAAACACGGAGAAAAGTCTCTAAATCTTGATTGACGCGTTCAGATTGCCCATTGGCTTGTGGATGGTAAGTGGATGAAAACTTGAGTTTTATTTGTAAGCCCGTACAGAGAGCTCTCCAGAATCTTGCAGTGTATTGTACCCCCCGGTCAGAGACGATTTCCTGAGGTAAGCCGTGCAGGCGGAAATGTTCTCGGATAAATAACAAAGCCAACTTGGTAGCTGATGGTAACCCAGTCAAAGGTACAAAATGTGCCATCTTAGAGAAACGGTCGATAATTACCCAGACAGTATTGTGACCCTTGGAGAAGGGCAATTCGGTGACAAAGTCCATAGAGATATGGGTCCAAGGCCTCTGAGGAATGGACAGTGGATGCAACAACCCCGCAGGAGGCAAACAAGGAATTTTGTGCTGAGCACACTGAGGACATGAGTTGACATAATCTTGAATATCCTTCTTCATAGTGTCCCACCAGTGAGACCTTTGTAGAAACTCCCACATCTTTTGAACTCCAGGATGACCGGAAAACTTGGAAACATGAGCCCACTGCAACAATCTTGGTCGAAATTTAGCTGGCACAGACATTCTCCCAGGAGGAGGACCCAAAGCGGTAGGAGCCTCTGACATAGAAACTGGACTGAGAATCAAAGCCTTCTCAATGGAATTCTCCTCATCCGAAGCTGTTAAGGAACGGGATAAAGCATCAGCCTTGGTGTTAAAAGTCCCAGCCCGGTACTTAATAACAAACGAAAACCGGGTAAAGAAGAGCGCCCATCTAGCTTGATGAGGATTCAAGCACTGGGCCGTCTTGAGGTACAGCAAATTCTTATGATCAGTGAAAATTGTAATTAGGTGTTTAGCACCTTCCAAAAGATATCTCCATTCCTCCAAGGCAGATTTTATTGCCAAAAGTTCTTTGTCTCCAATGGTGAAATTCTGTTCCGCAGGACAGAATTTGCGAGAATGGAAACCACATGGATGTAACTTCCCATCTGGAGCGTACTGCGAAAGCACGGCACCTATGCCTACCAAGGAAGCATCAACCTCCAAGAAGAATGGTTTTGAAAAATCATCAGTGTCTTGAGAGCGCTGGATTGGCGGAACAGTCTGATAACGTCACCTGCTCCCCGCCCACGTGATGCCGGGTGTCATGGCGGCGCCTCTGCCCCGGGGAACCGCCGGGAGCCGCGCCAGCCAGGCGCCGGAGCCCGTGGACCACCGAAGGCGGAGACTGCAACACAGACCAGCAGGCACGCAGGGGTAAGCGCGGTGAACGCCGCCTATGGCGTGTGACAATATGTATGTGATGTTTAAGCACTGATATACAATATATGGAAAACAATGCTGTTAAATAAAAAAAAAAGACTATGAAAGGTGGTGAGCTGGCACTTCATTAGTGTAGCAGTAAGAAAGGGATTTATAAGATGGTGAGGTAACCCTTCATTAGCTTAGCAGTTATTACCTCTTTATTAATGGATGGCCCTGATGTTCTGCTGTCAGGCTCCAATGTGTTTCATACTAACATGGGTACTTTATCATGGATTCTTAACAAAGTACCCATGTTGCTCTGAAACAAGTTGGAGCCTGACAGGAGAACTAGGAGAACATCAGTGCCATACAAAGTGGCGTCATCACCAGCTGTCCACACCCAGACAGACTGCTCCAAGTCCAGACAGCGGCCACTGAGGGAAGAAGTCCTGCTGTCTCCCACGTGCCAGGAGGATAAGGTAGGGGAAGTGCAGGGTTAGCTAGAGATATCATCATTTCATAATTAGTTAAAGAGCTTTAAATGGGATGTAGTTATGTCACTATACCGACAGCTGGATCCTGGCCGATTCAGAGTCCACAGTCGTAATGCCGACTAACAGGGACTATGCCCATGACACTCATAGAGTGGAAACAGAACCAGTGGCGAGCGCAGCGAGCCACCAAGCCCGCAAGGGGCTTTATTGCGCCCTCCCCTGCTGGCAATCTAACGGTTGGTGACCAGTGGAATCCCGAATGCCTGAACCCAACCCCTTTAAACATCAGTAAAGAGGTAATAACTGCTAACCTAATGAAGGGTTAGCTCACCAGCTTTTATATCCCTTTCTAACTGCTACACTAATAAAGTATCAGCTTGGCACGTATAAAACAGTCCGCCCCCCCCGCCCCCCCTCCCAATATATGGTATATACCATTACTTAAACATCACAAACATAGTTCTTGTATCTTATTTTACATAGATTCTCAGGTGAAGTGGTGCAGTGAGGATTAGTGGGTACTAGAGATAATAAGGAGTCTCTCCCAAATACTGGAACAAGGAATGTAGGCACATCATTGATAGTTATCACAGTGGCTGAATTTTAGAGTTTTTTTCCGCTGTATTTAATTTTAACATATCTTTTAATATGTCCAATTAAGTTGCCCTTTTTTTAGTTATTAACTTTTTATTTTTTTTATTTTACTAATTCTTTGCCCAAGGTGTGACACACTGTATCACCAGCAGATTTTCACAGAAAAGTGCCACCTAGAGACCAAAACCTAATAAAAAGTGCATAGCATAAGCAGCTGTTAGTATCCACTACAATGTGAATATTTACTTTACTCATACAATATGCTGTCAAGTCACTATGATGGCAGTTATGACATCAACATGGTTAAAATGTCGACATGGACAGAATCTCAGCATATGAAATGTTGACATTGTCAAAATGTTGACATTACGTTAGGGCAGAGGTTCCCAAACTGTGTGCCGTGGCTCCCTGGGGTGCCTCGGGACACTTGCAGGGGTGCCCTGGGTTGGTGGTCCAGGACCAATTCAAATTATTCATGGTCAATATAATAGGCAAAACCAGTGCTGGTGGCTGCCAGTCATAAAATATGTGGCCAAACAGAAGCAAATCTTGTCCCTCACCACATAACTGACCCTAAGGGTGACATATAAACACCAGTGGCAAACGCAGGATTTCTAGAGGGGGGTTTCCAAATGCAGTCCATAATCTCCCACTCTGTAGAAGATTGGAGCAAGTTTGGGAGTCTCGGGGAGCAGCAGAAGTACATAGTACAGACCCTGGACATTAATGTTCACACTTTTTATACACTGGTTACTGTATGAAATACAGTATTAATATTTAACATTATAGATGGTCTATAGTATAGGGTAGGCTGTATTTAAATAATAGAAATAAGTGGTCAGGAAAAGGAAAAAACAAATCGTAATAAATACACAAACATAATAGAACCAGTACTGCTCTTTCTAAGCATACATCCTCCCATATCATAAGGCTCCTGTCTCTTCTACCTGGTAGCTGCTCTCTGGTCCATTGCACTGATTGAGGTTCTCAGCTCCACTCACAGCAAACTTGGTAGATAAAGCTGCTACACTGGGCATGCGCAGCAGCTCTGCTCTGTACCTTAAACTGCATGATGTGACAGCAGCTCTAGAGTTTGTATTATATATCATTGCTATTGTCATAAATTAAGCCAGTTGGCAAGAGGAGAGGGGTTTCCAGGCAAACAGAAACCCGCCCTGCGTGTGCCTATGAACACGATCTACTTAATGGAATATTTCTTTCTAAATTTCTCAATAAGAAATTTTTGGCCTAGGGGTGCCGTGAAAAAAATTCTGATATTCTAGGGCGCCGTGATTCAAAAAAGTTTGGAAACCACTGCGTTAGGGACAAAATTACCTAAAGATCACTGTATTGACATTCTGACCATGTTGACACTTCACCTGTGTTAATAAAATGAATGTGGAGATTAGGAATGTGTCGACATCAAGGGCGTGTCGGCATTATGGATGTAACCTAATATATCAAAACCAATGCTACAGAAACATAAGCAAAACATACAGTATTTTGTGTTCTACGTGCAACAAGCCAGTAAGCATTGTAGCCTATGGACACTTTGTACCTATTTATTTGTAAATTTGGACAAACCTTTGTAAACTTTGCACATAAAAATGTTACTGCAGCTGTTTGTTACCTTTCTACATAGAAATGTAAATGTTGCAATTTCATTTGGAAAGAAAATTGTTTTGATCTTTTGATTCAGAGACATTAGGTTGATTTTTGCATACTATGTCCTGCTCCTGTGGCTGAACACTTCTGTTTTTTTGGCTTGTCTCACTGAAATATCTGTTCTCACAATTTGACTACTTTAAATCAAGACAAAGGTGTTTCTTCTTTTCCTTGTGACTTACCCATTGCCATAAAATGCTTGGTTAGCTTAGAACAGAACTTATTTCAGAAAACAGATTGAAAGCCGTTTCACACTGAGAAGTACAGAGACGTACGAGCAAAAATTGCATAGGGGATGTTTCCACCGAGCAAGAGATACAGACACCGGTTTGTCATATCAGAAAACGTTTTTTTTTTTAGTGCTCTTGCAATTATCCTATTTTGTCAATTGCTATTTTGACCTTGGTTGCAATCAAGGTCGTGATAATCACAGTGGGGGGGTCTGGAACATTTTATCATAGCCAAATACAAAAATACCCAACCGTTCTACTCAATCCCTCGCCATCCTTTCTATCTCAATAATAACTCCCTCCTCCGCACAGTTTGAGATGAGTTTCCAATATTTTATAGACAAAGTAATGTGCACAGAACTTGCGGTAATGCTGTAGATCAACTGGAAAGGTCAAATGGATAAAGTAGAGTGTAGGAAAATCACAGCCTGCTTCCCCCCACACAGTGCATGGAATCTTTGCTACACAAATTAGCATCACTAAAGCTATTTTGCTTTAACTTTTTATGTCTGCTAAAAATATGAATTTCTTGTAAGAGTCTGACCTGTTTCACTTTTTAAAGCTAAGGGTTCTACTTATGAAGCACTGAAGAGCCTGTTTGTTTGTTTTTGGCTAAGCTGTCAAAAAAGGGATCCGCTCACATTGTGGACAGATACCAGGTCGACATCCATAAACTGTCGACATCTTCACAGGGTCGCCATCTGAAATGTAAAAATTCTCAATGCCAACGGTTAGGTTTATGTGCCACCAGGAAGGTTAGGGTTAGGATTATCCTGCATTGGGAAAGGGTGGCGATGAGGTTATGTTTAGGCACTAAGGGTAAAGGTAGAATTAGAAATAGGTGGAAAATATCCAAACAACAGCTCCATCAGACGTCTGCTCCGGAAATGACGGTCACATGACTGCTGGCACCAGCCTGAGCCAACGGGACCAGATGAGTGACCGCTGGGTACCAAGGGACATCTTGTCGGTATGTCATCCGTGTAGACATGTTGAATGCTGACATGGTCACTGTCGACCTGCAAAGTGTGTAGACATGCATCATACCGACATTTCGACAATGTAGACATTCTCAAGTTGGCCTGATGCATGTCGACATGATAACTTTCTCCCTAACATACCACACCCTGCGAAAAAGGATCCTTTATATTTTCCCACAATTTAGCAGTGGTTGTCACTGAATTTATCAGGCCTTAACCTATCTACTGGCGCTTACCACCATCGCTTAGATCTCGATGGGGACAGAAGAATCATACAATTTATCAAGCTTTTTCTCTTTGCCTCTAAGAATCTTATAAACGGCAATGGGGTCTAGTTAACCCAGAGAGGCTTTGCTTGATCCCCACTGGGCTAAGTGACTGTGCACTTTCTTCTGGCAAGGTTATTATTCCCAATCGTAGTCCACATGGATGTTAAAGTATGAAAAAGTGGGGGGGAAAACAACTTGTGTTGACTATATGTGTGTTGAACATTGTCATGTCGACCTTTTGATCCTGTAGACCTTCTGAACTGTCTGCCTTTAACATGGCAACCTTTTGACCCTGTTGACCTAATGCATGTCTACCATTAGTGGTCGACCTATTGACTGTAGACCTTTTTAGTGTAGATCTATAGACCAGATACCAATTAAGCCCTAAGGCTTCCACAGGCTCTTAAAGATTTAAATCTGAATTGCGATCAAATTCTGCAGATCAACCCATCTGGAAAATTGTTCTAAAGCCATGGTACACTATTAGAAAGTCCCTAAAGCAGTGGTTCCCAAACTGGGTGCCATGGCACCCGGGGGTACCTTGGCACACTTGTTGGGGTGCCTCGGATTGGTGGTCCAGGACCAATTAAAATTATTTATAGTTGATGGGATAAGCAAAACAGTGCTTGTGGCTGCCAATCAAAATATGTGGACACGCAGAAGCAAATCGTGTCCCTCACCACATAATTGAACCTAAGGATGACATATAAGCACATTTTTACTTATTAAGAAATTTAGAGAAAAATATTATACAGTATTAAGAAAGTTTTGGCCTAGGGATGTCGTGAAAAATATTCTGGTGCTCCTGGTGGTCGTGATTTGGGAACCACTGGCCTAAAAACATTCTAAACACCAAGTAAAATCTGATGAATGTGTGTAATTGATCATATTTGCCCTCATTCCGAGTTGTTCGCTCGGTAATTTTCTTCGCATCGCAGCGATTTTCCGCTAATTGCGCATGCGCAATGTTCGCACTGCGACTGCGCCAAGTAAATTTGCTATGCAGTTAGGTATTTTACTCACGGCATTACGAGGTTTTTTCTTCGTTCTGGTGATCGTAATGTGATTGACAGGAAGTGGGTGTTTCTGGGCGGAAACAGGCCGTTTTATGGGTGTGTGTGAAAAAACGCTGCCGTTTCTGGGAAAAACGCGGGAGTGTCTGAAGAATCGGGGGAGTGTCTGGGCGAACGCTGGGAGTGTTTGTGACGTCAAACCAGGAACGAAACTGACTGAACTAATCGCAGTTGCCGAGTAAGTCTGGAGCTACTCAGAAACTGCTAAGAAGTGTCTATTCGCAATTCTGCTAATCTTTCGTTCGCAATTTTACTATGCTAAGATTCACTCCCAGTAGGCGGCGGCTTAGCGTGTGCAAAGCTGCTAAAAGCAGCTTGCGAGCGAACAACTCGGAATGACCACCATTGTTACTGCAGCATATAAAGGGTCTACACTTGGAAAAAATAGTCAGTGTATACTCTTTATACAGTGTTACAGTATGTAACTTATTAAATATTAAAACATGAATTACAGTTGTGTACTGAACACTTGCGATAATACATAATAAAAAAAAGCATTGTACAGCAATGTGACAGCGCAGAATAATGTATCTGGATAATTTATGTGGCAAAAAATGTTGGAAAACATCTCAGTATATCTACAATCCCCAAGTCATGCAGTTGAATTTGATTCTAAATATTGTCTATGTTAAATATTCCTCTTTCCTCCTCTATAAGTATTCTTCTACACCCAGAAGAGAAGGCTAAATAGTAAGAATAGTATAGAAAGGAAACATGAAGCATTACCTGCAGGAACCAGTCCCCACTAAGCAGCCTTTTCAGATGACTCCAGCCAGTGGGGTCAAACGCATGGACACCCACGCCCTCTTCCATGGGGCGGAACATTGAGAGCTTAAAGACAGGAATTGCTGGGGGTTGCTGCTCCTGCTGCCAAGGTTTAGAGGCATCATATTGTGTAGCAGCTCCGCTTTCTTGTAGGCTGTCAGACTGTGCCCGAGCAGAATACAGGGATTGGGTGGAAGACACTGCTTATTGCTTAGTTTGTGTCCTCCTCTATGTGTATGTCTTACAGTATAATTGATAACTTGTTCCTAAGGGGTCTATTCATTATAACTTCATTTCTACAAAATTAGGGTAAAATTTAAATTTTCACATTCATTTGTATCAGGGCCATGAATTACAAAGGTGATACGGGAGATATCCCTCATCTCTCCTGTTTACCTTAGAGTTCTGATCTGGGCTGGTGTCCCCATACTATAGTATTGGGACCTACACACTACATTTTTGGAACTTGACAGCGGGAACCTTCACCATCTTCAGATGGCGTTTGTTCCCGTATCCCAGCTCCTTCCTATGGGAAGGAGACCTAGGTTGTGAAAAGGGATCCTTTCATATGGCAATGTCCCTGTCCGGCTCCTTCCGCGGACACCAGGTTCATCATGCAAGTGCGTGAACCCCAGTTCACACATGTGCACTAACACTGCTGAATCAGGCTCGGCAGTGTTAAGTTTTCGGATAGCTGTCCATGCACAGGAGCAATGAGGAATTACTCCAGTACTAAAGGGGGGAATTCAATTAGCTATGGTAGTTTACCGCAGGCTAACTGAGCCCTGGGCCTTTCAATTAGTCCTGAATACATGCTGCAGTTAACAACAGGGATTTTTGTCGAGTCTGAACAGGCTTGAAAAGAAATCCCTGATAAATGGCACGTTCTCGGTTGTCGCGGCTGTGTTAACAAATAGGTTCAGGAACTTATCCCAGATTCTAAGTGTCAGTGCTCATTTACAGTTAATTTACAAGCTGAGAAAAAGGTGTTCTAATGGTATAGCCCGGGGCATTTAAGCCCAAGGCTACCACCAAGGCCATCTTTACATACTGTATAGGAACACTGGAGAATTACCCAGGGCCCCACAATTCTAGGGGCCTCTGAGCAGGGGCAGGTGGTCGTCACACAATCATACCAGCAAGGTTGTATTCTCTACCTGCTTCCCAGCCTGCAGCCAGGCAGTGAATAGCTGTTGGCATGCATATTGGTGGATATGAATGGAAAAATGTGGAGAGATGGTGCAGGAACGCAAATGGGGTAAGTTACCTTTTTTTTTATTGGTTCCTGTAAATGGATGTTCCATAGGGCAATGCTTATACCAGTGCTTACAATGCTGTTAAGATGGCCCTGGCTACCACCCTTTTTCATACCCGGTAAATTATCGGGTCTAATTGAATTCCCCCCTTAGTATCCACCACTACTACATTGCTTGGCAGTACTTAGTGAATAGATCACCAAATGTGCTGAGCCTCTTCAGTGATTGTACTAAATACATATAAACATTCTGTATTCAGATGTTTATTTGGGTGTGAAAATACCTCATGACAGTGTTGTGACGGTATTATGACAGTTGATAGGCTTAAAGGGATCCCTGAAAGCAATGACTAGATGTGGGTATTGTACATAGCCTGTAAGTGACAAAGGAGTCTATTTACTAAGCCTTGGATGGAGATAAAGTCGCTGGAGATAATATACCTGCTAATCAGCTCCTAACTGCCATGTCAAAGGCTGTGTTTGAAAAATGACAGGAGCCAATTGGCTGGTACTTTATCTTCATCCAAGGCTTAGTAAATGTACCCCATAAGCTGGCCACACACGGACCATCCAGCCACTTGGGGAGACAGGGTTTTTGTTTAGTTTGGCAAACACAAGGCAGGTTTAACTGGACAAAATCTATCCATGTGGCCCCTGGGCCAAGCAGCTGAATCACTGCTGACCCCATTCAGGTTGGTAACACTGGAATAAGACACATCCAAGTGAGCGGTCTTCTTCTGGCCACAGTTGGTGCCGTTCCCTTTATTAATCTTCTCCATTTCAAGAGGATCATTATTGAGCATTGTGGTAATTTTATGCTAACACATGGTACAATATTGCTCAGTGTATGCCTGTAACAGATGTAAGAGATCTCCTAGAGATGTGCGGCCTTTGGAGCACTACAACATTTTCACAATTCAATTTGTCTCCATAACAGTTCATGAGTGATCCACACGAATATCCCACAATAATCCTTTCTGTCTCATTACACCTAAATATTTTGTTAGTTGTTTTTAATAACTAGGGCAATTGTACAGCCTACACGCATTGTAAAGCCTAAGCTGTGCTTTTATACTGTACATGTGTACAGTACTGTACATTTGGCAGCCCTCCAATCCTCAATTTAGACCTCAGTTTGTTGCCTACTGCACCTTTACCTACTATTGCTACTTTCCATGTGGGGGCTTTCTCCTAGCAATCGTGTCTTGTTTTCAGACAGTGACCAGTAATTTGTCAGGCAAGCAAGTCTAGTGCAGACATTACAGGTTTGATGATCATTAAACTCTGTGATCACATCCAGATGGAGCAGCATACAGTACCATCCAGTCGAATCTGACTTAAAGCTAGGTACACACTGTACAATAATTGGCCCATTCAGCTAGTTCTGGGCTGTTGGGTCTGATTATTGCACAGTGTGTACACATCACAAGCAGACCTGGCAGATCGGCTCCCGACATGCATGACATTCCTCGCTTCCGATGAGCAGATGTCATGCAGCATATGCAGTGTGTAGAGGTGTTGGGTATGCGAGACCGACGGTCGGGATCCCAGCAGTCGGCATACCAATGCCGGGATCCCGACCACCAGAATGCATACAGGGGGGCGCCACAGGCTCTATTCCCACTCAATGGGTGGACACCCATGAGTGGGTATGCTGACCGCCGGAATCATGGCCGCTGGTCTCGTAACTACATCCCATGGAGAGACAGCCTCTGACAAACTGCATGTAAAACACATCACCTCAACAATCCTTATGGAAATGTATCATTCTTATATGATGGATGATTGTGTAGTGGTGTGTATGCAGCAAATGGAACATTATCTGGATCATTTCAGCTGTCAAAATAACATGGATCATTCCTCTGAGGGGAAAAACTCAGATTTGCTGATGACCTTGGTGCATACTTACCTATTCTCACGGACGTTGTGGGAGGCTCTCGATTTTTCGGGTAGTCCCCTGCACTCCGGCAAGAGTAGGCAGTTCTCCCTCATCCCACCCTAGTGAAGAAGGCAGGATGGGGGAAAAAAACACCAGAATCGCAGTGCCGTATTGAGAAGGCGGGGTCATTGATGAAAATCATGTCTGTTAGCCCCACTCCTGTTCACAGACCCGCAAATCGCTGCAGTTTTCAAATGTTGGGGCAGGGCCTAATGATGCCACAGAGGCCAGCGGCATCGCCTCTCCGGGCTAGGTAAGTATGTCTTGGTGCACGGTGATTGACCCAGATGTGGAGCAGCAGCTGATGAGGCAAAACATCTATCAAAACTAATAATGGCTTGTTACAAGCAAAAGACCTTTTTAGAGCCAATGTACAGACGTTTTTGTAGTACTCTATTAGCAACTCCCGTTAGATTCTGCTGGCTTTCATGTGAGAAGAGTTTTTACAGTTCATGCAGTTACCAGCAAAATGGCTGTGACTGGTACAGAAAGCACATACAAAATTAGCGTATTTTTGCCCATATACCGATTTGAGATGCTTTCCTCTCTGCAACTCATGCACATGCTCCAACTTTACAACAGGAACACAACAGAGACCCATATATGCCTGAGTTGTTCCCAGGTTTT
Organism: Pseudophryne corroboree; assembly: GCF_028390025.1. Lineage (NCBI taxonomy): Eukaryota > Metazoa > Chordata > Amphibia > Anura > Myobatrachidae > Pseudophryne > Pseudophryne corroboree. The sequence continues at coordinate 776,355,566 of NC_086447.1, read as the reverse complement.
AAAACATTTCCCATGCATGTATCAAATGGTATCCCAGTGGAAGATAGACAGTAAATAGATAGACAGTAGACACCAGATGGCAGATAGTCAATAGGTCAACAGGGTCAAAAGATAGACAGGTTCAAAAGGTCGGCAATTAAATGCCCACATGGACTTAGGTCGGCAGGGTCAAAAGGTTTACATGCAAATTGTCAACACAAAAGAGGCTGACATATGTTCTTTCATGCTTTCTCATGCTTTTAGAGATCGAGTTAGGGTTAGGCAGTTGGGTTAGGGTTAGTGTAAAGAACCCCATACACTAGAGCGATAATGCCCGATTTCAGCCCAATTCGGGCTGCTACATTGGGCGAAATCGGGCATTTTTGCTGTGTATCCGATCTGATCCGATACGCGGCCCCGTGAGCATCGGATCCTCCAGATTGCTAGTGCTGCACTCGTGAAATGTCGGTTCCGGCAGGCAAAATGTACCAAATCGTATGGAACCACTCCCGGGAAGCTTCCGGGAGAGTTCAAGGGAAATCGCCCTGACTTCAGCCTCAAGACATATCGTTCTAGTGTATGGGGCCCTTTAGGCTGTGAAAGAGGACAGTTCGGTAAAGGTACTAGGGGAAGGGGATAGGGTTAGGCACTAGGGGAAGGGTTAGGTTTAAAATAACACAATTAACACATAACAACTTTTTTTTGTGTCGATCATTTGCATGTTGAACTTTTAACCCTGTTGACCTAAATCCATGTCAACCTTTTTACCCTGTCAACCTATTGACTGTCTATCTGGACGCTGCTGATCTTTTAATCCACACCCATATCAAATGCATTTCCTGTTCAGCATAATTGTAAGTGCTAAAACCTCTCATATACCATACACCTATGCAAAGGCGCTTTATGAGAGCAGGGGCCCCGTGTGCAGTCTCTGATTGGGCCCCTCTTCTCCGGCAGAGTCTAATGCACATGCGCAGAACACCAGGAACATGGTGCCTGAGCCGTGTTCCCAGGGACATTTTTATTGCGCATGCGGTGGCCATTTTCTGAGTGATATTTACCGCTGCAGCCAGCGCCGGGCTGACGTAGAGTTGAGCAAAATGAACTGGGTGTGTGGGCCTACCTGGACCTGTGAGCACCAATCAGTACCTGCAGAGTATTTGCCAGCAGGTGATCATAAAGGGGTTCACTATATCCGGAAACTGTCATCATCCGGTATTTGCACCGACCCCTGACCAAGCTCTGGAATTTGCGCATGTTTCCACATCTGCGTGCCTACGCAATTGCATGAACACGGGCCCTCACTCCGAGTTGTTCACTCGCTAGCCGCTTTTCGCAGCATTACACACGCTAAGCCGTCGCCCTCTGGGAGTGTACCTTAGCTTAGCAGAATTGCGAACGAAGTATTCGCAATATTGCGAAAAGATTTTTCTGTGCAGCTTCTGAGTAGCTCGAGACTTACTCTTCCAGTGCGATGAGTTCAGTCAGTTTCGTTCCTGGTTTGACGTCACAAACACACCCAGCGTTCGCCCAGACACTCCCCCGTTTCTCCAGCCACTCCCGCGTTTTTCCCAGAAACGGCAGCGTTTTTTCACACACACCCATAAAACGGCCAGTTTCCGCCCAGAAACACCCACTTCCTGTCAATCACACTCCGATCACCAGAACGAAGAAAAAACCTCGTAATGCCGTGAAAAAAATACTAAACTTCTTAGCAAATTTACTTGGCGCAGTCGCAGAGCGAACATTGCGCATGCGCAATTAGCGGAAAATCGCTGCAATGCGAAGAAAATTACCGAGCGAACAACTCGGAATGAGGGCCAATGTCTTACTATGCTTGCCTGATCCGATCATTCAATCTTAAGCCAGTAGAGACAGGTGCCAATGGCAAAAATGTAGTAAATGTTCGTGGGCACAGTGGCTGTTATGAGCAAGCGCATAGTGATTTATTTTGCCATCTCATCCGACATATGTCATAATACTTACTGTGTATTATCCCCTTTTTGCCAGAGTATGTACAAGTGTAATTTGTAGTTTCATCAGTCATCTAATTACCTCCTTTATGCTTTCTCTCACATTTTAGGAAAGTGTTCCTTGCCCGTTAAAATTAGCCACACATAAATCAAAGGCAGTGTGTGATTCAATTAGAAGCACTTGGAGACTTGACGCCTAACATTTGCTTACTTCAGGGGAAAATGATCCTTAAGCGTCTCCCTTTGTCTTCAGCGATTCGGCAGTCATTTATTTAATTATTCAGTTTGTGTCTCCTTTTCAGAGGTCAACAACTGAAACCATTTTATCTACAGTTCTGCTTTTTAAGTTGTTCTGGACCAGAGAGGCAAGGGCATGTGTATGTTTTGCCCAACATAAAACTTGTATGTCATTTATCAAGGTGATGCAGATGAACAATTCTTCAAATGTGTCAGCTTGCCAGTGCTTCTACATTATGCATACAGTAGTTTTCAACGACTTAGATAACGTGAGTTGCCAGATTGGACTTAAGGTCTGTCAAGGCAGTGGACACCTGCTGTTCCCCTGAATGTTTGTGCCCACTTTCCTGCAGGCCAGTGAGTGTATGTTGAGACTGCGGTACGATATTCAGTCTTTACTATTACCCTATGTTCAGGCTCTCCTCGTGTGTCACCTGGCAGACATTGTAATAATGTAAATTTTGTTTTTAAATGTTGGATCGGACCGGCATATCGCTCACATCAGCACATATCAGCTAATTTGTGTGCCCAATATACGGGTGCCTGCGGTCGCTAGCAAAGTCAGGTTTGGTGTCCTGCACATCAAACCTGACAAGATCACTAGCAACAACATGTATGCTAATGAAGAACTAACCGTGATTGTCCTTCATTAACATCACTTAATGTGTACCCAGGTTAAGCCAATATTTCAGCTGGGTATACATCGCTTCAGTGTGTACCCAGCTACAGGTCTATCCTGTCTCCAACATGCATGTGCCCCAACAGCTGCCACTGCTAAGAAGAAGGGACAGACCTTAGTGTAGCAGGAGCCAGGAGAAGAGTGAACGCGCCGGCAGGTATGTGGTAAGTGTTGGGGCATGATTGAGTGGGGGGCAGGGGAGGGGAAGCAGCTGGCAGTATCCTCCGTGGTGACGGCGGGTACCTTTACTAGTAGAACGTAATGTGTAAGCACTTCGTTTTGGCATTTGCAATTATTTATTTTTGGTAACTGGTAAGGAATAAACAGGATCAGTATGATTTGCCAATGGACAGGATGCTGGCGGTTAGAATACCGACAGCGGCATCCCATCCATCAGAATCCCCCAGTAAGCTCCGTAACCCTACCCTGCCCCCTACCCTAACCCTCCCCGGTGGTGCCTAACTCTCCCCGCTTTGTGCTTAACCCTCCCTACCCCGCTGCCTAAACCTAACCCTCCCCCCTTGATGCCTAACCCTAACCTTCCAGGCCCTACAGCCTAACCCTCCTTCTTCTGCATCTCGATGCTGGCATTGCCTCCTACATCGGGATCCCGGCGTCAGTATATCGACCGCTAAAATCCCGTCTATCGGGAAGCTAACTGCTTCCCGAATAAACTCATATGAGCAATAGGAAAGTTTTAGTTTGGTCAAAAGAATAAAAATAGATCTATTCAAAAATGTCCTTCAGAAAATAAAACAATATTATAACCTCTTCTTACAGTAGGTTAAATAAGACTCCAGCCACAGAAGGACAATAAGTTTTTCTTAATCTTTTTGTCCTGTGTTTTCACCTTCATTTTGCCTGTGGTTTCAGTGCGCTTGTTATGATGTCAGCAATCAGACAAAAAGCAGGCAGGAAACACAGTAAGAAAGCATTGCTCTGTATCTCAGCATTCATAAGAAATAATGGAAACATAACGTTACTAAGAGAATGCATTTTAAATAATGCAAGATGTAATAGAAGATGCACAAAATAAAAGCTGCATGCCATCCGGGATTGATATTTCTGTTCTTTGCATGTGTTTCTTTATGAGAAAACAATGCATAAAAGTCCTCAGTATCTGATACGCGGCACATACCCCTACATAATAGCCTGTGAGATGCGGACATGGCACGATTCTGTCCAGTTTGCCCATATTTTTAAAGTGGCAATAAGTTAAACAGCAATGTCAGGTTGGTTTTTGTCATTTAAAAAAATATGGGCAAACTCATAAGAATCGCACCTGTGCCTCAATCTCACAGGCTGTTACATAATGCTCATCAGGCCTGATGCAGAATCAGGAGGAATCCGCTATCTTGTGTGATAACTCTCTGCACGTGGCCGGAGAAGTGGCTGCACGCGTATGCCAAATTGCGAGAGTATGATGCTTATAAAAGCACCTGGAGGGGATAATCTAGTAAACCTGGAATCTGTGAGTACCCCCAAATACAGCCACTTTGCATCTGCCCCATTATGTGCAGCTGGTCAGAGGCATGTGTAAATAGTGATGTCGCCAGCACTAGCAGTCCGCGTGCGATTGTCTGTTTGTAAATGCACCCTTGATGTGGATTGGGCAGTCCTTCATTGCTTGGGGTTGGGCTGTCTGATGGCTGACGGAGGGGCGAGGAGAGCAAAGCCCATTGCGGGCTCGCAGAGCTCGCCATGCTGCGGGCTACTGTAGATGGCGAGCTGCGCACGACACATGTTCTGATCCCACTCTATGGGTGTCGTGGACACCCACGAGTGGTAATAGTCCCTGTTGGTCGGCATGCCAACCATTGGGATTTTCAGTCGCCAGGATCCCGACGCCGCTATTGTGACCGCACATAAATGCAACCCATTGCGTGGGGTGTACGTTATGCTGTTGTTTTTTTCTCTTACGTCCTAGAGGATGCAGGGACTCCGTAAGGACCATGGGGATAGACGGGCTCCGCAGGAGACATGGGCACTAAAAAGAACGTTAGATATGGGTGCGCACTGGCTCCTCCCTCTATGCCCCTCCTCCAGACCTCAGTTTGATACTGTGCCCAGAGGAGGCTGGGTGCATTACAGGGAGCTCTCCTGAGTTTCCTGAAAGAAATAATTTTTGTTAGGTTCTTTAATTTCAGGGAGCCTGCTGGCAACAGGCTCCCTGCATCGAGGGACTGAGGAGAGAGAAGCAGACCTACTTAACTGCTATGCTCTGCTTCTTAGGCTACTGGACACCAGGGAGTCGGAACGCAGGTCTCTCCTAGCTGTTCGTCCCGGAGCCGCGCCGCCGTCCTCCTCACAGAGCTGGAAGATAAAAGCCGGGTGAGTATGAGAAGATAAGAAGACTTCAGAGGCGGCAGAAGACTTCGGATCTTCACGCGCCATTGCTCCCACACAACACACACACGGCAGGCACTGTAAGGGTGCAGGGCGCAGGGGGGGCGCCCTGGGTAGCAATTGAAACCTCTGCTGTGGCAAAATCAGTACATATATGGGCTTTGCACTGTATATTAGAGATCCCCCGCCAGTTATTAAACGAAATCAAGCGGGACCGAAGCCCGCCGCTGAGGGGGCGGAGCTTGATCCTCAGCACTCACCAGCGCCATTTTCTCCACAGCACACCGCTGAGAGGCTGGCTCCCCGGACTCTCCCCTGCTGAACACGGTGACGAGGGTTTGAAAGAAGGGGGGCACATAATTTGGCGCAGTGTTATATATATATATGTAATAAAAGCGCTATCTGGGTAATTTTTTCCCTGGGTCATTGGCGCTGGGTGTGTGCTGGCATACTCTCTCTCTGTCTCTCCAAAGGGCCTTGTGGGGGAACTGTCTCCAGATAAAGAATTCCCTGAGTGTGTGGTGTGTCGGTACGCGTGTGTCGGCATGTCTGAAGAGGAAGGATCTTCTAGGGAGGAGGTGGAGCAAATGAGTGTGGTGTCTCCGTCGGCAACGCCGACATCTTACTGGTTGGATATGTGGAATGTTTTAAATGCAAATGTGAATTTATTGCACAAAAGGTTGGACAAAGCTGAGTCCCAAATAGTAGACACTGATACCGACACGGATTCTGACTCCAGTGTCGACTAGGATGATGCAAAGTTGCAGCCAAAATTGGCTAAAAGTATTAATTATATGAATATTGCTATAAAAGAGGTGTTGCATATCACGGATGAACCCTCTGTCCCTGACACGAGGGTGCGCATGTATAAGGAGAAGAAACCTGTGGTAACCTTTCCCCCATCTCATGAGCTGAACAAATTATTTGAAAAGGCTTGGGAATCTCCAGACAAAAAACTGCAGATTCCCAAAAGGATTCTTATGGCGTATCCTTTCCCGACAGGATACGGTGGGAATCCTCCCCGAGGGTGGACAAAGCGTTGACACGCTTATCCAAAAGGGTAGCGCTGCCATCTCAAGATACGGCAACCCTCAAGGATCCGGCGGATCGCAGGCAGGAGACTACCTTGAAGTCTATTTACACACATACTGGTACCTTACTCAGACCAGCGATAGCGTCGGCTTGGGTTTGTAGCGCTGTAGCAGCGTGGACAGATACCTTATCTGCTGATATAGATACGCTGGATAAGGAAACCATTTTATTGACCCTGGGTCATATTAAAGATGCTGTCCTATATATGAGAGATGCTCAGAGAGACATTGGCCTACTGGGTTCCAGAGCCAACGCTATGGCGATTTCGGCTAGACGAGCCCTATGGACCCGACAATGGACGGGCGATGCCGACTCGAAGAGGCATATGGAGGTTTTACCTTAGAAGGGTGAGGAATTGTTTGGGGAAGGTCTCACGGACCTAGTTTCCACGGCTACGGCAGGTAAATCAACTTTTTGCCTTATGTTTCCTCACAGCCTAAGAAAGCGCCACATTATCAGATGCAGTCCTTTCGGTCGCATAAACCCAAGAGAGTGCGGGGATCTTCCTTTCTTGCCAGAGGTAAGGGCAAGGGGAAAAATCTGCCAACCACACCTAGTTCCCAGGAGCAGAAGTCCTCCCCGGCCTGTACAAAATCCACCGCATGACGCTGGGGCTCCGCTGAGGGAGTCCGCCCCAGTGGGGGCATGTCTTCGACTTTTAAGCCACGTCTGGGTTCACTCACAGGTGGATCCCTGGGCAATAGAAATTGTTTCCCAGGGTTACAAGCTGGAATTCGAAGAGGTGCCTCCTCGCCGGTTTTTCAAATCGGCCCTACCGGCTTCTCCCCCACAGAGGGAGACAGTTTTAAATGCAATTCAAAAATTGTGTCTTCAACAAGTGGTGGTCAAAGTTCCCCTGCTGCAGCAGGGGATGGGGTATTACTCAACCCTGTTTATAGTCCCGAAACCGGACGGTTCGGTCAGGCCCATTTTGAATTTAAAATCCTTAAACCTATACTTAAAAAGGTTCAAGTTCAAGATGGAGTCGCTCAGAGCGGTCATCGCCAGCCTGGAAGGGGGGGATTATATGGTGTCCCTGGACATAAAGGATGCATACCTTCATGTCCCCATATATCCGCCTCATCAGGCGTTCCTGAGGTTTGCTGTACAGGATTGTCATTACCAATTTCAGACGTTGCCGTTTGGGCTTTCCACGGCCCCGAGGATTTTCACCAAGGTAATGGTGGAAATGATGGTGCTCCTGCGCAAACAGGGTGTCACAATTATCCCGTACTTGGACGATCTCCTAATAAAAGCGAGATCGAGAGAACAGTTGCTGAACAGCGTATCACTCTCCCTGAGGGTGTTGCAACAGCACGGCTGGATTCTCAATATCCCGAAGTCACAGTTGGTTCCAACGACTCGTTTGCCTTTCTTAGGCATGATTCTGGATACAGACCAGAAAAGGGTTTATCTTCTGATGGAAAAGGCCCAAGAACTCATGTCTTTGGTCAGGGACCTATTGAAGCCAAAAAAGGGTGTCGGTGCATCACTGCACTCGAGTTCTGGGAAAGATGGTGGCGACTTACGAGGCCATTCCATTCGGCAGGTTCCATGCGAGAACTTTTCAATGGGACCTTCTGGACAAGTGGTCCGGGTCACATCTACAGATTCATCAGATGATCACCCTGTCCCCCAGGGCCAGGGTATCTCTCCTGTGGTGGCTGCAGAGTGCTCACCCTCTGGAGGGTCGCAGGTTCGGCATTCAGGACTGGGTTCTGGTAACCACGGACGCGAGCCTCCGAGGTTGGGGAGCAGTCACACAGGGAAGAAACTTCAAAGGTTTCTGGTCAAGCCAGGAGGCTTGTCTTCACATCAACGTACTGGAGTTGAGGGCCATATACAAAGCCCTTCAACAAGCGGAAAATTTGCTTCGCGACCTACCGGTTCTGATCCAGTCAGACAACATCACCGCAGTGGCGCATGTAAACCGCCAAGGCGGAACAAAGAGCAGAGTGGCAATGACAGAAGCCACCAGGATTCTTCGCTGGGCGGAAAATCATGTAAGCGCCCTGACAGCAGTCTTCATTCCGGGAGTGGACAACTGGGAAGCAGACTTCCTCAGCAGACACGATCTACATCCAGGAGAGTGGGGACTTCATCAGGAAGTCTTCACAGAGATTGCAAGTCAGTGGGGACTGCCTCAGATAGACATGATGGCATCACGCCTCAACAAGAAACTACCGAAGTATTGTGCCAGGTCGAGGGACCCTCAGGCAGTGGCGGTGGACGCCCTGGTGACACCATGGGTGTTTCAGTCAGTCTATGTGTTCCCTCCTCTTTCGCTCATCTCAAAGATATTGAGAATCATAAGACGAAGAGGAGTACAGACCATTCTCGTTGTTCCAGATTGGCCGCGAAGGGCCTGGTATCCGGATCTGCAGGAAATGTTCACAGAAGATCCGTGGCCTCTTCCCCTCAGAGAGGACCTGTTACAACAGGGGCCCTGTCTGTTCCAAGACTTACCGCGGCTGCGTTTGATGGCATGGCAGTTGAACGCCGTATCCTAGCGGAAAAGGGCATTCCGGATGAGGTCATTCCTACTCTGATAAAGGCTAGGAAAGACGTGACAGTGAAACATTATCACCGTATATGGCGAAAGTATGTATCTTGGTGTGAGTCCAGGAATGCTCCTCCGGAAGAATTCCATTTGGGCTATTTCCTTCACTTCCTACAGACGGGAGTGAATTTGGGCCTAAAATTAGGCTCCATTAAGGTTCAGATTTCGGTCCTATCCATTTTTTTTTCAGAAGGAATTGGCTTCTCTCCCAGAAGTCCAGACTTTTGTGAAGGGAGTGCTGCATATCCAGCCTCCTTTTATACCTCCAGTGGCACCCTGGGACCTTAACGTGGTGTTGCGGTTCCTTAAGTCTCACTGGTTTGAACCACTTAAAACGGTGGAATTAAAATATCTCACTTGGAAAGTGGTCATGTTGTTGGCCTTGGCATCGGCAAGGCGAGTGTCAGAGTTGGCGGCTTTATCTCACAAAAGCCCCTATCTGATTTTCCATGTGGATAGAGCGGAGTTGCGGACTCGTCCTCAATTTTTGCCCAAGGTGGTTTCTTCTTTTCATATGAACCAACCTATTGTGGTGCCTGTGGCTACACGGGACTTGGAGGATTCCGAGTCCCTTGATGTGGTCAGGGCATTGAAAATGTATGTGGCCAGAACGGCTCGGGTTAGGAAAACAGAGGCACTGTTTGTCCTGTATGCAGCCGACAAGGTTGGCGCTCCTGCTTCGAAGCAGACTATTGCTCGCTGGATCTGTAACATGATTCAGCAGGCTTATTCTACGGCTGGATTGCCGTTACCATATTCTGTAATGGCCCATTCCACTAGGAAGGTGGGCTCTTCTTGGGCGGCTGCCCGAGGTGTCTCAGCATTACAGCTGTGCCGAGCTGCTACTTGGTCGGGTTCAAACACCTTTGCGAAGTTCTACAAGTTTGATACCCTGGCTGATGAGGACCTCATGTTTAGTCAATCGGTGCTGCAGAGTCATCCGCACTCTCCCGCCCGTTTTGGAGCTTTGGTATAATCCCCATGGTCCTTACGGAGTCCCCAGCATCCTCTAGGACGTAAGAGAAAATAAGATTTTAAACCTACCGGTAAATCTTTTTCTCCTAGTCCGTAGAGGATGCTGGGCGCCCGTCCCAGTGCGGACTAGAGATGAGCGCCTGAAATTTTTCGGGTTTTGTGTTTTGGTTTTGGGTTCGGTTCCGCGGCCGTGTTTTGGGTTCGAACGCGTTTTGGCAAAACCTCACCGAATTATTTTTGTCGGATTCGGGTGTGTTTTGGATTCGGGTGTTTTTTTCCAAAAACACTAAAAAACAGCTTAAATCATAGAATTTGGGGGTCATTTTGATCCCAAAGTATTATTAACCTCAAAAACCATAATTTACACTCATTTTCAGTCTATTCTGAATACCTCACACCTCACAATATTATTTTTAGTCCTAAAATTTGCACCGAGGTCGCTGTGTGAGTAAGATAAGCGACCCTAGTGGCCGACACAAACACCGGGCCCATCTAGGAGTGGCACTGCAGTGTCACGCAGGATGTCCCTTCCAAAAAACCCTCCCCAAACAGCACATGACGCAAAGAAAAAAAGAGGCGCAATGAGGTAGCTGTGTGAGTAAGATTAGCGACCCTAGTGGCCGACACAAACACCGGGCCCATCTAGGAGTGGCATTTTTGTTCTCCATATTTTAATAGGCACAACTAAAAGGCACCTCAGGTAAACAATGGAGATGGATGGATTGGATACTAGTATACAATTATGGACGGGCTGCCGAGTGCCGACACAGAGGTAGCCACAGCCGTGAACTACCGCACTGTACTGTGTCTGCTGCTAATATATAGACTGGTTGATAAAGAGATAGTATACTCGTAACTAGTATGTATGTATAAAGAAAGAAAAAAAAACCACGGTTAGGTGGTATATACAATTATGGACGGGCTGCCGAGTGCCGACACAGAGGTAGCCACAGCCGTGAACTACCGCACTGTACTGTGTCTGCTGCTAATATATAGACTGGTTGATAAAGAGATAGTATACTCGTAACTAGTATGTATGTATAAAGAAAGAAAAAAAAACCACGGTTAGGTCACTGGTATATACAATTATGGACGGGCTGCCGAGTGCCGACACAGAGGTAGCCACAGCCGTGAACTACCGCACTGTACACTGGTTGATAAAGAGATAGTAGTATACTCGTAACAACTAGTATGACTGACTATGACGGTATAAAGAATGAAAAAAAAAACACGGTTAGGTGGTATATATTATAATACAATTATGGATGGACGGACTGCCTGCCGAGTGCCGACACAGAGGTAGCCACAGCCGTGAACTACCGCACTGTACACTGGTTGATAAAGAGATAGTAGTATACTCGTAACAACTAGTATGACTGACTATGACGGTATAAAGAATTAAAAAAAAACCACGGTTAGGTGGTATATATTATAATACAATTATGGATGGACGGACTGCCTGCCGACTGCCGACACAGAGGTAGCCACAGCCGTGAACTACCGCACTGTACACTGGTTGATAAAGAGATAGTAGTATACTCGTAACAACTAGTATGACACTATGACGGTATAAAGAATGAAAAAAAAACCACGGTTAGGTGGTATATATTATAATACAATTATGGATGGACGGACTGCCTGCCGACTGCCGACACAGAGGTAGCCACAGCCGTGAACTACCGCACTGTACACTGGTTGATAAAGAGATAGTAGTATACTCGTAACAACTAGTATGACACTATGACGGTATAAAGAATGAAAAAAAAACCACGGTTAGGTGGTATATATTATAATAATACAATTATGGATGGACGGACTGCCTGCCGACTGCCGACACAGAGGTAGCCACAGCCGTGAACTACCGCACTGTACACTGGTTGATAAAGAGATAGTAGTATACTCGTAACAACTAGTATGACTATGACGACGGTATAAAGAAAGAAAAAAAAATACCACGGTTAGGTGGTATATAATTATACAATTATGGATGGACGGACTGCCTGCCGAGTGCCGACTGCCGACACAGAGGTAGCCACAGCCGTGAACTACCGCACTGTACTGTGTCTGCTGCTAATATAGACTGGTTGATAAAGAGATAGTATACAACAATATACTACTATACTGGTGGTCAGGCACTGGTCACCACTAGTCACACTGGCAGTGGCACTCCTGCAGCAAAAGTGTGCACTGTTTAATTTTAAATTAATATAATATTATGTACTCCTGGCTCCTGCTATAACAACCTGCAGTGCTCCCCAGTCTCCCCCACAATTATTATAAGCTTTTATACATTGATGTGCAGCACACTGGGCTGAGCTGAGTGCACACAGACTGAGTCACACTGTGTGACTGCTGTGTATCGTTTTTTTCAGGCAGAGAACGGATATAGCAGAGAACGGATATATTAAATAAAAGTTAACTTAACAACAACTGCACTGGTCACTGTGGTAAACTCTGTCTGCACAATCTCTCTCTCTCTCTTCTAATCTATTCTAATGGAGAGGACGCCAGCCACGTCCTCTCCCTATCAATCTCAATGCACGTGTGAAAATGGCGGCGACGCGCGGCTCCTTATATAGAATCCGAGTCTCGCGAGAATCCGACAGCGTCATGATGACGTTCGGGCGCGCTCGGGTTAACCGAGCAAGGCGGGAAGATCCGAGTCGCTCGGACCCGTGAAAAAAAAAGTGAAGTTCGTGCGGGTTCGGATTCAAAGAAACCGAACCCGCTCATCTCTAGTGCGGACTACATCTGCAAGACTTGTATATAGTTTTTGCTTACTTAAGGGTTATGTTACAGTTTTGATAAGTCTCGGGCTGATGCTGTTTTGTTTCATGCTGTTAACTGGTTCGTATATTCCATGTTATACGGTGTGGATGGTGTGGGCTGGTATGAATCTTGCCCTTAGATTAACAAAAATCCTTTCCTCGTACTGTCCGTCTCTTCTGGGCACAGTTTCTCTAACTGAGGTCTGGAGGAGGGGCATAGAGGGAGGAGCCAGTGCACACCCATATCTAAAGTTCTTTTTAGTGCCCATGTCTCCTGCGGAGCCCGTCTAGCCCCATGATCCTTACGGAGTCCCCAGCATCCTCTACGGACTAGGAGAAAATGATTTACCGGTAGGTTTAAAATCTTATTTTTTTTTTTGCTCGTACATACTGTATGACTGATTTGCTTCTATAGTAATGTAGCAGAGAAGTGAATTGTATTAATGCTTTATAGCAAACAAATCAAATTATTAGAAACATGAAGATCAACCAATTAAACTTGTTTGGACCATTCAGACACACTGAAGACAGATAAAGTACCTGCTCAGAAACTAGAACAATTGCATACTTGCCTATGCTCCCGGCCTCCCAGAAGGATAGACAAGTCTCCCTGATGGAGCCGGCATACACCCCCCCTCCCCTCAGCCTCCCGCACCACTCCCCCTCCCCTTCCCCCCCCCCCCCACAATCTGGACTGATGATGGAAAGGGTTAAAGGTTTGCTAGTACTTGATGATAAGCTATATGCAATGCTGATAACAGAGCTCCCTTGAATGTGTTCTACTGCCTGTAATTTCTTAGCTTTATTACAGGAGATTGTTGATGCCACACAGAAAACTAAAAATGTTCTTGTAAATTGTTTATTTAGCACTTTTCACTAGAGTTATCTTAATTAAAATTAGCAAGGAGGCAAAGTAGATTAGTGTAAGCCTGTATCTAAATACACATAAGTATGCTTTGTTAAATAAAAGACGCTTTATGTAAAGTTGTTCACAGGAGTAATTCCTCACAGCTGTAATCAGGCTTAAGTATTCAAACCTTGTGTTCATTCCAGAGACACCACAGGTAATGTCAGAGGCAATGTGTTATAATATGAATTTTATTACAGCTGATAACATTAGTTTATTAGTTTATTGTTATGTTACGGTTTACAGTCCTGAAATTGGGTTGATATTGCTCTCCCTATCCCAGCCGTCAGAATGCAGACCACAGCGTCCAGATGGTCAAAATCCTGACATATCCCGGTAAGTTTCTTAACCCTACCCTTACCTCTAACCCTAACACTCCTCACCAGCAGCCTAACCCTAACCGTCCCCTCCTGCAGCCTAACCTGAACCGTCCCCTCCTGCAGTGTAACCTGAACCGTCCCCTCCAGCAGCCTAACCTGAACCGTCCCCTCCTGCAGCCTACCTGAATCATCCCCTCCTGCAGCCTAACCTGAACCTTCCCCTCCTGCAGCGTAACCTGAACCGTCCCCTCCTGCAGCCTAGCCTGAACCGTCCCCTCCTGCAGCCTACCTGAATCATCCCCTCCTGCAGCCTAACCTGAACCTTCTCCTCCTGCAGCGTAACCTGAACCGTCCCCTCCTGCAGCCTAGCCTGAACCGTCCCCTCCTGCAGCCTACCTGAATCATCCCCTCCTGCAGCCTACCTGAATCATCCCCTCCTGCAGCCTAACCTGAACCTTCCCCTCCTGCAGCCTAACCTGAACCTTCCCTCCTGCAGCCTAACCTGAACCTTCCCCTCCTGCAGCCTAACCTGAACCTTCCCCTCCTGCAGCGTAACCTGTACCGTCCCCTCCTGCAGCCTAACCTGAACCGTCCCCTCCTGCAGCCTACCTGAATCATCCCCTCCTGTAGCCTAACCTGAACCGTCCCCTCCTGCAGCCTAACCTGAACCGTCCCCTCCTGCAGCCTAACCTGAACCGTCCCCTCCTGCAGCCTACCTGAATCATCCCCTCCTGCAGCCTAACCTGAACCTTCCCCTCCTGCAGCCTAACCTGAACCGTCCCCTCCTGCAGCCTACCTGAATCGTCCCCTACTGCAGCCTAACCTGAACCGTCCCCTCCTGCAGCCTAACCTGAACCGTCCCCTCCTGCAGCCTAACCTGAACCGTCCCCTCCTACAGCCTAACCTGAACCGTCCCCTCCTGCAGCCTACCTGAATCATCCCCTCCTGCAGCTTAACCTGAACCTTCCCCTCCTGCAGCCTAACCTGAACCGTCCCCTCCTGCAGCCTACCTGAATCATCCCCTACTGCAGCCTAACCTGAACCTTCCCCTCCTGCAGCGTAACCTAAACCGTCCCCTCCTGCAGCCTAGCCTGAACCGTCCCCTCCTGCAGCCTAGCCTGAACCGTCCCCTCCTGCAGCCTACCTGAATCGTCCCCTCCTGCAGACTAACCTGAACCTTCCCCTCCTGCAGCGTAACCTGAACCGTCCCCTCCTGCAGCCTAACCTGAACCGTCCCCTCCTGCAGCCTAACCTGAACCGTCCCCTCCTGCAGCCTACCTGAATCATCCCCTCCTGCAGCCTAACCTGAACCTTCCCCTCCTGCAGCGTAACCTGAACCGTCCCCTCCTGCAGCCTAACCTGAACCGTCCCCTCCTGCAGCCTAACCTGAACCGTTGCCTCCCGCAGCATAACCCTAACAGGTTGTCTCTTACCCCACCCGCAGTCCATCCCTAACCTAGTGCCTAACCCCAGTACTTACCGCCAGAATCCTTTGGGATCCCATTGTCAGGATCCCGACCACCTGGATGCTGACTGCATCCCCTGGTACTTGACACACACATCATCAGTGTATCATCTTTCCTTTGTTTCTGGTTCATGGCTACTTTTTACAGCAGTGCTTGGCAGTATGGCATGTTCACGGGTTCTGGGAAGTGACCCTTGGTATTACTTTGTAGAGAAGCATCAGTGGAATGTGGCATGTGGAAACAGAACTGATTCAGAGATGGACGCTATTGCACAGCCGCTTCGAATTTGTACACAGCAGTTGTGCAACAATATTGCAGGGGGCATCTTGTGTAAATAGACTCCTTCTGCCATCTTCTCTGATCCGCTGCTGTGTCCGGAGACATAGCATTGGACCACTCTGCATGAACAATGGTCATCTGAGTTACCATCAGGCTACTTAGGACGGACAGTGTTTCACACTGTTGGGCCAGTGAAGCTGCATCCAAGGACGCTACCACTGGCCTCTGCACGCCAAGAAATGGAGCCCCTTCCCTGCCCCTGCACAGCCACAGAATGTCAATCATGTTGCGACTTAGGGGGGCACTGGGACTGCAGAAACAGATGTGTAGTACAGATCCTGTGCATGCGCTGATCTCCTAATAGCGGATATGTACGTAAACTATCAGATGTGCATACACCTCTGAGTTAGGCCCTATGATAGGAGACTCTTAAACGCATCCACTCCCAGACTAACTTGCAGCTTAGGGGGTGTGCATAGCCGATGTGTAATATCCAGTGCTCAAAGTGGGGCGGTATACACCGGTATGGCCTACCGGCACTTCGAGCACTAACCCCCGCCGCCGTCTTTCAAATTCCGTGCTGTCAAGCGCTGGAACCGGCAGACAGTCAGGAGCAGCTGGCTGCCGATCCGCGGGAGATTTCAAATGGTGGCGCCGCGGTCATAGGGACCGAATGCCATCTCCACACCGCCTCTGCCTCAGGCTTTCTCTTTGCCGCTGCCTCCCATGTCCTCCGCCGCTGCCGCCCATGTCATCCTCCGCACCACCGCCCAGGGCCTTCTCCTGGTCACCACCGCTGCCCAGGGCCTTCTCACCACCACCGACCACAGCCCCTGCACCGCCGCTGATCACTGCCCCGTCTGCTGCGCATTAGGTACTGTCCCTGCTGTCACTCTCTCTGTCACTGTCCCTGCTGTCACTCTCCCTGTCACTGTCCCTGCTGTCACTCCCTCTGTTACTGTCCCTGCCCCTATGTCCCTGCTGTCACTCTCCCTTTCCCTGAATTTTGGCTCATACTGTGTGGCGTAATGTGAATATTGGTTCATACTGTGTAGCATAATGTGATTTTTGGCTCATACTGTGTGGCGTAATGTGAATTTTGGATCATACATTGCACAGTGTGAATTTTGGCTCATTTCGTGTTGCATAATGTGAATTTTGGCTCATACTGTGTGGCATAATATGAATATTACCTCATACTGTGCGGCATAATGTGAATTTTGGCTCATACTGTGTGGCATAATGTGAATATTACCTCATACTGTGTGGCATAATGTGAATTTTGGCTCATACTGTGTGGCGTAATGTGAATTTTGGATCATACCGTGTTGCATAATGTGAATTTTGACTTATTCCTTGTTGCATAATGTGAATTTTGGCTCATTCCGTGTTGCGTATTGTGGATTTTGGCTCATTCCGTGTTGCATAATGTAAATTTTGGCTCATACTGTGTGGCATATTGTGAATTGTGGCTAATTCTGTGTGGCATAATGTGAATTTTGGCTCATTCCGTGGAAATTTTGGCTCATTCAGTGTGGTCTAATGTATAAGGGGCACCAATACTAGATAGTATAAGGGGTCCTACTATTGTGGTGCATAATGTGTATAAGGGTTATATGATGTGGTACACTACACTTAAGGACTCGCCCCATTTTGAGTGGCCACGCCCCCCCTTTTTCGGAGCGCGCCGTTTCAACCTTCACTTTTACATACCCCCACTTCAAAATTTCCACTTCGACCACTGGTAATATCAGAATCACAAGTAATAGAAACATATATGGGGAAATTGTTGTGTAATTGCTGCTTCTGCTGTTGGCCCCATGCAGCCAGTGATTTGTGGCCAATTTGGTGTAACACCATCAGAATTTAGATTATACATAGGCCTAGAAGCAGTAGAGAAAATCCGCCCGGTGCCAGCTCTGCACCCCAACATGTGATGTCATGACATCTGAATGAAGGGTCAGGGATGATGGCACCAGGATGAAGCTGAGCCTTAAGATGCTGCCAGTGGCTCTGCAGGCTTGCAGGCTGTGTCCTCTTTATTTGCCTCCAGGGTGGAGAGAGAAGTGTCCAAGGGATCCCAGATTCTCCTCCTCCCAGTCTGTGTCCTGTGTTATAAATTAGTTGTCTTTCAATTAGGTGTAGCTATAAACAGTACTCAGGCATTATTAAACTATTAGCTTAAATTTAATATACACCATTGTTTCCAATTTTATATATACAATCCATACATCCCAACATGACCCATTCCAAGAGGGACAAAATGCTCTCTGTCTGGACTTCCTTCTTAAGTTATGAATGTAATCATCTGTGCTGAAACACCTTTCTTATCAATTAAATAGTTCAACACAGGTGACACCAATCATATATTAAGAGGGAAGTCCAGGTAGAGAGCATTTTGTTCCTCTTGAAATGGGTCATGTTGGGAGTTATGCACAATATAATATACCCCTCCACTGGTTTTCCCCTGTCTTAAGTGCCCGGGCCTCCCTAAGGCTTAATCTGGCCCTAGGTGGAAGTACAGTAGATGCTGGGTAATGAGAGACCCTTCTCCTCCACTGTTCAGCAAAATCCTTCATCACAGATGTACTCTGTATGTATAACTTGTCTACACTTCCAGGATTTTTGGGAAGATCTTGTCTCCTTCTCCTGAAGTGGGCATAAGGATGTAGATTGTGTCATTGTGCAGCAGAGGGCAGGGTTGTGGCAATGCAATTGGGATCATGCCCACCATACTTATCCCTTTGGCTCTCTTGGATTCTTGTCTGTTAAGAATCAACAGGAATGTTATGGACCCAGTGTGGTCAGTGCTGGTTTGGCATTGCTTACTTCAGCGCTGCGGAGTCTAACATAATGCAGGTTTTCACCAGTGACTCCTGCAAGTGGTTTGCTTCTGACACCATGCAACCCCCCAGAATAAACACCAGACATGACTGTCAGGGAAGGGTTCAGAAAATTAGATGGTAGGAATAATTGAAGTGAGCCATGAGGTACTTGGATGGGCTTGGACTAGTTGAGGATGGTATAGTAAAGTGGAAATGTTAGAAGATATGTTAGGTGCATGATGGAGATCTGGGAATAACACAGTTGACTGTAGAGATGTTTTAGGCACCAGGACACAGAGGATAACATAGCTGAGTGTAATGAGGCATCAGGAGGTTTGAAGATGGTACTGATGAATGCAATGAGCTCACAAAAGGTGCAAGGAGGTCTTAAGATAGTATAGCTGATTACAGTGAGGCATGTGGTGGTCAACGGATTAGTATTCCAGACTGTAAATGCAAGATCCAAAGCAGCCAAATAGTGTGATTGCAAACAGGACAAAATCCAGCACCCCCACCAGAGGAGGAAGTCACACCTGGAGCCATGAATGCTTAAGCGCCTACTAAAGCATGGTGTCTGAGCCCTGTGCCAGTCACAAGATCCAGTATTTGGGTCCAACATGTGACATTGGGCCTAATTCAGAGTTGATCGCAGCAGCAAATTAAGTTAAGGGGGGTACTCCCCGCTGGGTGAAATGAGCGCCCCTGCACGCTCAGCACACATCGCGCTGTCCTGAGCGGGGGGAGAGATGTGTGCTGAGCGGTTCACTCAGCACACATCTCTCCCCACATCTGCCCGTGAATATGAGCCTTTAGGGCTGAAACACACGAGCTGGCTTTTACCGGCCGGGAAAAAGCAGTGGACCGTGTGTGTGAAGGGGAGCTTTCACACACAACGTTTTTTTTCAAAGCCATGTCTAAAGCTGCGCATGCGCACAGCATTACACATGGCTCAAAGCCGTTGTGTGTGAGACTTTGCCGGATGGCAAAAAGCCGGACGAAGTTTGTCCGGCTTTTTGCCATCCGGGAGAAACCGGCGTGTGTGATACAGCCCTATGAGTTGGGTGAGGTGTGTTCAAACTGAAATCTAAATTGCAGTGTAAAAATAAAGCAGACAGTATTTACCCTGCACAGAAACAAAATAACCCACCCAAATCTAACTCTCTCTGCAAATGTTATATCTGCCACACCTGCAGTGCACATGGGCCCTCATTCCGAGTTGTTCGCTCGCAAGGCGATTTTAGCAGTATTGCACACGCTAAGCCGCCGCCTACTGGGAGTGAATCTTAGCTTCTTAAAATTGCGAACGATGTATTCGCAATATTGCGATTACACACCTCGTAGCAGTTTCAGAGTAGCTTCAGACTTACTCGGCATCTGCGATCAGTTCAGTGCTTGTCGTTCCTGGTTTGACGTCACAAACACACCCAGCGTTCGGCCAGACACTCCTCCGTTTCTCCAGCCACTCCCGCGTTTTTTCCGGAAACGGTAGCGTTTTTATCCACACGCCCATAAAACGCCGTGTTTCCGCCCAGTAACACCCATTTCCTGTCAATCATACTACGATCGCCGGAGCGAAGAAAAAGCCGTGAGTAAAAATCCTATCTTCATAGCAAATTTACTTGGCGCAGTCGCAGTGCGGACATTGCGCATGCGCACTAAGCGGAAAATCGCTGCGATGCGATGAAATTTACCGAGCGAACAACTCGGAATGAGGGCCATGGTTTTGCCCAACTGCTAACAAATTTGCTGCTGCGATCAACTCTGAATTACCCCCCATTGTCTTTTTTATGGAAGAAGTCAGATGTGTAAGAGCTGACCAGGGAATGATTCCAAAGACTGAATGTGCAACTTTGACATTTGTTGTGAGAAAAGTGATCTTTGAAAAATTCAAAATAGTAACCCATAGCTTTATCTAAGAATTAGAAATTTCCTGCAGTGTAGTGTACTAAATTTACTCTCCAAACAGAGACCTATTCTAGCATCATTGATCAGGAAATGAATGCAAATCACCTCCTGCTGCTCTGATGCCTGGGACATAGAAAGCAGCTTTTTTCAAATTGATCCATTTCCTTCAATTTAGATATTTAACTCATTGTAACCACAGATGGACAATTCTGTTATAGTACAGTGCTATAATGTGTTATTGTTCTTACATTCTTATATAATTAGATGGGGTAGTTAAAAGCATCCAATATCAATATATTAAGAGGCCTGTGGCGACCTGCCTCGGGACTCTCTCAGCTGCTGTTTCTCCTAGCGCCGCCCGTCCACATAGAATGAATGGGAAACGGGTCACATCGACTTTTTGGAATCACGGCACCCTAGAGTATTAGAAAAAAAATTCATGGCACCCCTATGCCACAAGTTTCTTATAGAGAAATTTAGAAATAAATATTAACTTAAGCAAATTGTATGTATATGTCATCCTTAGGTTCAATTGTGTGGTGAGGGACAAGATTTGCTTCTGTTTGTCCACATGTTTTATGATTGACAGCCACCAGCACTGGTTTTGCCTATTACATGGACCA
Organism: Pseudophryne corroboree; assembly: GCF_028390025.1. Taxonomy (NCBI): domain Eukaryota; kingdom Metazoa; phylum Chordata; class Amphibia; order Anura; family Myobatrachidae; genus Pseudophryne; species Pseudophryne corroboree. The sequence continues at coordinate 776,334,632 of NC_086447.1, read as the reverse complement.
TAAATAAGTTAAATTGTTCCTGAACCACCAATCCAAGGCACCCCTGCAAGTTTCCTGAGGCACCCCAGGGTGCTGCGGCACACAGTTCGAGAACCACTGGCTTATTGTGTTTGTTATTCATCTATTTTAATTAAACCTTGATTGTACCATAGCATTTACAATGTCATCAACATATCTACATTTAGCAGAATGGCTGAGAGCAATTCCTGCCTCTTCTAAGGACAGTGCTCATTGGTCATAAATAGCCCTTGGTGTTAGATGATTGGGAAGCCTTATGTGTTGCCTAGGGCCAGGTTCAGAGAACTCCATTGAATGACATTTGTGTACAATTTTATTGTCAGCAGAAACACAAGATATCTCCTTCTTGTATGCACTTTAAATGTGATTTATGTACAAATGTTATTTTTCTTTTGTTTGTGTTTTTTTTATATTAAAAAAGAGTTTACATTTAAATTTAATTACAAATACCCCAGATTTAAAATGTATTTTGCAAGACAGCAGTTGAGAAGGGGTGGTATTCATGTGACCGCCGGTCAGCTGACCGACAGTCACATGACCTCCTCCACCAGCCCGACGGGTCACTGTCCCGATGGTCGGCATGCTGACCAACAGGGACTATTTCCACTCGTGGGTGTCCACGACACCCATAGAGTGGGAATAGAACCCATGGCGACCGCAGGTCGCCACCGAGCCCGCAGTGTGGCGAGCGCAGCGAGCCCGCAAGGGGCTTGCTGCACTCGCCCCTCCCCGCCGGGATCCCGGCGTCGGTATGCTGCCGGGATCCCGGCGTCGGTAAGCTGACCGGCGGTCAGGAGACCGCCGGTCAGCCGTACTACACCCATTGAGAAGTAACACAGATACTGTAGTTGCCACATCCTGGTTTGGGAAAGTGTAAAAACTTACTAGGGGTTGTAATAGAAATATGTGGAATGCTTTGTCTGATGCATTTTAATATTTCAGGGACCCCTTGATAAGTGGGGCGGTGAATGTAAGTATGTAAGGCATTGTGCTATCCATTATAAAGGCTGTGCACACAGGAATTTCTCATGGAATCTCTCCACTCGGTGAATGCAGTTTACCTGTCACTTCAAACTGTGAAGGAATTATAACTGCAGCGCATGTCATTTTCCTGTCTATCATTAGACTTCAGGAAAAACTTTCACATGAAGCAAGTTTCTCACCAGGACACGTCATATAATCTTCAAGTTCCACATTGAAGATTCTGTTTTTCATTATTTTTGTACATTTTAATTTCACAGAGTTTATGAATGGGTGACAGGGGCCAATTAATTCCGCTGCGTAGTGTGGTTGGGATAGAATCGGGAACACTAAGGCCATATTCTGAGGAGGAAACATGTTAGACTGGTGGACAAATGTGTCCCTGGACAGTTTTGTAAATATTGCTCTCTTCTTTCACCTCTTTGTCCATGATCCATACAGCGTTCACACTGGATACTTCTCTGTCTGATGTCATAGCAGGACTGACTAAGAAATGTTCATTCTCTGTACACCTGACATCACAAATACAGTATGGGACCATTATATTGTGTAAATCATTCCCTATGTACTGTTAAAGTGCATACACACGGTGCGATATACTGTATACTTGCGATTTTGACTATATAGTCAAAATCGCAAGGAAAGTTAGTGCAAATAGCACCATGTGTACAAAGCTTGCGATACTGATGCGCAGTCCCGCGGGGCCGATATCGCAAGAAAAAATAGACAGTGCAGGCAAGTCAATTTTGAGTATCTAGTTTAAAGTATAGCCAAAATCCAAGCACACATAAACAATATTGCTTCGTCAGAATCGCACATAAGTCCGTATAGCACTGCGTGTATGCACCTGAAGAATCATCTCATCTGTATGTGATCTGTATAGCAGAACCACGTCTTCTTGCTGTTTTCATTGTACTCACCTGTAACATTCTTTGTGTACAGAGTAGTGATGAGCGAGGTTCGGTTTTACTCGGTTTTACTCGGTTCTCAAAACGGCATCTTATTGGCTATCCAAAACACGTGACATCCGTGAGCCAATAAGATGCCGTTTTGAGAACCGAGTAAAACCGAGTAAAACCGAGTAAAACCGAATCCGCTCATCACTAGTACAGAGGCAGTAATAGTTCCATTCCCTCCTCATAACATCATTGATTTCTCTACCTGATGCAGAGTTGTACACGTGTACGCCAATGGATTGCGTACTACTCAGATGACGGGAGGACTGCATATTGTAGGCCCTGGGCAAAGCATTGCACAGGGGCCCATAAACACCCATTTGCGGTCCTGTTGCCATCTCACCACATGCTTTTATAAAGTGAATAGCTGTTAGCACTCTGATTGGTGGATAGCTCCAACAATTCACCAACCAGCATGCAGACAGCTATTCACTGATTACAGGCTGGAAGGCTGCTCTGATTGTGTGACCACCACCCACTCCTGCTCAAAGGCCATAGAATTGTGAGGCCCTGGGCAGTTGCCCAGTGTGCCTGTGTGTTAAAATGGCTCTGCGCAGAACCTATTTTGCATATTTGCAGAACCGGTCTTATGTTGTTGTATGCAGTACCCCCTAAGCCGCATCCTGTTTGACACAGTGTTAATTTCGTCTACGAAAATTTAGACTAAAACTATTCGTCGACTAAGGTTTTTTCTGTAACTAAACGAAAATAGGAATTTCTTAATAACGAAAATGTTGACTAAATATTCGTCCATGTTGTCATGACTAAAATTGACTAGACGAAAATGCTGTATCGTTTTCGTCAGGACACCACATTTTTCGAGTGATTGATTTTTTGGATTCTTTAATAATACTGTATTTTATACAGTTTTATCCATTCTCTCTTGCCCTAGATTTACTAACTTGTCATGAGAATCACTTAGTCAGTTTATGAATCTAGCTAATTAGTTAACTTTAGCTAAATAGCTATATATTATAATATGCATCCTTACAGCTTCATTTTATTTTGCAGTAGACTAGAGCTGTACTACTTACTTGTATCAGGCAGGTTGTATTTTTCTTTAAATTAACATTTTTAATAAAAAAAAAAACAATTGTATTCTTAAATTGATATTTGTAGAAAATAAATTACCTAATGTGAAGGAAATATAGCATTTGTGTTGTACTTGTTTGATACCTAGATTACTAAACACATAGTGAAAGGTACAGATGGGTCCTCCGTCATCTTGGCTGACTGAGGCGTTAGTCACGATCGGGCATACGCAGCGTGCCTGGCCACAGTAGCGGATCTTGCCACGGGCAAGCAGGACTTTTGCCCGGCGCGCCGCCTTCCGGAGGGCGCCGCACCATGGCAAGATCCGCCACTGCTGTGCCCTCTGCTGCCTGCTGTGTCCCCCGGCTGTGCGGCTGTGTCCCCTGTGAAGGGAACTAGACGCTACGCGTCTAGTTTCCTTTCTTGGAGAGGACCTTTGCTGAGCGGTGCGCGATGACGTCATCGCGCACCGCACAGCAAAGGTCCTCTCCACGAAGGGAACTAGACGCTACGCATCTAGTTTCCTTTCGTGGAGAGGACCTTTTGCTGTGCGGTGCGCGATGACGTCATCGCGCACCGCTCAGCATTTAAGCGGCGCTACTACTGTACAGTGGGCGTAACTGACCACGCCCCCTGTATTAAGCCATGCCCCCATTTCCTGCCCGGGCGCAGAGAGGGCTCGATCCGGCCCTGCCTGGCCGCAAGGAGGCGCCTAGTCGCAGGGAGGCGCATAGAGTGTTTGGCGTTACCTTTGAGTGTAATACCTAAGATCATCCAACAGATGTCGCTTTTTAAAATCACCAATGCGCATGCGAGTGGTCTACATTAAAATACAATACTGAACTACAGCGTAAGAACTACTTTACTGGTGCATCTCATTACGCTACATTATGCTACCGTATGTCATACAGTATATAACCGTATATACAGTACAGACGCAAATAGTGCAGCATATACAGATGCAAACGAACGTGTTACAGGTACAGTATGGTCTATTGATGTTAGGGATATGTGAGCGTCCAAATCCCGTAATATTAAGTATAATGGGGAGAGATAAAAGCTCCTCCCTAAGTTCCTGGTTGCCAAATCACTGTGTGAATAGTTTATACAGACGCAAAATTTGTGAAAGGAATCGTGTAGCTCATTGACTTTAAAGTATGTACAGTGCACTAAATGAGCGTCCTAGTTGGTGTTCGTTTATGCCGTTAAGGGACTCGGACGCTCATTTAGTGCACTGTACATACTTTAAAGTCAATGAGCTACATTATTCCTTTCACACTTTAGTTGCGTCTGCATACACAAGTGTTTTAACACGTTCATTTGCATCTGAATAAACTTTTTATATTTTTACTCTCTCCGTCTGACCATTGGTCACCATCTGTGTGTACACTATGCAGTACAGGACTGTATATTAACATTACAGTCATCACTGACCCTTTGCCAGAGCTTGTACTGTCGATCAATCCGCCGCTATTCAAACTAAAGTACTGGATGTGTGGAGCATTAGCCACCCAGTGGTGGAGATGTGTATTGCATGCTCGTGCCTCAACGCGCCTGTCCGTGATTAAACTCAGCAACCTAAGCTATTGCCTAGACGTGACTAAACCTCCGTCTAGGTGCAGAAACAGTCAAGATAATGGAGGACTCATCTATGGGGGTCATTCTGAGTTGTTCGCTCTGTATTTTTTTCTCGCAACTAAGCATGTCCGCAGTGCGACTGCGCCAAGTAAATTTGCTATGCAGTTAGGTATTTTACTCACGGCATTACGAGGTTTTTTCTTCGTTCTGGTGATCGTAATGTGATTGACAGGAAGTGGGTGTTTCTGGGCGGAAACAGGCCGTTTTATGGGTGTGTGCGAAAAAACGCTACCGTTTCTGGGAAAAACGCGGGAGTGGCTGGAGAAACGGAGGAGTGTCTGGGCGAACGCTGGGTGTGTTTGTGACGTCAAACCAGGAACGACAAACACTGAACTGATCGCAGATGCCGAGTAAGTGTGGAGCTACTCAGAAACTGCTAAGAAGTGTCTATTCGCTATTTTGCTAATCTTTCGTTCGCAATTTTGATAAGCTAAGATTCACTCCCAGTAGGCGGCGTCTTAGCGTGTGCAAAGCTGCTAAAAGCAGCTTGCGAGCGAACAACTCGGAATGACCCCCTATATACAAAGTATTCAAGGGAATGATAGAGAAATGATCTTCAGCAAAATCCATTACAGTATCATTAAAATACAAAGCTATGACTAAATCAGTGAATAAAATTAGGCGAAAATGTTCGTCAAGATCCACTGACTAAAACTTGACTAAGACGAAATTAAAAAATTTGACTAAAATGTGACATTTAATTTCGGCAAATTTTAGGAAAGTGACTAAAACTAAATTGAAACTCCCTGACAAAATGAACACTGGTTTGACAGGCTTTGGATGTTTGTGGGCGGGGTGGGCAGCATTCTTGAAACCGGGATGGAACTGAGCCGGCTTTATGGTTACTCAGCAGGGGCAAACGCAGGATTTGTAGAGGGGGGTTTCCATCAGACAAATTTCCCCACAACTTCCTCAGAAGCAACGTCAAATCACACGATGAGGACTTTCTATGGGATACGTTTAATTTGCCGGCTGTCGGGATCCCGGCGGTCAGTATACAGACTCTGGAATCCTGACAACCAACAATGCCGCCAGCCGGAATCCCGGCGCAATGGATGCCCACAGAGTGGCGAGCGCAGCAAGCCCGAAAGGGGACTCTTATCGCTCGCCCCGCTACCGGCATTCTTGAGGACGGGATGCCGCTGTCAGGATCCTGACAGCCGGAAACCCATCCGCCGGTAATAAATACCGAACCCCTTTCTACACCTCACTGCTCATATGCTATGATTTTATACTTCAGGTGCTATTAATATATTTGTATCTCAGGGAGTAAATCAGACCTAATCACTAGGATGCGTTTTCTCACAGCCTGCAATCAGGTCTGAACTGCGCATGCGTATGCACCGCAATGCGCAGGCCTGTCAGCCGACTGCTCCGGGAATTGGTGCATAGCGATGGGATGGTGCAAAAAAAAGCAATCGCACGGGTGATCGCAAGGAGATTGACGGGAAGAGGGCGCCTGTTGGGGACAACTGACCGTTTTCTGGGAGTGTCAGGGAAAACACAGGCGTGTCCGAGCGTTTGCAGGGAGGGTGTCTGACGTCAAATCCGGTCCCGAACAGGCTGAAGTGATCGCAGCGGCTGAGTAAGTTCTGGGCTATTCAGAGACTGCACAAAATCAGTTTGTGCAGCTGTGCAACACAAGCGATCGCACACTTGCACGGTGAAAACACACGCCCCTGTAGGCGGTGACTATCTGAACGCAGGACAGCAAAAAAACACTTGCGAGCGATCAGATCTGAATTACCCCCTCAATCAAGTAGCCTACAATAGTTTTATATATACATAATTTTTATAATATTATTTACGCTTTATATTGAAATAATGTATTCAATTAGTTATGTTCCCATTTGTTTTTCCTGGTGCTATTAACCTTGTTAATTTCTCTTGAAAAAGATATATATATATATATATATATATATATGTATAAAAGATGTATATACTGTACGTGTGTGTGTGTGTGTATATATATATATATATATATATATATATATTATTTTTTATTTTATTTTTTGCATAAAGCTAATAAATTAGTGCACATGTACAAAAATGTTGGTATACTGTGTTTAAACTTTAAAGCCCTTATGAATATGAAGCAATGGTTGATTGAAGGCAGAGGTTCCTTACCGAGGTCAGCTAGGAAGGGATCAGTCTGTGTGGTGCTCACATTCAGATTAGGCAGCCTCAGAGTCACAAGACTTGTGACCATTAGCTCTGGTTCAACTGCAGCTGGCTGAGAGAGGTCAGTGTGTGTAGCTCCGTGAATCGCGGCAAAATGCTGCAAGTGGGCGGAGCCTAATACCGCGAGTGGGCGGAGCTACACTCGCAAGCCTCAAATAGCAATAAAATTGATTTGGTCCATCAGGGGGGGTTTCTGGGTACTCAGAAACCCCCCCTGGGTGCGCCACTGCTCAGATGGCTGATATTTTCACAGATGATCTGACGCTGTATCCTTGGACACAGCAGCAGATCATAGAAGCTTGCAGGAAGCATGTATTTACACAAGATGCCTCCCATAGCATGAGCATATTTACACACGGCAGCCGCGTCCAAAGAGACAGCTGCTGTGCTTAATGCATCCACCTCTGAACAAGGCCCTCTGTAGAGATGCTGGTGCAGTGCCCACAGTTTTTTTGCAAGGCTGATGTTGGATCAGGAACAAGGAAAATGAAAGCATGTAAAAAGCTTGCATAAAATTGACCATATTTGCACAAATCGCTTGTGTACTGCAGAAACCAAATTTTTTCACACTTGTGAATGTAAGCTTTTTGGTTGATGACAACAGGCATGTGGACTATATATGTATACAAACATTGTTAGTTTTAAACCCATTGTATGCCGGGTCCACTCCCACCTCACTGTGCTGGTACTTCAGGGTTCTCCCATCTTAGTCCATCCTGCCTACATCACTGCCGTGGGTGCTGCCCGGACTCTCACTGCACACAATGGAGACGGGACATGTCATTTTATATTGTACTTGCATAATATGTGGACTGTCAACATTACTGTTCTTTGTTATCATATGGAACCCACAATGCTTTGTGATAATATACCATCCTGGCACAATGTTTACACAGGAGCCCTGAAAACTCTTTTAGTTACGCACAGACATAAATGTGTATGAATTTGACTGCAGTACAGAATTAAAACTACTAATAATTTTTACTACGACACCCTGGAGTCCCAGTAATTTGGATTAGTAATATCGTTGTCAACCTGTTCACAGTTATTGCAGTTAATCACTCTACAGATAAAGCTGCACACTAAATCATTCTGTGCCTTTTAAGAACTGTTGTGTGATCTAGATAGCAGCCAAATCCCACATGATATCTATTCAACAAATTCATCTGAGTCTCCTGACAAAAGCATAGGTTCCCCTTCAATACGGATAAACACTTGTCATTCTTTTCACATTTCTGATAAGCAGCTTCTTTCCTGTAAAGGATTAGCTAATGGTGCTCTTTAGCCACAGTGTCTAAAGTGGCGTGACACACTGAGCGAGACTGTATCTGCTCCAGGGCCGGATTAAGCCTTGGGGGTGCCCGGGGCACTTAAGACAGGGGGGCCCGGTGGGGTGGGGGGGGGGTGTATATTAGATTGTGCATACCTCCCAACATGACCCATTCCAGGGGGGACAAAATGCTCTTTACCTGGACTTCCCACTTAATATATGATTGGCGTCACCTGTGTTGAACTATGTAATTGATAACAAAAGGCATTTCAACACAGGTGATTGCAATCATAAATTAGGACGGAAGTCCAGGTAGAGAGCATGTTGTCCCTCCTGTAATGGGTCATGGTGTGAGGTATAGATTGTGTATAATACATTTAAACCTATGTATATTAGTTTGAAACTAATAGTTTAATAATGCCTGGGTACTGTTTATAGCTCCACCTAATTGAAAGACAGCTATTTTATGAACTTTTATTGTAGTGGAGCAAAGACAACTTAACCTTAAAATACACATAGAAAAATAAAATAATTTATCTTGTCACATGCAAGAATAGCAGCAGCCTCTGTACTACTTACACACTGGGACAGGACTCAGGAGGACTGTGTGTCTCTATCTCTAGACCCAAATGGTTTAGTTTATTAACAGTTTACACAAGACTCAGACACCCAAGTGGGGAGAAGGATAAGCTGGGACCCCTGTGTCATTTACAGCTCTCTCCACCCTTCTATCTCTCCTCTGGTCGGAAAACTCTGTCGGTAGCTCATGAAACATGATATTCCTGTGTCTCTGCCTTCACTGCATACTGTCCTGCTAGCATTCTGGTTGCTGGTTCTGCTGCTGCTTAAGAGGGAAAGCTAGTGATGTCAGTGTGTTCTGGCCGGGGGGCCCCCTGACAAAGGGGGCCTGGGGTACAGTATGCCCTGCATCCCCCCTTTAATCTGGCTATGATCTGCTCCCAACTACAGATAGCATTCATATGTGGGCAAACATGGCAGCATGGTGTCACCAACGTTCGTTATCCAGTTTCTTACTTTATCCACAAACTTATATTAACCCCAGATCACACATAGGGGTCTATTTACTAAGCCTTGGCTGGCGATAAAGTACCAGCCAATCAGCTCCTAACTTCATGTCACAGGCTGGGTTTGAAAAATGACAGTTAAGAGCTGATTGGCTGGCACTTTCTCTCCAGCCACTTTAGCTGCATCCAAGGCTTAGTAAATAGACCCCTAAGGGGTCTTATCAAGAAGCAGTGAAAAGTGTGGAGAAGTGTTCCAGGGGAGAAGCTGCTACGTATAATTTTATAGACTGCACTTTTTAAATGTTACCTCACCACTGATTGGTTGCCATAGACCCCTAAGTTGGAACTAACAGAAAACTGTCAGTGAGTAAAGGCAGTGAGGTTGATCCTTTCATATACAGTAGGTTGGGTCTGGGGCATATTAAGAGAGAAAGGGGCCAATGTGCAGTCTCCGTCTGTGCCCCCTCCTCTCTAGCAGGCAGCAGTGACAGTGACTCTGAGTAGTAGGTAGTGGCGATTTAATGAGGGTAAGGACCAAAGACCAAAAGGAAGCGATCTTGGGGCAACTCCAGCAAATATGAAAATAAGAGCCTATTTGGCCACATTGGTGCCAACAAAGGTTGGACGTGTTAGGATACATTTGATGTAATCTGTCTGGGACGAGATACCAGCGCGTGTATATTTTGTAGGAGTTCTCCTTAACGGAAACGCTGATGGAACATTTAGAAATGTTTAGCCATATAGTGTCCCATGCTTCATCTTCAAGGGGGGTCCCCAAGTCAGATTCCCAAGCTATTTCATGTAAGGCGCGGGGGTGGGGGAAGGGGGAGGAGTCAGGCATCAAAATGGGCTGATACAGGATAGAAATAATGCCTTGATCCATGGAGCGGTAAATACAGAGATGCTCCATTGGAGTTGGGACAGTAGGAAGAGGCGCTTTTCTAATAGAGGACAAAGCAAAAATTTTAATTTGAAGATACTGGTAGAAAGAGGATGTGGGGAGAGAGTGTTTTTGTTTGAAGGTCTGCGAAGGAATAAGGTATGTTGTTATGTAGTATGTGGTAGAAGCGGGTGATGCCTGCCTTAGACCAAAGGGAAGTCATATGGGGGGAGCAACCCGGGGAGGAGGGATTATTCCAGATAGGGGTTAGAGGGGAGGAGAATGTGTGGAGAGAAAGCCTAGCTTCTTGTGAGTCCCAGACCGATAGTGTAAGAGATACCGTTGGGACTGATTGGGCAATTTTAGGCTGGTGGGTTCTAGGGAGCCACGAGAGGCAAGAAATAGAATCAACCTAAGCCAGGTCACTCTCCAGGGCCCCCCAACGTTTCAGGTATCTCGGGGAGTGCCAAGCGACCAACTGGCTAAGAGCTGAGGCGTGATAATATCTTTTGATGGAGGACCACTATATGTAGAGCTCTTCTGAAGGATATCCCTACGAAGCCTAGAGTTTTTGTCGTTCCAGACAAATTTGCCAAATTGAGAATCAGAATCCGGAGAGGAACAGGGACAGGGAGAGTCTGACAGAGAGATGATTTTTTATTATATTATTTGCATTATGATGATGGTGTAAGGGTTAGGGTGTCCCCGGTCACAGTGTATGGTTTGGGAACTGGACAGGAGCAGGACGTACCTTGTTCTCAGGATGCCAGCTGATCAGGCACCACTCACAGCCAGCCCTGGGACAATCTCTAATGCAAAGTCCTTCAGCCCTATAGCTGCCCAATGTCTGTCCATGATGATGAGCCTATTTATGTAATGCGGTGGCTATGTATGTAATGTGGTAATGTAATGTGCAAGGGGCTTTCTAGCGCTCACCCCGCTGCCACCATACTAGTGGCTAAGATGTTGCTGTCATTATACTGATGGCCTGCATCCCGGCCACTGGTCATTCATACTGAACCCCATTTGTCACTATTCTGGTATTTCCTGTGACATCATCATGCGATATCACTAGGGATTTCTCTCTTTTTTTTTTATTAGTATGAAGCCTAGTAAGTGCATAGACTGATAACCCTGATATGTTACTATTACATTGATTTTATATATGTAATGTGCTATTCGTGTTATGTAATGCTATACGTGTAAAGCAGTGATTCCAGCAAGTGTAGTCGGAGGATGTGTCACAGCCGCCGCTCACGGCAGCGTCCACCCGGCTACAGCAATCGAGGTCTCGCTTGCTGGAGCCGGGTGGACGCTGCTGTGAGTGGCGTCTATGACATCCTCCGGCTACGGTGACCACTGCTGTAGCGCTGCTCTCCCCCGTCTGTCCGCGGCTCTCCCTGTCTCCCCACCGCCCACCCAGTCTCCTCCTCTCCCCTGTCTCTGCTCCCGCATCACAGCCGCCACTCACGGCAGCGTCCACCCGGCTCCAGCAAGCGAGGTCTCACTTGCTGGAGCCGGGTGGACGCTGCTGTGAACGGCGGCTGTGACACATCCTCTGGCGCTGCTCTCCCCTGTCTGCCTGCGGCTCTCCCCGTCTCTGCTCCCGCATCTCAATTCGACTTTTTTTAAAGTCGAATTGAGATGGTCGAAAAGGGGGCCAAAACTCGTTTTCGACACAAGCACGCGGATCGGCAGCTATTCCGCCGATCCACGTGCTTTTCGACAAGTCGAATTCCTCGACTTGTCGAATAATTTGGGGTTAGACTGAATATGTCGGAACCCCTTCCGACCTAAAAAAAGTCGAAAACTGTCGTCTTTTCGACAGACGGCAGCTTTCGACTTCAATTGAATATACCCCATAAGGTTAAGAAAAAGGGGGTTTGTAGAATTAAAAATCAATAAAATCAGAAGTAGATTAAAGGCATGACAGCAGTGTCAGTAGATACTGAAAGTAGGCATATCAGTCCTTGTATATTCAGACGTACGGATGTACATCAGGTAAGGGCAACATATGCATAAAGTCGCAGGCAAACATTAGCATAACGTAAAGCTAAAGAAGGCTCCAACTGTGTCTGTCTCAGAATCAGGACCTCTGAGGTGTGAACCCGCCCTCTTGAAGACTCCTCCCCCTAAACAGACTCCACCTCCATTAGGGCTGCTTCCATAAATTTCCAGGGCTGGTGTTTGATCACAATCCGCCCCTGGTCTGGGGTGGTCATTCCTTCACTCCCAGAAACTAATGAGATATAGCAGATTGTATTTAAGCCCATAGATTGTAAGCTTGTGAGCAGGGCCCTCCTACCTCTGACTGTTTTTACCGAGTTTTGTCTTCTAATTGTGTCCAGTTGTAACGTGCAACAGAATTTGCAGCGCTCTACTGTATAACAGGGGTGGGGAAACTGCGGCCCTCAAGCTGTTGTTAAACTACACATCCCAGCATGCCCTGCAACAGCTTTAGCATAGCATAGCCAAATAGCAAAACTGTAGCAAGGCATGCTGATATGTGTAGTTCAACAACAGCCGGAGGGCCAAAGGTTCCCCATCCCTGCTATATAAGAAACTGTCAATAGATAAATAATAAATAGGGTATTAGTCCCGGATGCGGTATATACAGTAAATGAATCAATAATGAGCAAGTCTATTAATAATTTAGGTGTTATTACGCAGAGACACAAACACTGCAATGTGAGAAGTCTGTTTCTATTTTTTATTTTACTTTTTTTCATTTTATGATTTATCATCAATATTTTTATTGCCTGTTGTTTTAAAATATGGATTTTTGTATTGTTATATATATGTAATTGATTCAGAAGCATTTTAAAAAAGAGCTGATTTATAATTGACTTGCTTTGTACTCCTCGTTATGCCTTCATTTATTTATTTATTTTATTTTTATGAACAGTTTCTTATATAGTGCAGCATATTCCGTAGCGCTTTACAATTAGAACAACAGTAATAGAACAAAACTGGGTAAAAACAGACAGACATAGAGGTAGGAAGGCCCTGCTCGCAAGCTTACAATCTATGGGGAAATAGGCATTGCTACACAAGGATAGATGCTATCTATTGCATAATGGTCCACCAGATTGATAGGTTCTTAATGGGTTGTATGATATGATCACCCCGCAATGTTGTCCAAGTGTCAGGAGGGTGTGAGAGTAAAGAAAGACAAGATATGTGATGTTATGTGTACTGTACAGAGAGGATGTAATTGGATAGGGAAGTATTGAAGGTTATGTGAATGGGTTTGGAATTTGGTAGGCTTGTCTGAAGAGGTGAGTTTTCAGGGAACGTTTAAAGGTTTGGAGACTAGAGGCGAGTCTTAGTGTGCGTGGGAGGGCATTCCATAGAGTGGGTAAAGCCCGTATAAAGTCCTGTAATTTTGAGTGTGAACAAGTAATGCGTGTGGATGAGAGACGCAGATCTTGTGCAGAGCGGAGAGGTCAGGTAGGGAGATATTTTGAGATGAGTGAAGAGATGTATGTTGGTGCAGTTTGCTTAATAGCCTTGTATGTCAGTAAAAGTATTTTATATTTAATACGGTAGAATAACGGTAACCAATGGAGGGACTGAGAGAGCGGATCTGCAGACGATGAACATCTAGCGAGGAAGATTAGCCTCGCAGCTGCATTCAAAATGGATTATAGTGGTGAGAGCCTATGTTTGGCAAGACCTGTCAGGAGACTATTACAATAATCAATGCGGGAGATAATGAGTGCATGGATTACAGTTTTTGCTGTGTCTTGTGTAATGGTGTGTACACACGGTGAGATCTTTGCTATGCCCGATTTTCACTTTACGATTTCCCCTGAACTCCCCGGAGCCCAGCACCACCGATTTTGACTAACTTTTCTTGAGATATGGACTATGTGTGTTTACGATTTTGGCTTATGTGAGATTTTGGCTTATGTGAAATTTAATTGACATATGAGAAAGTACACCGATCTAGCAAGGATTGACTTGCCTGCACAGTCTATCTTTTCTTGCGATACCGACCTGGTGGGACCGCGCATCGGCATCGAATCGGGATCGCAAGTGGCATAACACCTTGCGATTTGCACTAACTTTTCTTGCGATTTTGACTATATAGTCAAAATCGAAAGAAAAAATCTCACCGTGTGTACACACCATAAGATATGGTCGTATTCTGGATATGTTTCTTTGATGTATGTAACATGATCTTGAGACAGATTGAATGTGGGGAACAAAGGACAGTTCAGAGTCAAGAATGACACCTAGGCAGCGAGCTTGTGGGGCAGGGATGATTGCTGAGTTCTCAACAGTGATAGAGATATCAGGTTGGTAACTACTATTGACCGGTGGAAATATAATTAATTCTGTTTTGGAAATATTAAGTTTGAAGTGGCGAGATGTCATCCAAGATGAAATGGCAGAAAGGCATTCAGTGACACGGCCCAATACAGAAGGTGACAAATTTGGGGAGGATAGGTAGATTTGAGTATCATCCGCATACAGATGGTACTGAAATCCGAAAGAGTTGATTAGTTTGCCAAGAGATGTGGTATAGGTAGAGAAAAGCAGAGGACCTAGGACTGAGCCTTGCGGTACTCCAACTGAGAGAGGTAGCGAAGAGGAGGTGGAATCAGAGAAACGAACACTGAAGGAGCGATTAGATAGGTAGGATGAGAACCAAGAAAGGGCTGTGTCCTGAATACCTAGCGATTGTAGTGTTTGTATGAGAAGAGAGTGGTCAACAGTGTCAAAAGCAGCAGAGAGATCAATGAGAATAAGTAGTGAGTAATGGCCTTTAGATTTAGCAGTGACCAAATCATTCGCTACTTTAGTCAGTGCTGTCTCTGTGGAGTGTTGGGCACGAAATCCTGACTGAAGTAGGTCCAGTAGGCTGTGTGAGTTAAGAAAGTGGTGAGGCGAGTGTAGGCAAGTCTCTCAAGTAGCTTGGAGGGGCTTGGGAGCTGAGAGATGGGACGGTAGTTTGAGAGAGAGTTAGGGTTAGGGTCAGAGTTTTGTTTTTTCAGAATGAGAGTAATCACTGCATGCTTGTACAGAGAAGGAAAGATACCAGTAGACAGAGAGAGATTACAGATTTTAGTTAAGGTTGGGATGAGCACAGCAGACAGAGCTTCATCAATTAAGTTACTTCTCTACCCCTCGCAAATGCTGTGTATAGCTAAGAAGCGTTCAGTTGTTACGGAAGAAGTTAAGATACAGCTGCGCCGGATCCCGTCGATCCTAATGCCGGCGCCGGAATACCAGCAAAACAGGCTATTCTCCCTCTGTGGGTCTCCACAACACCCATAGAGGGAGAATATAACCTGTGGCGAGCGCAGCAAGCCACTGTGCCCGCAGCGCGGCGAGTGCAGCTAGACCACAAGGGGCTTTCTAGCGCTCACCCCGCTGCTGGCATACTAGTGGCTGGGATGTCGCTGTCATTATACTGATGGCCTGCATCCCGGCCACTGGTCATTCATACTGAACCCCATTTGTCACTATTCTGGTATGTCCTGTGACATCATCATGTGATATCAGTATGGATATCTCTTACGTCCTAGAGGATGCTGGGGTCCACATTAGTACCATGGGGTATAGACGGGTCCACTAGGATCCATTGGCACTTTAAGAGTTTAACAATGTGGTCTGGCTCCTCCCTCTATGCCCCTCCTACCAACCTCAGTTTAGAAAATGTGCCCGGAGGAGCCGGTCACAGCTAGGGGAGCTCCATAGGAGTTTTTCTAGTTTTGTTGTTTTAATTAGAGTTAGGCACAGGGAGGCTGCTGGCAACAGCCTCCCTGCTTCGTGGGACTTAGGGGGGAGTAGTGTCCTACCCTGTGAGGTTAATGGCCACTATCTCCGCTGACAAGACACTGAGCTCCTGAGGGCGATGATTGTTAGCCTCCCCAGGCGACCGCTTACTCCCGCAGCATGCCGCCACCCCCTAACAGAGCCAGAAGATTCCGGTGGTGAGTGAGTCACCGGCGCCCCAGCAAGCGGGGAGCCGGTGTGAAGATGGCGACAACAGGGTGGGAGCGCAGTACTAACTGCGATCCGGAGGCTCAGCGGTACACAGTGTGGCGCTATGAGGGGCGCCCTAAGCCAGCGCCTATACCCTAAACTGGTCACCAAGGCTGTCAGAGACCTCGGTAACGCTGCCAGCATCATTTCTCAGGCCAGTATAAAGATGTGAAGTGCGGGAAGCAGCGCCATGTTCAGGGGGCGGAGCTTCTCAGTAGACCCAGCAGCGTTCAGCGCCATTTTCCTTCCTACAGATCCAACTACAGAGACACTGACAGGGAGTGCTGTCCCTCCACGAACCTCCAGCTATCCTGTGCAGTACCAGGGGGTTGTAGAAGATGGGAGGCTGTGTAATTACTGTGCAGTCTATTAAGGTACACAGTCAGCGCCAGGTAGTGGTATTATATCTACCTAGGGAAGCGCTGTGTGTGTGCTGTCTCCAAACTTTGGTACATCCCCATGGTACTAATGTTGACCCCAGCATCCTCTAGGACGTAAGAGAAAATAGGATTTTAATTACCTACCGGTAAATCCTTTTCTCGTAGTCCGTAGAGGATGCTGGGCGCCCACCCAGCGCTTCGTGATCCTGCAGTGGTTACTTATTACTTGGTTAAGTAATTTGCTGAGCCATTGCTGAGTTTTCAAGCTGATTAGCTTGGTTTGCCTTGTATGTGTGAGCTGGTATGAATCTCACCACTATCTCAGTAAAATCCTTCTCTCAAAGTTGTCCGTCTACTCGGGCACAGTTTCTAGACCGAGTCTGGTAGGAGGGGCATAGAGGGAGGAGCCAGCCCACACTGTTAAACTCTTAAAGTATCAATGGCTCCTAGTGGACCCGTCTATGCCCCATGGTACTAATGTGGACCCCAGCATCCTCTACGGACTACGACAAAAGGATTTACTGGTAGGTAATTAAAATCCTATTTTCTCACTTTTTTCTTTTTTATTAGTATGAAGCCTAGTAAGTGCATAAACTGATACCCTGATATGTTACTATTACATTGATTTTATGCTGGTTCTAGGGTCTCCCCTAAAAATAAAATTAGAAAGGTGAAGAAAATAAAAAAATATTGCACTTGCTATCCCTAAAGTCAGCATGGGGTAAATCAATGAAAGTGCACTGATCAGGTGAAAGTAAACCAGTAAAATAATTATCTGTTTCAGTTAATTATCTCTAATTTAACACCAATGTAAAATAGTATACACTCATATTTTTCTCCCAACATGTATCAGAAGGCTGCTGTAAAATCTCCTATAACCTGATTTCTGTCAACTATACTCTTACAGAAACTCCAGAACCTGCTGTATTTACTTGCTAGTGACATAAAATGTGTAATATTATTTGGTAGAGGGGTCGTAATTCAAAAACACACATTGGGTTTAACACCTTTATTTATATGATATTTTCCTATTTAGCGAAACAGATCTACTTATTAAAAGAACTAGCTGAAATCTGACATCGTGTTCCCCCCCAGCCCCGCACCCCCACCACACACTTCTGTAATCTGCATGACTTGTTTGCTATTAAGGTAGATAACTAATTAATCATTCACTCTTTTTCATGTTAATTGTTTCAGTGTTGTATCTTTACAGATAGTAATAGGCTATTCAAATTGATTAGTGTGTTGATATAGGAAGACATTAATTGACCTATTAATCATTTTATCTATGGACGCAGAGTTTGACATGACTCCCACTGATTATCTTAGTAAGAGTACAGACACGACATGTACATCAGGTTTAAATAAATCTATTCTCACTGGACCATGAGTTTTGGCTCTTTTAATAATTTTCATATGACTGCTACAGTTGAAGATTTATTAAGTCATTTTGAGGGTTCAGTTGTCATTGATTCCATTTAGTCATGCTAGATTGGCTATTGAATAGTCATGCAAGAGATTACAGGATTGCTCAACCAGAGTCTTCTGATTACCGAAAAGTGGCTTGTGACTCACAGGGGTCTTTATATGGTTATATACAAGTTACTGGCCATTGTCTTCATATGACCACTTCAACTTTTTCACAGGAGAGTCTTGTATTTAGGTGACTTAGGGGGGTATCCAATTACAGGTGAAGTTACATCGGGTGCGAGAAACGTCCATTTCACCTGTATTTTTTTACAGGCTATCCAATTTTTTTTTACAGACTATCCAAAATACATCCTCTCCTGAAAACACACAGGTTCAGTGAAACTGTGTGTTTCAGTAGATACACCGGGCTGTTTCTGGGGATTTGGTTTCGCCTGTGTGAGGCTTGCGTCGGTTTATTGGGGCTAATTGGACACCCCCGTTAGACTAGTCACGTCACTGAAACCCATGCCTGGCAACAAACTTATTTTATATGAATAGGGTAGTACAGTATTTCCCAACTCCAGTCCTCAGTGATCCCTAATAGTACATGTTTTCCAGATCTCCTAGAGGGTGCACAGGTGCATCCATTACTACTTGGCACATTTTAAAAGTTCGATAGGTAGTGCTTATTACTTCACTTGTCGTACTGAGGAGATCTGAAAAACATGCACTGTCAGGGGTTCATGAGGACAGGAGTTGGAAAATACTGGGCTAGTACAGTACATGTTTCATGTGCTCTTACCGTGGCAAGAGCTTAGATGTTTAATTACAATACCAGCATTATCTGTCTATAAGGCACTATATATAACTCTAGCGCAAAACCGTTGATGTAACAATTTCTACAAAAAAATGCAAACCTTATACAGATATAGAACAATTACATACAGTGTTAATGGAGAAGACATTAGACAGATGGGTTAGAGGGCCCTGCTCTTGATCACTTAATACACATTGAACTGTTGCCATGTATGACAGTGCAAGCTATTGTCCTTTGTTATCAGCCATTTGCGGTGGTACATGCATGAGAAGGTATGTCATATGGGCATGGAAGGGGCTTCAGATACATTGGACTGATGGTCAGAGTCTCCAACTTGGGTCTCTCCAGCATAAATCTGTTCAGATGGATGTTGTGTTAATTTGCAGTTGGACTACCTCCACAGTTCCTGTAACAACATTTTGTTTTTGGAGTTTTATGATGAATCTGGATATATTCATTAAGTCTACCTTTCACTCATATGCAAACCGAGAGCTTGATAAACAGAATATGGTTTGCAAATATTCTTATCTCCTGGAAAACATCTGCTACTCCTGTGAAATGTTTAATACATGTCACTTTACTTTCCCAGATTTTATTCCTTTTTTTTTTTTGCATTTTGCAACTACTGTAAATGTCTACCTCTTCTTATTTTTTCCAAATCAGTAATAAATCTGTCTGGTCTCACCACTTTTGATTTTCCAGCTCTTGAAGTTTTAGAATGTGTTTACTGTGAGACATTAGTAATTTTTTTTTCCATTTTTGAAGTTATCTGTGCAGATAAAGTTGTACATAGAGTTGCAGAAAAATAACTGTTCCTGGAATTGGCAAATGTATGCAAAATACCCTTTTATGTACATCACATCCTCTATAAGTTCCCAGTTTCTTCAGGGATACTCTCGGCTTAGAGTATGGGGTGGTAAGGGGTCAGACCCCATACTACTGTACATAGATGTGGTGTTGGAGACAGAGAAATGAATTCCATTAAAGGGTATTTACCTCTGGAAATATGCATTACTTATACCCCTTTCACACAGAAAATGAAATTCCCGGGTGAAGAAGTTCTACTCAGTAATTTGATTAAAAACACTGGTCCTTTTTCTGTGTACAAGGGTCAGCCAGGGTTGAAATTCCCGGAACTTCGACCCAGCAATTTACAAGGGTTGGGGACCTGGGAATTTCGACCCGGGTTGACCCTTTCACACAGACGAAATACCTGTTTTGATCAGCAAATTACTGGGTAGAAATTGTTGACCCTGTAATTTGCTTCTCTGTGTGAAAGCAGAGACCGGCAAAACGACCCGGCACTGAAATGCCTGGTAACAGCCGGGATTTCTGTCTGTACTAGGCCACTTCTCATCAAAATACTGTCATAAATATTACTGGCTCCCATGGCAATTTTTTAAAAAGGCCCCTTAATTTATATGAATCTCACATACTGTACCTGCGTTCCTGTTAAAGATATCTAACAATAGAACATGCCCGCCTTTATCTTATTACACATGTTCGATATATGTGCTTGTCTCTCTCTCTGACACTGTCCCTCTCTTTCTCTCTGGCACTGTCTCCCTCTCTGTCCATGACACTGTCTCCCACTCTGTCTGACATTGTCTCCCTCTCCCTCCCTGACACTGCCTCCCTCTTTCTCCCTGACACTGTCTCTCTTTCTCTCCCTGCCACTGTCTCCCTCTTTCTCCCTGACACTGCCTGTCTCTCTCTCTTCCTGATACTGTCTCTTCCCCTCTCTCTCTCCCTGACGCTGTCTCCCTCTCTCTCTGACACACTCTCTCTCCCTTTCTCTCTCTGACACTGTCTCTCTCCCTCTATAGTTGACAATATCTTTCTCTCTCCCTGACACTGTCCTTGACACTGTCTCCCTCCCTCTCTCTCTCTCTCTCTCTCTCTCTCTCTCTCTCTGTGAAACTTTTTTCTCTCTCTTTCTTTCTTTTCCACCCTCTCTTTCTCTTTCTCTCTCTCTCTCTCTGACACCGTCTCTCCCTCTCTCTCTCCCTGACACTGTCTCTCTCTCTTTCCCTCTCTCTACCTGCCATTAAAATAAACTCACATACCTGCTCTCCTTTAAAAGATGTCTAACAATAGAGCATGCTCGCCATGTCTTATTACACATGTTCGATAGATGTGCTTGTGGGTGTCTTTCTCTCTGCTATGCTTTCTCTCTCCCTAACACTGCCTCTCTCTGCTCTCCCTGACTCTCTCTCTCTCTCTCTCTCTCTGATACTCTCTCCCTCCCTGTCTGACACTGTCTCTCTCACCCTGACACTGCCTCCCTCCCTCCCTCTCACCCTGACACTGTCTCTCCCTTCCATCTCTCTCTCCCTGACACTGTCTTCCTCTCACCCTGACACTGTCTCTCCCTTCCATCTCTCTCTCCCTGACACTGTCTCCCTCTCACCCTGACACTGTCTCTCCCTTCCATCTCTCTCTCCCTGACACACTCTTCCTCTCTCTGTCTGACACAGGGGGTCATTCAGACCCGGCCATATAAGCATCCCACAGCACAGTTTGCTGTGGGACGATGGATGGATGCGTCCGCAATGTGATTGACAGCAGGGCGGCAGTGTATTTTGCAGCAGAGGCTGAGCGCCTGTATACTGGCGGGTCACTTACAGGTGCTCAACCTCTGATGCCAGATACAAAGTGATCTGCCATAAGGCGAGCACATACAGTACTGTACAGTATGTATCTTTCCTGTGGACACAAACACCCTTACTGCTCTCTGGCCAATGTTATAAACCCCATATACCTCCAATCCTACTCCATAAGTGCAGGCAATTGCACAGTAAGTGCAATATGTGTCCCAGTCACCATAGGGAAAAAAGCGTAAGAATTTTTAATGCGTATGCAGTAGAAAAAGATCAATTTGTAGGGTGATAAAATTGTGCTACATCCAGCTCTGCATGAGCCTCTCAGTTTGTTACATGGCTCTTAATTGCACTGCTTGAATTGCTTAGCAGGGTTCATCTCTTGCAGAGACAACACAAGTCCCCCCAGTCCTTCCTGTGATAACCCACTACTGGCCTAACTTTTCACGGTCTGGCAGCTTGCAAGACATGCATACAGTACCCTGCTAGTGGTATACATTCAAGATCCCGGCAATTGAAATGCCGACACCCATCACAACACAGACACCAGGACACCAAAGGAAAGTATAGCCAGGAGAGTTAGGATTTTGCTGTGGGGGGTGAGAAGGGGGTATGAGGGGGGGGGGGGGGGGTATAGGTTTAGACACCAACCGGGGTGGGGGCTTTGGGCTGCAGGGATGGGGGAGTTAGGTTTAGGCACTAAGGGGAGAGGTCAGGGTTAGACACTAAGGGGGGAGATTAGGGTTAGGTTGTGGTGAGGGAGGGTTAGGGTGGTAGAGGGGAGGTAGAATACTTACCTCACCCCTGTCGGGATCATGACCATCAGAATACGGACATCTGCATTCTGACTGCCAGCATCCCGTCCCCTGGCTGGTTCACATTTCAGCAGATGGAACCTCCTATTGGGTAAGGTCCTGGTTCCTCGGGGCGATATTTCCTGAGAGAAATAAAAATGCAATGAAATATTAGTTATTACAGATGTCTTTTTGCTAAGCTTTAGCTAGTGTTTTATCTGTCTGGCAAGCAGATGGAAAGGTTGGCAAACAGCTTTATTTCAATTAAACGTAATGAGTTGCTTTTGCTAAGGCATTTTTTTTAATTAAGACATGCAGTACTTAATTGTCTTCATTAATGCTAATATGAGTGATGAAAGTGGATCTGAAAGGGGAGAAATGTGATGATGATGAAAAGATGACACTAGAGAGAGGTGATGCACATTTTGTATAACGCTTTTCTTCTGGCAGAGTCCAAGCTTAGCACTTTACTGCTCCAAATATTCTTCATCCATCCCTGTAAAAGCTGACAAATACAGTGCTTACTAATCTGCTTTATTTACTCCTTTTAATGTAAGAAAATAATAATAATAACTTGATGTTTTATCCCCTCAAAGCCAGAGGTTCCCTTATAACCTGTGACCAAGATTAGCACTGGGCATCGGCTTCGGGGCCATAGAGATGGAGCCACGCTCTTGGCTTCTCTGCTGCACCTAGGTGCACCATGGTTTATTAGCATAAGCCTTTCATGTATTGTTCTCAGGTCATTACAGAAGGGGATTAAGTCCAACTGCCCTGGCTCAATTAATCCTATTAAAGGCAAAGATGAAGAGGGCTCCATCTGTACTTCAGATCTGATTTATTACTTTTATTTATTATGTTTTAGCTTATGGTTTGCTACCACCGGCAGTGGCTGTTGGTGAGCACCAGCGGTGGTAGTCCTCTTCACTAATAGCTTCACCTGATTAACAAGGACAGCGGGTATACAAGTACCACTGCTGTTCTCTGATCGGTATTGCCATCTCAGTATTGTGATACTTGGTGACAGTAAAGGAAAAGTATGCTTTATAACTAAAATACAGCATTATTTCCTTTTTCGTTTATTTGACATAATTCTACTGCTTGAAGCCTGAGTTCAAGAATCCACTGCAGTGCAGATCTGTGACTTGTCAATGGGGGTCATTCCGAGTTGTTCGCTCGTTGCCGATTTTCGCAACGGAGCGATTAAGGCAAAAATGCGCATGCGCATGGTACGCAGTGCGCATGCGCTAAGTAATTTAGCACAAAATGTAGTAGATTTACTCATGTCCGAACGAAGAATTTCCATCGTTGAAGTGATCGGAGTGTGATTGACAGGAAGTGGGTGTTTCTGGGCGGAAACTGACCGTTTTCTGGGAGTGTGCGGAAAAACGCAGGCGTGCCAGGATAAAACGCGGGAGTGTCTAGAGAAACGGGGGAGTGGCTGGCCGAACGCAGGGCATGTTTGTGACGTCAAACCAGGAACGAAACGGGCTGAGCTGATCTCAGTGTAGGAGTAAGTCTCGAGCTACTCAGAAACTGCTAAGAATTTTCTATTCGCAATTCTGCTAATCTTTCGTTCCCAATTCTGCTAAGCTAAGATACACTCCCAGAGGGCGGCGGCCTAGCGTGTGCAATGCTGCTAAAATCTGCTAGCGAGCGAACAACTCGGAGTGACCCCCAATACCAGGTCATGCATGCGCATAGGGTCCTGGGCTGGCAAACAGAGCGCGAGAGAGAGCGGAATGTCTCACAATATTATTTCAGAGTAATCCACATAACTGAGTATTATCAGGAATAACTATTTGGTCATAAATATCACAAAACTAATCCAATTTCTATCTTTAGCAATAATGTCTATTTACTGATTTACTGAGTAGGGTATAGCTCTATATACCCACAGCCGGCCCTAACCAATTTGATGTCCTAGGAAAGATCTTTGTTGGTGCCCAATGGCACGTTGCCGACTTGATGGGTGATGATTGATTTCATCACCCTTCATTTGAACTGATGACACCGCCGTGGGTCCCTTGCTGGCGCCTCCTTTCTGTGCTTGTTGGGGGTGGCTGGCAGGCTGCAGGCCGTTAGTGCAGGCTCAGACTGCTGGAATTTTCAAAGGCCCATAGGAGGAGGAGGAGCTGCTGCGTTGTCATTTTTAGTAGCTGCCCGCTGCCAAAACTGTCTGCTCCCTCTGCTGATTGCATGCTGAGCTGCCCAATCAGTGCTGAGCTGCCATCCAGGTGCCTCAAACCCCTGGCAGCACTAGGTTTGGAATGCCCCTAGGTATTTGCTTAGGTATTGGCTTGGCCTAGGGTTGGCTCTGTATGTACCTGCTATATACAATGTTTACAGTACAGAAAAATAAAGCAGGTACTGTATCCTTTGCTGAAGGTACAACAATTAATTTCCCTCCGGGAAAATGTAACCTTTTTTTTTTCTATTGTTTTGTATAATCTGTAAGACTCATCATACCTCTGCCAGCCAATATCCCCAGCTGTTATTAATAAATAAGTCCCTTACAGTCAGTGTACCTATCTTCATGCATTAATATTTGTATTTCTGTCCATGTTTATCTTCATTTAAGATATCTCAACATTTCCACATTGGCTCCCTCATATGACTCTTAAAATGTCCTTGAGCAAGGGTGAGGATTAGCAGAATTAAGCATTAATTACTGGAGAACACATGATAGTGAAATCATGTATTGCATTTATTTAATTACCTTACTGTCATATACTCTACAGTAACTAATAAGTAAGTAATCAATTACTTGTTGGCAGAAGTGGTTGCGTTTGTTTTGCAGGAAATAAATCACTCGTCTCTTAACATTTTCAGGACTAATTTATTTCCAAAGTAGAGTATGGCAAAACAATATACAGTATTATGACATTATAATTACCCCATGCTCAGCTGTCACCATAACTAGACTGTAATAATTACCCCATACTGACATCACTCAGTACACTGCAATAATCGCCAAGTACCATATGCAGCCATCACACATGATAACACATTATACTACAATATAATCCATCCTGATGTCATAGTTTACATGTATTATTCTACTATCTCATGACATCAAATACATAGATGAAATTATGTATTACACAGATTTACTTACCGTACTTTAAAGCTGGGTATACAATGGGAGACCTCCCCTAGTTGCCAATCAGCGCTATATCGCTGATAGCTAATTATGGGAGATCGCCAGTCCATACACGCTGAACAAGGGATCGGTATGATATCCCGGCGGTCAGGAGACTGACGCAAGGAACCCAACAGCCGTAATACCGGCAGCAAGCACAGCGTGTCCCCTCGCAGGCTCGCTGCGCTCACCATGCTTCGGGCCCAGGGTACAGGGTTATATTCCCCCTCCACGCCACCACCCGAGTGGGGATTTCGTCCAGCGGTCGGGATTCCGAACGCCGGTATTTTGCCAGATGTCGGGATTCCAGTGTCTGTCTCCTGATCCCGACAACCGGCAAATTGACTGCCTCCCCTGAACGATATTGATGAATGATACAGATCAGTGACGTCATCCCCTGCACTCCCGAACATGCAGCTCAACTATATAGTTATAGTTGAGCTGCATGTTCAGAAAAAATACCTGAACGAGAACGACCGGTGAGTGCGCGCATGGTTCATCGTTCATCCATACACGTTCATATCATCTAGTATGTCGCCCAGTGTGTACAGGGCTTTAGTCTCAAATTGTAGTATAGGTAGAATGCATGTAAGACAGGCACTTCTCCGGCCGCCGGCATACCATATCACACCCCTATTTATGAAGGAATCAGAGTCGGACAGTAGTAAAATGGAGGAGTTGAATGTTTGGGGTTCCCACTCTACAGTCCTGATAGATAGAAATCAATCTATCGTAGAGCATAGTAAGAAGCCAATGCTACAGGATGTAAGAGCCCATGATTTTATTACTGTTTAAGGCTTAAACAACATTACAAGGAAGTGTATGTAAAAATATATGTACAGTCCGTTGTTAAACACATTTCTGGTGGTTTTATAATGAAAACAATATTCTCATAAGTAGAAGTAAGTGAGGGGCATATATAGTAAATCTGTACTTCCTTGCCTGATATACAGTAAGCTCACTATTTTGAATTACTAATGTTTAAATGACCCCGCATCATTTCATTCTGTTCTCCTTAGCAATGTATCATGACTCCACTGTCACTCCTCATTCAACTTTTATTAAGCTAATTCAACTGAAATTGTACTTGACACAATGTATCTCATTTATCTGATCTGTAATTTCCTAGTACTTAAAAAAAATTATATTCCTAGGATTCATCCCTCCATAGTGAATTAAGTGAGATTTTGAAAAGCAACTCCATCAAATAACAATGCAGCTGTTATTCAATGTCAGAATATATAATCTTTTATCTGTGCTGCACTCTGCGCAGATTTTGTGAACTAATCCTACAGTATCTAGCTATAAGTAGATTTGCCCCACATACTGTAAATATCATACTTGTCAGAAAGTTTTGATGCAGACGGACTTGGAGTATTTAAATGGTGAATAACAATGTAACACACTGCTCTCCAAAACCAGTAAATGACTACTGAAGCAAACTATAGTGGTAATATTTACTTAAGAGAAAAGAGATTAAAAGTATTGATTGTTTTTTTTTAATGTAAAATGGCCTGTAAACTGTTCTATATCAATGTGTATGTCAGGTGGAACATATCAGTGTTGTAGTATCTCTAAAGAAGAGTGAACTAGTAATCTGAAAATTATTAGTTCATATTGAATTCTGTGCTTGTTGCAGTGATACAGTAGTTCCCAGTCTGTTGTACTATTTATAAATGCTAACAGGAATCCCTGGAAAAACAGATCATAGGCTAAATGTAATAACCTCCGGGTTCTCAGCATAGGCAAACGCAGGGGGGGGGGGGGTTTCTGGTTGCCTGGAAACACCCCTCCTCTTGGCAAGTGGTTTAAATTCTGACACAATAGCAATGGTATGTAGGGGGTCATTCCAAGTTGATCGCTTGCTAGCTAATTTTTGCAGCGTTGCGATCAGATAGTCGCCGCCTATAGGGGAGTGTATTTTCGCTTTGCAAGTGTGCGAATGCTTGTGCAGCCGAGCGGTACAAAAAAAGTTTTGTGCAGTTTCTGAGTAGTCTGAACTTACTCAGCCGCTGTGATCACTTCAGCCTTTCCGGTCCCTGAATTGACGTCAGACTCCCGCCCAGCAAACGCTTGGACATGCCTGCGTTTTTAAAACCACTCCCAGAAAATGGTCAGTTGACACCCATAAACGCCTTCTTCCTGTCAGTCTTCTTGCGATCGGCTGTGCAAATGGATTCTTCATTAAATCCATCGCCCAGCACCGATCCACTTTGTATGCGCAGTTTTGCCAAGTTTTGACCTGATAGCAGCACTACAAAAAATAGCTACCGTGCGATCAGGTCGGAATGACCCCCATAATACGATTATCAGAGCTGCCACCACATCATGCAATTTAAGGGACAGAGCAGAGCTGCTGCACATGCCTGCACAGTGGTAGCAGCTTCTTTTAACAAGTTTGCTGTGTGTGGATCTGAGTTCTCAATCAGTGCAGTGGACAAGAGAGTAGCTACCAGGAAGAAGAGACAGGAGCCTTACCATGAGGAGGGAGAATGTGTGCTTAGAAAATGCAGTACTGGCTCTATTACAGTATGTTTGTGTATTTATTTATTATGGTATGTTTAACCTTTTCCTGACCACTTATTTATACTATCAAAATGTTTGATAAAGCCTATACTGTAGACCAGGCATGTCAAACTCATGGTCATCCAGCTGCTGTTAACCTACAAGTCCCAGCATGCTTTACCAGCTGATCAGTGCTGGGACTTGTAGTTTCACAACAGCTGGAGGGCCATGAGTTTGACATGCCTGCTGTAGACCATCTATAGAGTTCAATATTAATACTGTACTCCATACAGCATACAGTGCATTAAACGACCAATGTTTACATTAAGGTCCACGTCGTTACTGGGTTCTTCTATCACTACCCCAGACTCCTGCACTTGATCCAATGTTCCGCAGAGTGGGGGATTCTGGATTGCATTTGGAAACTCCCCACTAGAAATCCTGCGTTTGCCACTGCCCGAAGGTGTGGGACATTCTGCGAGCTGCCTGTTTTTTTTAAAAGCAGCAATCATTTACAAGGCAAAACTAGGTTGTTTTTGCCTTGTAAATGATTTCTGCTTTAAAAACACACAGAAAGTCCCATACCTCTGGCAACTCAGAGGCTATTATATTTAGCCCCACATTTTCAGCAAGTTAGAGTGCAATAGAGTGTCACAAGCCAGGTACGGGGGGTGCAGCCCGCACCCAGGTGTCACCCTCAGAAGGGGTGACACCAAAGTGCTAGCTCTACTGCAGTGTGATAGTCTCCTGCAGGCAGCACTCGTCTCCTGTCACACATGAAGAGCCAGCATGCACATAGGGCCTAATTCAGCATGGAACGCGACAGGCAGAGGCGTTCACTGGGCGGGAGTTGACTCTGCGGTTAAGGGGTGTTGCGGTGGCGTGGGGGGGGCATGGTCTGGACAATGCAGGTGTATCTGGACCATTTGCGGGGCGGCCCGCGGTGACTGCGTGATGTGATAGCTAGAGATGAGCGGGTTCGGTTCCTCGGAATCCGAACCCGCCCGAACTTCATGTTTTTTTACACGGGTCCGAGCGACTCGGATCTTCCCGCCTTGCTCGGTTAACCCGAGCGCGCCCGAACGTCATCATCACGCTGTCGGATTCTCGCGAGGCTCGGATTCTATCGCGAGACTCGGATTCTATGTAAGGAGCCGCGCGTCACCGCCATTTTCACACGTGCATTGAGATTGATAGGGAGAGGACGTGGCTGGCGTCCTCTCCGTTTAGAAATAGATAGGAGAGTGAGAGTGAGACACTTCATTTACTGGAGCTTAGGAGGAGTACTCAGAGAGTGCAGAATTTTGCTGATAGTAGTTAGTTAGTTATACTAGTGACTGACCAGTGAGACCACCAGTGCAGTTTTATTATTATTTAATATAATCCGTTCTCTGCCTGAAAAAAAACGATACACAGTGACTCAGTCACATACCATATCTGTGCTCAGCCCAGTGTGCTGCATCATCTATGTATAATATCTGACTGTGCTCACACAGCTTAATTGTGGGGGAGACTGGGGAGCAGTTATAGCAGGAGCCAGGAGTACATATTAAACAGTGCACACTTTTGCTGCCAGAGTGCCACTGCCAGTGTGACTGACCAGTGACCTGACCACACTGACCACCAGTATATTGTGATTGTCTGCCTGAAAAAGTTAAACACTCGTCGTGTGACTTGTGTGGTGTTTTTTTATTCTATAAAAAACTCATTCTGCTGACAGACAGTGTCCAGCAGGTCCGTCATTATATAATATATACCTGTCCGGCTGCAGTAGTGATATATATATATATTTTTTATATCATTATTTATCATCCAGTCTATACTAGCAGCAGACACAGTACGGTAGTTCACGGCTGTAGCTACCTCTGTGTCGGCACTCGGCAGTCCATCCATAATTGTATACCACCTACCCGTGGTTTTTTTTTCTTTCTTCTTTATACATACTACATCTCATTATCATCCAGTCTATATTAGCAGCAGACACAGTACAGTACGGTAGTCCACGGCTGTAGCTATCTCTGTGTCGGCACTCGGCAGTCCATCCATAATTGTATACCACCTACCGTGGTTTTTTTTTTCTTTCTTCTTTATACATACTACATCTCATTATCAACCAGTCTATATTAGCAGCAGACACAGTACGGTAGTCCACGGCTGTAGCTACCTCTGTGTCGGCACTCGGCAGTCCATCCATAATTGTATACCACCTACCCGTGGGTTTTTTTTTCTTTCTTCTTTATACATACTACATCTCATTATCAACCAGTCTATATTAGCAGCAGACACAGTACGGTAGTCCACGGCTGTAGCTACCTCTGTGTCGGCACTCGGCAGTCCATCCATAATTGTATACCACCTACCCGTGGTTTTTTTTTTCTTTCTTCTTTATACATACTACATCTCATTATAAACCAGTCTATATTAGCAGCAGACACAGTACGGTAGTTCACGGCTGTAGCTACCTCTGTGTCGGCACTCGGCAGTCCATCCATAATTGTATACCACCTACCCGTGTTTTTTTTTTCTTTCTTCTTTATACATACTACATCTCATTATCAACCAGTCTATATTAGCAGCAGACACAGTACAGTACGGTAGTCCACGGCTGTAGCTACCTCTGTGTCGGCACTCGGCAGTCCATCCATAATTGTATACCACCTACCCGTGGTTTTTTTTTCTTTCTTCTTTATACATACTACATCTCATTATCAACCAGTCTATATTAGCAGCAGACACAGTACAGTACGGTAGTCCACGGCTGTAGCTACCTCTGTGTCGGCACTCGGCAGTCCATCCATAATTGTATACCACCTACCCGTGGTTTTTTTTTTCTTTCTTCTTTATACATACTACATCTCATTATCATCCAGTCTATATTAGCAGCAGACACAGTACAGTACGGTAGTCCACGGCTGTAGCTATCTCTGTGTCGGCACTCGGCAGTCCATCCATAATTGTATACCACCTACCCGTGGTTTTTTCTTTCTTTCTTCTTTATACATACTACATCTCATTATCAACCAGTCTATATTAGCAGCAGACACAGTACGGTAGTTCACGGCTGTAGCTACCTCTGTGTCGGCACTCGGCAGTCCATCCATAATTGTATACCACCTACCCGTGGGTTTTTTTTTCTTTCTTCTTTATACATACTACATCTCATTATCAACCAGTCTATATTAGCAGCAGACACAGTACAGTACGGTAGTCAACGGCTGTAGCTACCTCTGTGTCGGCACTCGGCAGTCCATCCATAATTGTATACCACCTACCCGTGTTTTTTTTTCTTTCTTCTTTATACATACTACATCTCATTATCAACCAGTCTATATTAGCAGCAGACACAGTACGGTAGTTCACGGCTGTAGCTACCTCTGTGTCGGCACTCGGCAGTCCATCCATAATTGTATACCACCTACCCGTGGTTTTTTTTTTCTTCTTTATACATACTACATCTCATTATCAACCAGTCTATATTAGCAGCAGACACAGTACAGTACGGTAGTCCACGGCTGTAGCTACCTCTGTGTCGGCACTCGGCAGTCCATCCATAATTGTATACCACCTACCCATGGTTTTTTTTTTCTTTCTTCTTTATACATACTACATCTCATTATCAACCAGTCTATATTAGCAGCAGACACAGTACAGTACGGTAGTCCACGGCTGTAGCTACCTCTGTGTCGGCACTCGGCAGTCCATCCATAATTGTATACTACCTACCCGTGGTTTTTTTTTTCTTTCTTCTTTATACATACTACATCTCATTATCATCCAGTCTATATTAGCAGCAGACACAGTACAGTACGGTAGTTCACGGCTGTAGCTACCTCTGTGTCGGCACTCGGCAGTCCATCCATAATTGTATACCACCTACCCGTGGTTTTTTTTTTCTTTCTTCTTTATACATACTACATCTCATTATCAACCAGTCTATATTAGCAGCAGACACAGTACAGTACGGTAGTCCACGGCTGTAGCTACCTCTGTGTCGGCACTTGGCAGTCCATCCATAATTGTATACCACCTACCCGTGGTTTTTTTTTTCTTTCTTCTTTATACATACTACATCTCATTATCATCCAGTCTATATTAGCAGCAGACACAGTACAGTACGGTAGTTCACGGCTGTAGCTACCTCTGTGTCGGCACTCGGCAGTCCATCCATAATTGTATACCACCTACCCGTGTTTTTTTTTTCTTTCTTCTTTATACATACTACATCTCATTATCAACCAGTCTATATTAGCAGCAGACACAGTACGGTAGTTCACGGCTGTAGCTACCTCTGTGTCGGCACTCGGCAGTCCATCCATAATTGTATACTAGTATCCATCCATCTCCATTGTTTACCTGAGGTGCCTTTTAGTTGTGCCTATTAAAATATGGAGAACAAAAATGTTGAGGTTCCAAAATTAGGGAAAGATCAAGATCCACTTCCACCTCGTGCTGAAGCTGCTGCCACTAGTCATGGTCGAGACGATGAAATGCCAGCAACGTCGTCTGCCAAGGCCGATGCCCAATGTCATAGTACAGAGCATGTCAAATCCAAAACACCAAATATCAGTAAAAAAAGGACTCCAAAACCTAAAATAAAATTGTCGGAGGAGAAGCGTAAACTTGCCAATATGCCATTTACCACACGGAGTGGCAAGGAACGGCTGAGGCCCTAGCCTATGTTCATGGCTAGTGGTTCAGCTTCACATGAGGATGGAAGCACTCAGCCTCTCGCTAGAAAACTGAAAAGACTCAAGCTGGCAAAAGCACCGCAAAGAACTGTGCGTTCTTCGAAATCCCAAATCCACAAGGAGAGTCCAATTGTGTCGGTTGCGATGCCTGACCTTCCCAACACTGGACGTGAAGAGCATGCGCCTTCCACCATTTGCACGCCCCCTGCAAGTGCTGGAAGGAGCACCCGCAGTCCAGTTCCTGATAGTCAGATTGAACATGTCAGTGTTGAAGTACACCAGGATGAGGAGGATATGGGTGTTGCTGGCGCTGGGGAGGAAATTGACCAGGAGGATTCTGATGGTGAGGTGGTTTGTTTAAGTCAGGCACCCGGGGAGACACCTGTTGTCCGTGGGAGGAATATGGCCACTGACATGCCTGGTGAAAATACCAAAAAAATCAGCTCTTCGGTGTGGAAGTATTTCAACAGAAATGCGGACAACAGGTGTCAAGCCGTGTGTTGCCTTTGTCAAGCTGTAATAAGTAGGGGTAAGGACGTTAACCACCTCGGAACATCCTCCCTTATACGTCACCTGCAGCACATTCATAATAAGTCAGTGACAAGTTCAAAAACTTTGGGCGACAGCGGAAGCAGTCCACTGACCAGTAAATCCCTTCCTCTTGTAACCAAGCTCACGCAAACCACCCCACCAACTCCCTCAGTGTCAATTTCCTCCTTCCCCAGGAATGCCAATAGTCCTGCAGGCCATGTCACTGGCAATTCTGACGAGTCCTCTCCTGCCTGGGATTCCTCCGATGCATCCTTGCGTGTAACGCCTACTGCTGCTGGCGCTGCTGTTGTTGCTGCTGGGAGTCGATGGTCATCCCAGAGGGGAAGTCGTAAGCACACTTGTACTACTTCCAGTAAGCAATTGACTGTTCAACAGTCCTTTGCGAGGAAGATGAAATATCACAGCAGTCATCCTACTGCAAAGCGGATAACTGAGGCCTTGGCATCCTGGGTGGTGAGAAACGTGGTTCCGGTATCCATCATTACTGCAGAGCCAACTAGAGACTTGTTGGAGGTACTGTGTCCCCGGTACCAAATACCATCTAGGTTCCATTTCTCTAGGCAGGCGATACCGAAAATGTACACAGACCTCAGAAAAAGAGTCACCAGTGTCCTAAAAAATGCAGCTGTACCCAATGTCCACTTAACCACGGACATGTGGACAAGTGGAGCAGGGCAGGGTCAGGACTATATGACTGTGACAGCCCACTGGGTAGATGTATGGACTCCCGCCGCAAGAACAGCAGCGGCGGCACCAGTAGCAGCATCTCGCAAACGCCAACTCTTTCCTAGGCAGGCTACGCTTTGTATCACCGGTTTCCAGAATACGCACACAGCTGAAAACCTCTTACGGCAACTGAGGAAGATCATCGCGGAATGGCTTACCCCAATTGGACTCTCCTGTGGATTTGTGGCATCGGACAACGCCAGCAATATTGTGTGTGCATTAAATATGGGCAAATTCCAGCACGTCCCATGTTTTGCACATACCTTGAATTTGGTGGTGCAGAATTTTTAAAAAAACGAGAGGGGCGTGCAAGAGATGCTGTCGGTGGCCAGAAGAATTGCGGGACACTTTCGGCGTACAGGCACCACGTACAGAAGACTGGAGCACCACCAAAAACTACTGAACCTGCCCTGCCATCATCTGAAGCAAGAAGTGGTAACGAGGTGGAATTCAACCCTCTATATGCTTCAGAGGTTGGAGGAGCAGCAAAAGGCCATTCAAGCCTATACAATTGAGCACGATATAGGAGGTGGAATGCACCTGTCTCAAGCGCAGTGGAGAATGATTTCAACGTTGTGCAAGGTTCTGATGCCCTTTGAACTTGCCACACGTGAAGTCAGTTCAGACACTGCCAGCCTGAGTCAGGTCATTCCCCTCATCAGGCTTTTGCAGAAGAAGCTGGAGACATTGAAGGAGGAGCTAACACGGAGCGATTCCGCTAGGCATGTGGGACTTGTGGATGGAGCCCTTAATTCGCTTAACAAGGATTCACGGGTAGTCAATCTGTTGAAATCAGAGCACTACATTTTGGCCACCGTGCTCGATCCTAGATTTAAAGCCTACCTTGGATCTCTCTTTCCGGCAGACACAAGTCTGCTGGGGTTGAAAGACCTGCTGGTGAGAAAATTGTCAAGTCAAGCGGAACGCGACCTGTCAACATCTCCTCCTTCACATTCTCCCGCAACTGGGGGTGCGAGGAAAAGGCTCAGAATTCCGAGCCCACCCGCTGGCGGTGATGCAGGGCAGTCTGGAGCGACTGCTGATGCTGACATCTGGTCCGGACTGAAGGACCTGACAACGATTACGGACATGTCGTCTACTGTCACTGCATATGATTCTCTCAACATTGAAAGAATGGTGGAGGATTATATGAGTGACCGCATCCAAGTAGGCACGTCACACAGTCCGTACTTATACTGGCAGGAAAAAGAGGCAATTTGGAGGCCCTTGCACAAACTGGCTTTATTCTACCTAAGTTGCCCTCCCACAAGTGTGTACTCCGAAAGAGTGTTTAGTGCCGCCGCTCACCTTGTCAGCAATCGGCGTACGAGGTTACATCCAGAAAATGTGGAGAAGATGATGTTCATTAAAATGAATTATAATCAATTCCTCCGCGGAGACATTGACCAGCAGCAATTGCCTCCACAAAGTACACAGGGAGCTGAGATGGTGGATTCCAGTGGGGACGAATTGATAATCTGTGAGGAGGGGGATGTACACGGTGATATATCGGAGGATGATGATGAGGTGGACATCTTGCCTCTGTAGAGCCAGTTTGTGCAAGGAGAGATTAATTGCTTCTTTTTTGGTGGGGGTCCAAACCAACCCGTCATATCAGTCACAGTCGTGTGGCAGACCCTGTCACTGAAATGATGGGTTGGTTAAAGTGTGCATGTCCTGTTTATACAACATAAGGGTGGGTGGGAGGGCCCAAGGACAATTCCATCTTGCACCTCTTTTTTCTTTAATTTTTCTTTGCGTCATGTGCTGTTTGGGGAGTGTTTTTTGGAAGGGCCATCCTGCGTGACACTGCAGTGCCACTCCTAGATGGGCCCGGTGTTTGTGTCGGCCACTAGGGTCGCTTATCTTACTCACACAGCTACCTCATTGCGCCTCTTTTTTTCTTTGCGTCATGTGCTGTTTGGGGAGTGTTTTTTGGAAGGGCCATCCTGCGTGACACTGCAGTGCCACTCCTAGATGGGCCCGGTGTTTGTGTCGGCCACTAGGGTCGCTTATCTTACTCACACAGCTACCTCATTGCGCCTCTTTTTTTCTTTGCGTCATGTGCTGTTTGGGGAGGGTTTTTTGGAAGGGACATCCTGCGTGACACTGCAGTGCCACTCCTAGATGGGCCCGGTGTTTGTGTCGGCCACTAGGGTCGCTTATCTTACTCACACAGCTACCTCATTGCGCCTCTTTTTTTCTTTGCGTCATGTGCTGTTTGGGGAGGGTTTTTTGGAAGGGACATCCTGCGTGACACTGCAGTGCCACTCCTAGATGGGCCCGGTGTTTGTGTCGGCCACTAGGGTCGCTTATCTTACTCACACAGCTACCTCATTGCGCCTCTTTTTTTCTTTGCGTCATGTGCTGTTTGGGGAGGGTTTTTTGGAAGGGACATCCTGCGTGACACTGCAGTGCCACTCCTAGATGGGCCCGGTGTTTGTGTCGGCCACTAGGGTCGCTTATCTTACTCACACAGCTACCTCATTGCGCCTCTTTTTTTCTTTGCGTCATGTGCTGTTTGGGGAGGGTTTTTTGGAAGGGACATCCTGCGTGACACTGCAGTGACACTCCTAGATGGGCCCGGTGTTTGTGTCGGCCACTAGGGTCGCTTATCTTACTCACACAGCTACCTCATTGCGCCTCTTTTTTTCTTTGCATCATGTGCTGTTTGGGGAGGGTTTTTTGGAAGGGACATCCTGCGTGACACTGCAGTGACACTCCTAGATGGGCCCGGTGTTTGTGTCGGCCACTAGGGTCGCTTATCTTACTCACACAGCTACCTCATTGCGCCTCTTTTTTTCTTTGCGTCATGTGCTGTTTGGGGAGGGTTTTTTGGAAGGGACATCCTGCGTGACACTGCAGTGACACTCCTAGATGGGCCCGGTGTTTGTGTCGGCCACTAGGGTCGCTTATCTTACTCACACAGCTACCTCATTGCGCCTCTTTTTTTCTTTGCGTCATGTGCTGTTTGGGGAGGGTTTTTTGGAAGGGACATCCTGCGTGACACTGCAGTGACACTCCTAGATGGGCCCGGTGTTTGTGTCGGCCACTAGGGTCGTTTATCTTACTCACACAGCTACCTCATTGCGCCTCTTTTTTTCTTTGCGTCATGTGCTGTTTGGGGAGGGTTTTTTGGAAGGGACATCCTGCGTGACACTGCAGTGACACTCCTAGATGGGCCCGGTGTTTGTGTCGGCCACTAGGGTCGCTTATCTTACTCACACAGCTACCTCATTGCGCCTCTTTTTTTCTTTGCGTCATGTGCTGTTTGGGGAGGGTTTTTTGGAAGGGACATCCTGCGTGACACTGCAGTGCCACTCCTAGATGGGCCCGGTGTTTGTGTCGGCCACTAGGGTTGCTTATCTTACTCACACAGCTACCTCATTGCGCCTCTTTTTTTCTTTGCGTCATGTGCTGTTTGGGGAGGGTTTTTTGGAAGGGACATCCTGCGTGACACTGCAGTGACACTCCTAGATGGGCCCGGTGTTTGTGTCGGCCACTAGGGTCGCTTATCTTACTCACACAGCTACCTCATTGCGCCTCTTTTTTTCTTTGCGTCATGTGCTGTTTGGGGAGGGTTTTTTGGAAGGGACATCCTGCGTGACACTGCAGTGACACTCCTAGATGGGCCCGGTGTTTGTGTCGGCCACTAGGGTCGCTTATCTTACTCACACAGCTACCTCATTGCGCCTCTTTTTTTCTTTGCGTCATGTGCTGTTTGGGGAGGGTTTTTTGGAAGGGACATCCTGCGTGACACTGCAGTGACACTCCTAGATGGGCCCGGTGTTTGTGTCTGCCACTAGGGTCGCTTATCTTACTCACACAGCTACCTCATTGCGCCTCTTTTTTTCTTTGCGTCATGTGCTGTTTGGGGAGGGTTTTTTGGAAGGGACATCCTGCGTGACACTGCAGTGACACTCCTAGATGGGCCCGGTGTTTGTGTCGGCCACTAGGGTCGCTTATCTTACTCACACAGCTACCTCATTGCGCCTCTTTTTTTCTTTGCGTCATGTGCTGTTTGGGGAGGGTTTTTTGGAAGGGACATCCTGCGTGACACTGCAGTGACACTCCTAGATGGGTCCGGTGTTTTTGTCGGCCACTAGGGTCGCTTATCTTACTCACACAGCTACCTCATTGCGCCTCTTTTTTTCTTTGCGTCATGTGCTGTTTGGGGAGGGTTTTTTGGAAGGGACATCCTGCGTGACACTGCAGTGACACTCCTAGATGGGCCCGGTGTTTGTGTCGGCCACTAGGGTCGCTTATCTTACTCACACAGCTACCTCATTGCGCCTCTTTTTTTCTTTGCGTCATGTGCTGTTTGGGGAGGGTTTTTTGGAAGGGACATCCTGCGTGACACTGCAGTGACACTCCTAGATGGGCCCGGTGTTTGTGTCGGCCACTAGGGTCGCTTATCTTACTCACACAGCTACCTCATTGCGCCTCTTTTTTTCTTTGCGTCATGTGCTGTTTGGGGAGGGTTTTTTGGAAGGAACATCCTGCGTGACACTGCAGTGCCACTCCTAGATGGGCGAGGTGTTTGTGTCGGCCACTAGGGTCGCTTAGCTTAGTCATCC
Organism: Pseudophryne corroboree; assembly: GCF_028390025.1. NCBI lineage: Eukaryota > Metazoa > Chordata > Amphibia > Anura > Myobatrachidae > Pseudophryne > Pseudophryne corroboree. The sequence continues at coordinate 776,296,466 of NC_086447.1, read as the reverse complement.
AGCGACCTCGGTGCAAATTTTAGGACTAAAAATAATATTGTGAGGTGTGAGGTATTCAGAATAGACTGAAAATGAGTGGAAATGATGGTTTTTGAGGTTAATAATACTTTGGGATCAAAATGACCCCCAAATTCTATGATTTAAGCTGTTTTTTAGGTTTTTTGGAAAAAAACACCCGAATCCAAAACACACCCGAATCCGACAAAAAAAATTCGGTTAGGTTTTGCCAAAACGCGGTCGAACCCAAAACACGGCCGCGGAACCGAACACAAAACCAAAACACAAAACCCGAAAAATTTCCGGCGCTCATCTCTAGTGATAGCTGCTGAGACCCGAAACATGATGGGTAACCACCTGCCTTTGCAGCAGGGCTGAGTAGGCATAGGGCTACCCTAAACATGCGAAAGCATCGCCACAGTGCGAAGCTGTCACATGTTTTTTTGGGGGGGGGCAGGACCCGGCATGCGGGGCAGTCTTGCCATGTGATGGGTGTCCCCTGCATGTCATTTTTCGCACATCCATGATCCATGCTGAATTAGGCCCATAGTCCAGTCTCCAGGGGCAGCCAGCGTCTCTGGGGATGTTGTTGATCTTTTGTTAGGTCACAGCTTTCTGATAAGCCACACACTCTCTCTGGCTTTAATAGTCAGAATTATTGGTACAGTAGGTATATAAAGTAGATATACTGTAAGTGCTTAGGAAACTTGTGTTGTTGCTAAACTGTGCTAGTTCCAAAGAGAAAATAGGACCAAGTACTTACTTTCACAGTACCTGACTCTGATCTCCCCTCCGCAAAAGCAGAGGGTACTCAGAGGCAGAACTCTGGGAGGCAACGGAGTCATCTGCCCGCCGGGCTCCTGCTCTGAAGGGGGGCACCTCTCCTCCCATTCTGTGACACCATTGAATTAAGTTAATTGATAGCTGCCGCTATCTTTTCAGTGGCCGACTTCCTCACTGGTCACTGCACCTTCCAAATCACACCCTCTTTATTATACCGAATATACTCATTTTACAAGTGTCATAGCCAGGAATAGAACCCACACACAACCTATTACACTGGAAGCAGACACCTTACTGATGAAGCTATTTGCTCCTGTATAGGAAATATGAGAATTCTAACTATATGAAGATACTTCTCTGACAATTACACATAACTTCATATAGTTAGAATTCTCATGCTTCCTCTACAGGAACAAATAACTCCATCAGTAAAGTGTCTGCTGTTAGTGTAACAGGTCATGGGTTCTAATCCTGGATTATGACTGCTAAGATATGTGTGATTTAAAATAAAAGACAATTAAATGTATACATACAGTATATTTTTTTCAGAACACTCCACACACACACACACACACACACACACACACACACACACACACACACACACACACACACACATTTATCTTAATATAGGAAATAGGGGGGCACCAATATTTATCTTGCCTCCGGGCAACTGGGACGAACTTACGCCACTGAGGGTACTAGAAGGTGATTGCTCTTCTGGCCCGTACCTATTAGGATCATTGTTTTACATTTACATTGTATCTCTTTATTTTATATTTTGCCATCTATTGAATATTCCGAGATATGCAAATTCTAGTTTTATTTGTAAATGTGACCAACGCTCTACTTATATAAGTAATACTGGGGTGGCAGCAGTACGTGTGAGAGGTTAAACCCAGAAACCTCCAGTAATTAAAGTTCAAACAGGATTTACACAACTGCGCCTGCTTGCAAAATAAATTGTCAGTTTAAGTGAAGGAACCACGGAATAATGGCCCTCATTCCGAGTTGTTCGCTCGCAAGGCGAATGTAGCAGAGTTACACACGCTAAGCCGCCGCCTACTGGGAGTGAATCTTAGCTTCTTAAAATTGCGACCGACGTACGCGCAATATTGCGATTACAAACGAGTTAGCAGTTTCAGAGTAGCTCCAGACTTACTCTGCCTGTGCGATCATTTCAGTGCTTGTCGTTCCTGGTTGACGTCACAAACACACCCAGCGTTCGCCCAGGCACTCCCACCGTTTCCCCGGCCACTCCTGCGTTTTTTCCGGAAACGGTAGCGTTTTCAGCCACACGCCCCTGAAACGCCGTGTATCCGCCCAGTAACACCCATTTCCTGTCAATCACATTACGATCGCCGGAGCGAAGAAAAAGCCGTGAGTAAAAATACTTTCTTCATAGTAAAGTTACTTGGCGCAGCCGCAGTGCGAACATTGCGCATGCGTACTAAGCGGATTTTCACTGCGATGCGATGAAAAATACCGAGCGAACAACTCGGAATGAGGGCCAATATGTAGTATGAAAAAAACTGACGTTTATTTGTATATAAATAGTATAGGGTCAAAATTTTCATTTACCCAAATACATGAAAAAAAATGATAGTGATAATCATGAAGTTAGGCAAAGAATGATGATAAAGAAAAATAAAAAATAAAAAAATTATATAAAAATAAAAAATAATGATAAAAAAATGTAATATAAAAATGAAAAATAGGAAGTGGAAATGAAAAAATTGGAAAAAATATGTCTAAGTCCCAAAATGTCTGGTGTGAGCAGAGTGTGGCGTCCCACCTCTTTTCCACCTTACTGTCGTTTTGTACTATCCGGTATCACAGTATAAAATAATATTTCTGGATTAGCAGGAATGTTTAATTTCACAGTTGGTCACAGTATCGCTGTGGGGTACCCCAATCTGGACAGTGGTGGGATGAGGTGAGCAGGGTGAAGGTAAAATTAAATATCCCCGGACTCCCCGCTAACCTCCTCCGTCCTGTGCAGCAGGAGACGTCCGCAAACACAGACGTCTGCCAGTGTTCAAAACCGGAGGGACGCGGTCATGCCTCTGGGGGGAAGGTATCAACGACTTCTGGACCCACAAGGGGACTGTCAGCCGTGAACCTTCCCTCCTACGGGGTGTATTACCTTTTCTCCTGCGCTCGATCCCGTCACACACTTCCACTCCTTTCTTCTGTCTTCTCTCAGCCTGATGATCGGTGTTCCGCTCTCAGGTCTGTGTCCTCTCGGCCGTGCGGCTCCGTTTCTCCTCCACAGTGTCTCTTGCGAATTAGTTTGTTCCGTCCAGATATATTTTAAATACTGTTGTTTTCTATAGATGATATGGAGAGTGGTGATGCAATGCTCAGTTCCTTCTCCAACGCGTATCGACCCGTTTGGGTCTTCCTCAGGGAGTCCTTATTCACCATCTTAATTGAGGGCTTTTTATGCCCAAACTTGATTGTGTCATCCCAAAAGGGTGTGTGTCCATACTACCTCTGTATAAGCTAAATGGATACAATGTGTGTTTGGATAGTAAAACAGGCTTGTATAAGAAAAACGATGATTGCTATTTGTGACTGTGTGCAAAAATAACTAATAATGTATATAACAAAATAAAATAAAATAAAATAGAATAAAATAAACATCTTGTATAATCTTCTTATGTTGATTCTGCAAATAATAAGTTTTAATACTAGAAATAAAAGAATTTTTTTTTTTTTTTTTTCCGTGGTTCCTTCACTTAAACTGACAATTTATTTTGCAAGCAGGCGCAGTTGTGTAAATCCTGTTTGAAATTCTAGTTTTAGACTCCTGCAGGCAAGGTAAAAAATATTCGATGTGACTTTGGCAAACTGATCTGTACAACAGGAAAAACTTCCATAATTAAACATTATGACATCAGTTTTAATCTTGTAGCAGAAAGTCATTTATACTGAGCATTACAGGACACAATGATTTCAGTCACAAAAGTCACCTTGAGACAGCAGAATATCTGAATCTTAAACTTTTATATGCTCAGAGCTGACTAAGTAATGAGCCTTGACCAGATTTAAATATATCTATGTATATATAGAAAGCTATACCTTAAACACACCTTAAATACACTTTACCATGGAGCCGCTGCGGCCGCTGTACTTAACACACACTGCGCACTTTGTACGCTTTTAGCGTACAAAGTCCCGTACTGCGTACGGACTTCGCGTACAAACGCTGCGCTGACGGTACAAAGTACTCACAGCGCGTACACACCCAGAGATACACCACAAACCCTGAACAGTTATGCAATGCACTGAAAATACTCTTTAAACCTTAGCAGGGCAATGAAGACACAACACCAATTGTGATTTTCCCGCTGGGTTCCGACACCACAGTGGATTATTGCTGAAAAGGGGTTACAATACAAATAATACAATACAATATAACAGAGTAAATGGCTACATTCAATGGTACATACGTGAGTGGACAAGCTTGTGCAACCCGGCCGGTCCTCAGTCATCTGATAGATAACTTTGTGAGTCTTGTGTCTGACCAGGCCTGCAACAGGCTCTCTTTATACAATTCTTCCAAAAGCAATACAATGGATACTGTAATCTCTTTGTCCATTGGACACAGGAATGCACATTTACAGTACAGGAGAGGTCATAGGTCGGTTTGAATTGGTAGGCAATGTCTTTCCCAACTGCTCTTGTGGGTGGTCTCCTCTGGATTCCCGCCGCATACATAATGTACAGTAAATACAGTTTATATCTATATTCTGCTCCTGCACATAACTATCCGCAGGAACATGCGATCTTTCTCAAACCAACACCGGAATGTTACCCTTAAAATACCCTTCAGCTGGATACCAAACACCACCTTATGACCTTGTTCTGTCCCCTCCTATTCTGTAAAGGTGAATCCCTTTGTTCTGAAACCATTCAAACTGTTGTTACTTTCTGATGTGGTGCAGGGATACTATGTGTACATTGTGCACTATTTGGATTAAATATGTAATGTGTTTTGATAGCTTTCCATGCGTTCACAAACTCTACCGTAAATACCCATACCACGCGCTAATGCGCATGACCGCGGGAGCGACCATATGCAAATTGCGGATATGTGCACGCACAGCAGAGCAAGTACGCGCACGGAGGCCATCCGTGTGTGGTTTGCACTTGGTGTGTGTGTTGAAATATTTTTCGACTTTGACAGTCCACCATTTGGCAGTCACCAATACCTGCCACTATCTAATCACTAAACAGAAAAATATCTATACAATATCTACAGAAGCTTTGATGATCGGAGAGAGTTGTAGGTGGGAAATGTATGACCTAGTGGGATAGTAAAAAGCATGTATGTATGAATCCATGTCTGCGGGGCATGTATCATCGTGCCGTATATGTTCTAAATAAGCTTCGAGGTATTGCGAAGTATACATTAAATCCTTCTCATCCCGTACTAAGGATCTGTAAATGGGCCAACAAACACTACCGAGCTCTTTTCGGCTTCTTGTTCCAACAAATGGGGTGCACATTTATTTGATGATACATGGAGGGGGAACATATGTGAGTGCTAGTATGTGGATATCACCTGTTGACTATGTGTGCCATTAACTGGAGGTTGCAGAGATGAAGATAAGACACATATCTAAAATACATTCACAAAAACATTTTGGGAAGGGCAGATGTCTTTTCCCGATGGATGTATCTGGGCAGAGGGGGAAACAAAAGAAAAACAGGTGAAAAAAACAGGCCATGAAATTCATTTGCAATCCTTATCATAACACTGTCTCTATGGATGGGTCATAAATTAAATCTGCTGCTATAACAGCGCCCTCGCTCCTTAGACTCATCAAATTTGTGCCGTGCTTGCGCCGCGTCAGAATTCGAACACACCTAAATATCAGACCAATAATTATGACGACTCCCAGGATACAAAGGAGAAACTTCCCTACACTCATAATAACATTTTGAGCCCACTCTCCTAAACCTGAGAACCAATTTCGTGGGTTCAACCATGAGACCCAGCCGGTCAGTTCATTACTCACAGCCGCCAAGGTAAGGTTGTGTTTCCTCCTGAACTCCCACTTCAACTGCAAGATATCGTCCATCTTTTGATCGATAATCTCCGTTGGGTCGTCAGTACTGTTCGTAATATACGTACAGCACTTCACCCCATATTGAGTTGCCAGAGTAACACAGTACCCACCTGTCACGGCTGTGATATAATTTAGGACCATCCTGTGCTGAATCAGTTCCTTCTTGTAAGCTTGTGACTCCCTTCCCGTATACCTGAAGGTGTCGTCATACATCTCAGTGATATTATCTATCAAGTTCGCTAGCGCATGGATATACCTATAATTTATAATTCCTCTGGCAGTACGGGTGATGTCTAATGCGAGAAGGAATTGAATCCCGGTGGATTCGTGGATCAAATCAGAGGCTGCGTGCTCTGTTCTATCTATGAGTATCTATCTATGAGTGACTACCAGAGCGCTTACTGATGCCAGCCTTTACTGAAGTGATGTGCTGCTCCTGTTATCCTACAAATTCGTACTTGCCATCAGAACCCATTCCAGATCCCTGTTCGACCTCTCTGGGACCCTCACAAAAACAAACTGTCCTAGTCAAAACCCGAAACGCAGTCTCTTGTGATCGATCCATTTCGTTAGGGGAAAGGAGGATAATAAGAAGGAGAAAAGAAAGGAAAAATGCAGGGGGAGGTGAAAAAAAAAAGTGGTACGACAACCGTTCTAGCTCTTGATACTCTCTGTGCTCAGATGCCCTTCGACAGTCCTGTCTCTCACTTTCCCGGAACAGACACTCCAGTGATACGAGGTTCTCTACACTCTGCTCTTTGTCACGAGTTCTCTCCGGGTCAGCGACCTTCTTGCAGTGGGACGAGTGGACCCAAGTCTCTCTTTCGGCGACCTTCAATGCTGTTGTGCTGGTTAACAAGACTTGATACGGTCCTTCCCACCTGGCTATGAGGTAACCTGAGCGTAAGAAATTTAGAATCATCACATAATCCCCAGGTTCAATGTCATGACAATTACTGTTCGGCAGGTCAGGAATCACCAGCTTTAAATTTCTTTGTTGATTTCTCAGCTGCTGGCTCATCCCAACCAAATATTTCACAGTCACTTCATTATTACATTTCAAATCATCCTGGGGGTCTATCATTACATGAGGTTGTCGACCAAAAAGGATTTCAAAGGGTGATAGGTTAAGGGGAGACCTGGGAGTGGTTCTGATGCTGTACAACACTAGTGGCAAAGCTTCTGGCCACGACAATCCAGTCTCAGCCATCAGCTTGCTCAGCTTGTTCTTAATAGTGCTGTTCATTCTCTCCACCTTTGCACTCGCCTGTGGACGGTACGGAGTATGCAGCTTGCTATTAATTCCCATCAGTTTGCACATGACCTGAAAGACTTCACCTGTAAAATGGGTACCCCTATCACTTTCAATTATTCTAGGGATACCATATCTACACACAAATTCCTGCACAATTTTCTTTGCAGTGAACGTAGCAGTATTTGTGGCAGCAGGGAACGCTTCTACCCAATTTGAAAATACGTCAATACAAACTAACACATATTTTAAATTCCTACAGGGTGGTAACTGTATGAAATCGATTTGTATTACCTGAAAAGGGCCGTCTGTCGGAGGGATATGGATGGCTCTGTTGGTATTGACTTTCCAATATTCTACCTCAAGCAAGTAAAACATGTCATTGCTCTCTTACCTGCATGAGAAGAGAATCCTGGCGCACACCAGTAGGCTCTCACCAGCTTACACATACCCTCTTTACCCAGATGAGTCAGACCGTGTGCCGCCTCAGCTAAGCTTGGAAGATATGCTCTGGGGGCTACTGGCTTACCTTGTCCACCTGTCCACAGTCCCGAGGATTCCTGGCCATATCCCTTTGACCTCCAGACTGCCTTTTCTTGTAATGAACACAAATCTTGCATTTCAATTAATTGTTGTGTGTTGATTGTGTTAAATGTCATCAGTGGTGTGATGTTTGTTTGTATGGGGGTGCTGGCTGCTGATTTAGCAGCTTCGTCTGCCCGGCTGTTACCAAGTGAAATTGGGTCTTGGTTGTAAGTATGTGCTTTGCACTTGATAACAGCCACTCTGGTTCTTGTATCGCTGTTAAAAGTCTTTTTATGTGGGACGCATGCGCTACAGGTGTGCCAGCTGCCGTCATGAAATTTCTGAGGCGCCATAGGGCCCCGAAATCATGCACCACTCCAAAGGCATACCTAGAATCTGTGTATATGTTAGCTGACTTACCCTTGGCCAATTCACACGCTCTGGTTAGGGCGACCAGCTCAGCAACTTGTGCTGAGTGCGGTGGGCCCAGGGGTTCAGCTTCTATGATACCTTCGTCATCTACAACTGCATATCCAGTGCACAAGACTCCCGATTCTGTCTGTCTGTGGCAACTACCGTCAGTGTAGAATGTAAAGTCTACTCCTTCCAGTGGGTTGTCACTGATGTTAGGTCTTGCTGTGAAAGTCTGATTCAGGTACTCCATACAATCATGCGTATCAGTATCTATACTAAATCCTCCTTCACCATCATTCTCATCCTCCACCCTTTGTGCCTGTCCAGGCACACTTGGCAAGTAAGTTGCAGGATTTAGTGAGCTGCATCTCTTAATGGTGATGTTTACAGGGGCCATCAGTGATAATTCCCACTTTGTAAACCGAGCAGATGAGACATGTCTGGTTTGGGCGGAGTTCAGTAAGGCTGATACTGCATGAGGTGTATGGATGTCAGGTCATGTCCTAACACTACGTCCTCGCTTTTATTTACCAGCAAAGCTATTGCTGCAACACTTCGCAAGCAAGTGGGGAGAGACCTTGCTACAGTGTCCAACTGTGCACTGTAGTATGCTACCGGCCTGCTGGCATTACCATGTCTCTGTGTTAAAACTCCTGCCGCGCACCCTGCACTTTCTGTACCATATAATTCAAAGGGCTTCCCATAATCTGGCATACCTAATGCAGGTGCCTGTGGTAGCCATTGTTTAAGTCTCTCAAATGCCAGTTCGGACTCATCTGTGTGCGAGACCCGTTCTGGTTTGTTTGAAGAGACCATTTCTTGCAAAGGTAAAGCCAGTATGGAGAACCCTGGGATCCAGTTTCTACAGTACCCACACATTCCAAGGAAAGTGCGGATCTGTTGCTGAGTTTGTGGCAGAGTCATGTCGCGAAGCGCCTGTATTCTATCAGCGGTGAGGTGTCTAAGTCCTTGAGTCAAGCAATGTCCCAAATATTTTACCCTGGTCTGGCATAACTGCAACTTATCCTTTGAAACCTTGTGTCCCGTTTGGGACAGATGAAACAGAAGCTGTTTCGTATCTTTCAAGGACGATTCGAGTGAGTCAGAACACAACAATAAGTCATCGACATACTGTATTAGCACTGATCCACTCTCAGGTTGAAAGGATTGTAAACAGTCATGCAAGGCCTGGTAGAAAATACTCGGGCTGTCAATGAAGCCTTGGGGGAGACGAGTCCAGGTGTACTGTACTCCCCTGTATGTAAAAGCAAAAAGATATTGGCTGTCAGGGTGCAGAGGGACAGAAAAGAAGGCAGAACAGAGGTCGATGACAGTGAAGAATTTTGCAGTAGAGGGAATTTGCATGAGGATGACAGCTGGATTGGGCACTACAGGGAATTGGCTCTCAACTATCTTGTTTATCCCCCTTAGATCCTGCACTAGCCTGTAACCCCTCCCGCCACTCTTTTTCACAGGGAAGATGGGACTATTCGCAGTGCTGGACGTCCTGACTAGGATGCCCTGTTGTAGCAACCGCTCTATGACGGGGTACACTCCTAATTCTACCTCTGGCTTCAGAGGATATTGAGGGATTTTTGGAGCTATCCTACCATCTTTTACTTGCACTACTACTGGAGCTACATTCGCCATCAATCCAGTGTCTTGTCCATCTTTGGTCCAAAGGGAACCCGGTATTTGTGAGATCATTTCCTCTACCTTTGATGGACACTTGTCTATAACAGCAGAGTGCGACATTAGCCTTTGAGGGGTGTCTAATATATCTTGCACTTCTTGAACGTGATTCTCGGGTATATCGAAGAAGACACCCTCAGGAGTACAATATATGACACACCGCATTTTACACAATAAATCTCTGCCGAGCAGATTAGTTGGAGCCGATGCAGCCAGCAGAAAAGAGTGTTTGGTCTGCAGGGGCCCTATCGTAATCTCTGCCGGTCTACTCAAAGGGTAGTGTTGCACCGTTCCTGTTACTCCCATTGCTGAAATTGTTTTACCCGTGGTTTTTATACCTACTGTCGAATTTAACACTGACCTGGCCGCCCCTGTATCTACAAGAAAAGGTAATGGTACACCAACTACATCAACGGTGACCTCAGGTTCACTACTAAGGCTAGCAATCAACTTCACTGGCTGCAGACTACAGGTGTGGCCCAACCCCTATTGTGTGGTGAGACCCTCCTGCAGCGCATTGGCAGCTACAATATGTGAGGGGGTAGCTGTGAGTTTTCGGAGGCCTGCCAGTCTCTCCTTGGTGGGTACCTCCTTGTTTCCCCTGTATGTGGCTCATAATTTCTCCTAGGTGGTCCCTGATCCCAATTATGTGCATTGTAGTGTGGTTCATATCCTGGTCTAGGGGGTCGGTATACATTATGTGTACCTTTATTCCTACATTCCCTTGCAAAATGTCCTACCTTGTGACAAGTGTAGCATGTTACTACACGTGACTTACCATCAGGGGTCTGGGGTTTTGGCTGATATGGCCTTTTTGTAAGTGCGTCTATACTCACTGTCATCAGCCTTTCCCCCTGTAACTCCCTGTGCTTAATGATGTTCCTATCATGCTCAACAGTGGACTCTCTCAATGCAGCCACCAAGATACCTCTCCAGTTTGGTAGAGAGGTCTGTACTCTTGTTCTTAATGCCTCTTTTAACCCATCCATTAATACAGTAACAGCTACCTCCCTATGGTGCACATTATCTTTTATGTCCTCGATCCCAGTGTATCTAGACATTTCCTGCAGTGCTCGATGGAAATATTCAGATGCCGTTTCACCTTCCTTTTGTCTTATGGAAAAGATTTTGTTCCATTTGACAACAGTAGGGAAATAAACTACTAATTGCAGATTGATTTGCCGTACATTCTCCTGATTGTATTCATCAGTGAGGGGTACTTCTGCGTCTAACTTACAATCGGTTGTGAATTTTGCGGGGTCAATATTTGAGGGTAAACATACCCGTAGCACTATTCGCCAATCTTTATTCGTGGGTTCGTTGGCATTACCTAACTTTTTAATGAACCTCTGGCATGCGACTAGATCTTTTCTGGGATCGGGAAATTCTGACATAATTGACCTTAACTCTGCCCGGGACCAAGGACAATGCATGGCAATGTTCCTGATGGGAGTGACTCCCTGAGCGTCAGTCTTCCCATTGGGGACTGCAATCACCCTGACAGGATTTAATTCAATTACATCATTCTGGTTTGATTCTACAATGTGAGGTGCTATTGTTTCTGCATAATGTACGGTACCGTACTTACCTGTGGACACGACCTCACTTATCCCTCCGCTAGGGGGCCTGACTACTGCTCTTGTTGGTTGGGCCGTGCCCACCTGAGTGTCTTGTGTGGTGGCTGCTAGAGAGAGTGCCGATATCGTGCTGGGCTCATCTTCCTGCTCGTAGTCCTGGGGAAAATTAAAAATGGGATACAACTGGCAAGGGTTAGCGTTAGCACATTTATCAATTACTCTCCTATCCTGTACCAATGTACCATTGTCTGTAGCCACTTTCTCCCCCACAATATATGGTGGTGGTGGTGCGGTCGCCATTGTTTTCCCGCTAGGTTTGGAACCTGCTGCGCGAGCTAATTCTCTTTGCACATCTCCCTCCTGTTGCCATAAATTTAAACAATCTGTATGTCTAATCCTTTGTTTCTTGGATTTTATCAGACATATCCTTATCCTTAAGTTCTGTAATACCTCTGGTTCAAAGCTGCCCACCCGAGGGAATGGTACTCTATCTTTATCAGTCATACATACCCATTCATTGCAAAAAGCCTCCGTGTGTGATCCATATTTTTCACACATAATAAACCTTGCCGATGCTTTTGGTCGCACCTCTTCAGCCTGAACTCTAGCTACAAAACGCCCACTGCTTGTGCAATTGGATCCCATCGCGGACTTTTTGCCAATAAACGCAATCCCCAAATGCACAATACAATAGACGGTGAAAGACACCTAGCGCTTTCACTCGCTCCTTCTCCGCTGAATACAACTCACTCCAATAATGAACACTGCGTACCCAGTGAGGCCCTATCTGGTGTCTATTTACTGGAAATGTTTAGGAGTGACTTACCTATTCCAGTAAATATCTGCCGCTGGAGATTTTCCTGAGAGAGACCAGCGAAAACTCCCTATAACCGTATACACAAATCACACTTGCGTATGCTCTATACAGCGCCAATTGTACCGCGATTTTACGCAAAAGCTCATAAAGGGGTATCCAGTTGCACTATATATCTCGCACCCACAAATGCGCGGTCCAATCGCACAGCGTATAGGTACTTGTTACCTATCTGCCGTACAACCACGGGTCAATGTACAAACTGTGACCCTCAGCCCGGAGCGTAACAAAAACCTTTTTACTTCAATACTTCGCAATATAATGCACTATCACGCTCCACTACAAATCACCTCACGATTTGCGTATTTCAATCTATATTAACGTGAGTCAGCCACCTCACGCCACCAAGCCTCCTCTTACTTGATGTACCACGGGACCCGACTTCCGGAGTTCAAATCCACTCACTCCTGCGTTCGTTCGCTCACTCACTCACTCGAATAAACTTTGGTTTTTCTGTACAGAAAATGTCAATTCAGTCAGATAGTCAGCTTTACCCCAGAGGCAATTAAAAAATTATTATTACTAAATTTTGTTTTTATACTAAATGTCTTTAGAAACCGGGTAGTTTGGTGCTATTGTAGCGTAGCTACTGTCCCACCTTTAAACTAAACGAACTATCGTGTGGTTTTATTACGCGCACACAACCCTACGCAAGCTTACGTAATTACGCAACCGTGCGTACCTCTATACCACGTGTGCGGGCTTGCACCACGTGCACGTTTTTTTTGTACGCTGTCCTCACGTTCCGTACCACGTGTACCAATGTGCGTATGCAATAAAACAAATCACACAATGTCTATAAATGTGAGCAATACTAACTATGGAGGTCATTCCGAGTTGTTCGCTCGCAAGGCGATTTTAGCAGAGTTGCTCACGCTAAGCCGCCGCCTACTGGGAGTGAATCTTAGCATCTTAAAATTGCGAACGACGTATTCGCAATTTTGCGATTACAAACTTCTTAGCAGTTTCAGAGTAGCTTCAGACTTACTCGGCATCTGCGATCAGTTCAGTGCTTGTCGTTCCTGGTTTGACGTCACAAACACACCCAGCGTTCGGCCAGACACTCCCCCGTTTCTCCAGCCACTCCTGCGTTTTTTCCGGAAACGGTAGCGTTTTTCCCCACACGCCCATAACACGGCCTGTTTCCGCCCAGAAACACCCATTTCCTGTCAATCACACTACGATCGCCTGAGCGAAGAAAAAGCCGTGAGTAAAAATCCTAACTTCATAGCAAATTTACTTGGCGCAGTCGCAGTGCGGACATTGCGCATGCGCACTAAGCGGAAAATCGCTGCGATGCGATGAAATTTACAGAGCGAACAACTCGGAATGAGGGCCTATATTCGCTCACTTAACACAACACAGTTTCTTTCTGTATAAACCTTTACAACTAGGCCAGACTGTGTTTGTGCTTTACACTTATTCCTTAAACATTAATTTTAGTTTTAACTATATAGCAACAAGTATCTCCGGTTTCACACAGGTCTAAATGAATCTAGCAATCTGAATGTTATGGCAACAATGTGAGAGAGTATGCAAAGTATGGGTGCCCTTTTGTGTACGCTTTTGGCGCCCAAAATTTTTTTCACAGATTTTAAATAGCTTTTTTTCTTTTGTACTACGGGTTCTACCAGCACCTCTACAAACCATACAGAGCAGACGCCATCTAATCAGCATACAAGTAGGGTTTTCAGTGTCTCCAATGACCACGAAAGGGTTACATAGGATACTGTCCTGTCCACCCTTTGCTGATAAATAAAGTCTGCTTTGACCTGTTAGGTAGTAAGAATGTGGAAAACCGGAGGAGCCCCCAATTGATAATGTTGAATTATCCTTAGGAAAGAAAGCTATACCTTAAACACACCTTAAATACACTTTACCATGGAGCCGCTGCGGCCGCTGTACTTAACACACACTCTGCGCACTTTGTACGCTTTTAGCGTACAAAGTCCCGTACTGCGTACGGACTTCGCGTACAAACGCCGCGCTGACGGTACAAAGTACTCACAGCGCGTACACACCCAGAGATACACCACAAACCCTGAACAGTTATGCAATGCACTGAGAATACGCTTTAAACCTTAGCAGGGCAATGAAGACACAACACCAATTGTGATTTTACCGCTGGGTTCCGACACCACAGTGGATTATTGCTGAAAGGGGGTTACAATAAATACAATACAGGTTGAGTATCCCATATCCAAATATTCCGAAATACGGAATATTCCGAAATACGGAATTTTTTGAGTGAGACTGAGATAGTGAAACCTTTGTTTTCTGATGGCTCAATGTACACAAACTTTGTTTAATACACAAATGTATTAAAAATATTGTATTAAATGACCTTCAGGCTGTGTGTATAAGCTGTATATGAAACATAAATGAATTGTGTGAATGTACACACACTTTGTTTAATGCACAAAGTTATAAAAAATATTGGCTAAAATTACCTTCAGGCTGTGTGTATAAGCTGTATATGAAACATAAATGTATTCTGTGCTTAGATTTAGGTCCCATCACCATGATATCTCATTATGGTATGCAATTATTCCAAATTACGGAAAAATCCGATATCCAAAATACCTCTGGTCCCAAGCATTTTGGATAAGGGATACTCAACCTGTACAATATAACAGAGTAAATGGCTACATTCAATGGTACATACGTGAGTGGACAAGCTTGTGCAACCCGGCCGGTCCTCGGTCATCTGATAGATAACTTTGTGAGTCTTGTGTCTGACCAGGCCTGCAACAGGCTCTCTTTATACAATTCTTCCAAAAGCAATACAATGGATACTGTAATCTCTTTGTCCATTGTACACAGGAATGCACATTTACAGTACAGGAGAGGTCATAGGTCGGTAGGCGATGTCTTTCCCAACTGCTCTTGTGGGTGGACTCCTCTGGATTTCCGCCGCATACATAATGTACAGTAAATACAGTTTATATCTATATTCTGCTTCTGCACATAACTATCCGCAGGAACATGCGATCTTTCTCAAACCAACACCGGAATGTTACCCTTAAAATACCCTTCAGCTGGATACCAAACACCACCTTATGACCTTGTTCTGTCCCCTCCTATTCTGTAAAGGTGAATCCCTTTGTTCTGAAACCATTCAAACTGTTGTTACTTTCTGATGTGGTGCAGGGATACTATGTGTACATTGTGCACTATTTGGATTAAATATGTAATGTGTTTTGATAGCTTTCCATGCGTTCACAAACTCTACCGTAAATACCCATACCACGCGCGAATGCGCATGACCGCGGGAGCGACCATACGCAATTTGCAAGTACGCGCACGGAGGCCATCTGTGTGTGGTTTGTACTTGGTGTGTGTGTTGTAATATTTTTCGACTTTGACAATATATATATATATATGTATATATATAGTAGTAGGAGTACAGCGCCACAGGTGTATATGGATAGATGGAATTACAGCGGTTAAAATTAACTGAAATGTAGACACTCCTTTAAAAATGTAAGGTGTCAGCTGACCCCCAAAGAAATGGCAGGGATAAGCTGCCTAGCACTTTAGAAATATAGAGGGGGGGTGGGGGTAAAAGCGACCAACGATGTCTAGTAGATATGCAAATAAATATGAAGAGGTGGTAAGTATACGTATGTATATAAAAAAATTACTATATTTATTTATACAAGATACAGTATTTAACAATAATATCTAAAAAAAAAAGGGTGGGGGTATAATTAGGGATGGGCTAACCAGTTACGGTATATGACATAGGTAAAAAAGATCCCATATAAGTAAAAGCTGGAAACATACACACTAATATAAGAGCATAAAAAAATTCTTTAGGATAAAAGAATAATGCTTATCTTAAAAATGGAGAGTCAATTGAAGTACATTCGACGCATTTCGTCCATCGAACTTCATCAAGGGGCAGTGGGCTACTGAGCAGTATCTATATTTATAGCTGAGATCATTAAGAAAGTGACCATGACATCACTTCCTGTTGGGATAGCACATTAGTGGAATAACTTCAAACGTAGTAAGTTTTACAAGAAAGAAAATAGTAGGAGTAGAGAATGTAGTAGTGGTTCTACAGGGCTTAGTCCCATGAAAAAACGAGTATTATAACTTAAGATAACATCAGAATTAGTCCGGGGGTACTGATGACGTCACTTCCGCCCCGCTTCCGGTATCCGCTTGGTCTGTTGCGCATGCGCACGCCGCCACACTTCCGGTTATCGCGTCTATGTTCGGGCACTGTGTTGCCCCACTTCCGGGTTGTTCATTCTTCAACTTGCGCCACACTACCTTTCGCAGCGGGACTCGGCCACGTTCATTTACAGATAGGGTGATGTGTGCTGTCAATCATCTCGCCGGCCATTTTATTGAAGCCTTGGAGCCCCAGACATGTTTCTAGGAGGCATATGTACGGCTCACACAGAATTACCATGAAAATAAAGATAAATATACACAGATTAGTGTGTTAATGAACCTTGATCAATGTTTCTATGTATCACTAAAACTTATGTAGATTGGGATGAGATGCTGGTATTTTTAATAATAATAATAAAGAAGGGGTCTTCTTATATAGGTGAATAATACAGTTATTTTTTATGTCGGAAACTGCAGTATTAGGAGTTATCTAACCATAACAAGCGATTTAAAATATTGACAAGTGTTGGAAAAATAGTGTTACAAATGATGCCTAAGGGCATCAGATAAGGAGATAGAGTTATCTTATAGAAAAAATAGAGGAGTGCATAGTGCCTTACCAAAAACGAACAGTTAAAAAGAGATGTCCATCTGATTTATTATATATTAGTGCACTTGGTGTGGTTATAGAAATGGAATAGCAGATAGGGGACTTGTGCAATTCAGTCATATTCTACAACTACTGTCGTGTGAGTGATTAGTGCTCATATGTATGACTGGTAATCTAGTGACTTAGGAATTATGATTTTGAGTATTTCATGTAATCGATAGTGAATTAAATATTTCAAAGGGTGAACAAATGGACTATCCGTGGCCAATATTAAATATAGCGCATGTGCTATAGGTCCATCATAACCCATAATGTACAGTACCCAATCTTCACAAATGGTGTCCCACTTGGTACTGGTTGGGCCCTACACTGCTTAGCTTCCAAGATCGGACGGGATTGGGCGTTGATCAGTGGGGTATGACTGTATCTTGAGGTAGAGCAACTTAGACACACAGCAATCTGATTTTATTAAAAAATGTAGACATACTATATAGTGAAAAAGTGTATTAATAACAGTTATGTTAAATACATAAAGTGCCAAGTGCGTAAGTGGTAAAGTATGGGGTGACCAGAAATATGCAGACGGAGTGGCTTCTTTCACAGGAACAGTGCAATTTCGTAGCCTTCATTGAAGCCCATAGGATGCGTGGTTTGCAGTTGGAAAATCCAATACATCTCCCTCTGGGAGAGTTTCTTTGCTAGATCTCCACCTCTTTCGCCACTTGTTACATGTTCAATGGCCTTGAAAGACATCTCTTCCGGTTTGGACTTATGTTCAAGCTTAAAATGTCTGTATAATAAATGAGTCTCTGCTTTGTTTTTGATGCTGCGTACGTGCTCTTGTATCCTGATTTTTAACGTTCTTTTCGTTTTCCCCACATATTTTTTATGACAATTGCATTCTATAAGATAGATGACCGAGGTGCTATTGCAGTTCGTGAACTCCTTGATTCTGAATTCCCGAGTGCATTCAGTGTTGTTAAAAGTTCTCCCATTAGGGTTGAGGAATTTGCAGATATTGCAATGTCCGCATTTGTATGCTCCAACACATTTAGGAAGAGAAGAGTGATTATCCTCCAGTGGTAGTTCCCGAAACATACTGGGTGCGAGAATGTATTTTAAGTTTCTTGACTTTCGAAATATCAGCCCTGGTTGTGTGGGAAGGATCTCTTTAAGGATAGGGTCCATTAGAAGTATACCCCAGTGTATTTTTAATAAGGTTCTGATGGCATTTTCGTGACTGCTGTAGGTTGTTATTAAAGAGACGGAATCATTCTTCTCTATTTTCTCTTTATATGTTAGCAGATTATTTCTCTCAAGATTTCTTGTCTTCTCTATGGCTCCATCCAGTATAGCTTTGGGGTACCTTTTCTCTTCAAATCTCTTTCTATAAATCTCCAATTGTTCCTCGCAGTCCTCGGTATTGTTGTAGTTTCTCCTGATTCTATGAAACTGGGAGTAAGGGATGTTGTTTTTCCATTTTTTGGAATGGTTACTCTTGTAGTGGAGGTAGCTGTTCTTATCGACGTCTTTAATAAAGTTTTTGGTAGTGACTGCCCCTTTATCTCCGGTTAAAATCAGATCCAAGAATTCGATCGAATTTTTGTTAATATTGCACAGGTTAAAATCATTGATTTGTAAAAGCTTAAAAAAGTCCATGAATGATTCAGTGTTCCCATCCCAGATAATCAGGATGTCATCTATATACCTTTTGTACATGACGACATATTTCTCAAATTGTTGTGTGGTGTACATATGCTTCTCCTCCCATTGTCCCATAAATAAATTAGCGAAGCTTGGTGCAAAGATGGTACCCATAGCGGTGCCGCACTTTTGTAAATAAAATTTGTCCAAAAATTTTAAATAGTTCCGGCTTAAAATGAAATTAATTGAATCACAGATAAAATTCTTATGTGCTTCTGTGAGGGACGGATCTTTGTTGAGATATATCCTGCTAGCTTCAATTCCTTTCTTGTGCTCAATGCAAGTATATAACGACTGGACATCAATGGTTAGCCATGAATATGAGTCTTTCCATTCTATATTCTTTATCTCATTCAGTACCATAGTAGTGTCTTGAAGGAACGAGGGTAACTCCTTAACATACGGATTCAGAAAAATGTCCACGTATTTAGATAAATTAGATGTGAGGGAGTCTATCCCTGCGACGATAGGTCTCCCTGGAGGGTTAGATAGACACTTATGGATTTTGGATAGGTAATAAAAAATGGGGGGGGGGGGGTTGGACTGCATTAAAAAAAGAGTATTCATCTTTCGTGATGACATCACTTCTCAGACCTTGTAAGAGTAGTGATCTAAGTTCATCTATAAAGACATCTTTTGGATCATCTGGTAGCTTAACATAAGAGTTAATGTCCCCTAAGAGTCTCTGTGCTTCTTGGACATATTTGTAAATTGGGCAGTACGGATGGTGTAATGGTTAGTATTACTGCCTCACAGCACTGAAGTCATGGGTTCGATTCCCACCATGGCCTTAAATGTGTGGAGTTTGTATGTTCTCCCTGTACTTACGTGGGTTTGCTCCCACAATCCAAAAATATACTGGTAGGTTAATTGGCTTCCAACAAAATTAACCCTAGCGTGTGTGTGTGTGTGTGTGTGTGTGTGTGTGTGTGTGTGTGTGTGTGTACATGTGGTAGGGAATATAGATTGTAAGCTCCATTGGGGCAGGGACTGATGTGAATAGCCAAATATTCTCTGTAAAGTACTGCGGATTATGTGTGCGCTATATAAATAATTGATAATAAATAAATAATAAATAAATCTACAGTGTGTTTATAATGTCAAAATCTGTAGAACAGTTGCAAAACAAAGAAACGGTACGTTTAAAATTGTTGCACAAATGTGCCTGTTCTTTTCCTACAGTCTCTTCTCTTAGTGTTTTATTTATTTTTTAGCTCATACCACTTATATATCACTAGGAGATTATTTAGTGGATCTATCACTCTTTCTGTAAATAAAAATGATTCTTTATGTTACGTTTCAGTCTTCCTCACTCGTTAGAAATTTTATTCCCTTGCTCTAGAAATCCTATTATATATAAAATATTGTCTTCCAGCAGTCTATAAAATCTGTTGCTAGTTTTGAATGTTTGTATCACATCACCTCTGTTCTTTATCTACTGTAAGCTGTACAACAATCCGGGCAGCGGGGAGAGCACTGCTTCCAGTGTAACTTATTCTGTGCTTTGTAATAAAGCAGAGGACAAGTCTGACTTAGGGGGAAATTTACTAAGCAGTGATAAGAGCGGAGAAGTGAGCCAGTGGAGAAATTGCCCCATCAACCAATCAGCAGCTCTGTATCATTTTATAGTATGCAAATTATAGATGTTACTTCAGTGCTAAATAGTTGCCATGGGCAACTTCTCCACTGGCTCACTTCTCCGTTCTTATCACTGCTTAGTAAATGTCTCCCTTAGTGCATTAGACTCTCACATCATGTGACCTTTTCTGCACAATGTACAGCGATCTTGCAGTATACCAGAGAAGGAATAGAAGGGAGTCAAGTTTGCTTTTCTCATTTCATCTGTTTGTGTGAGAGGCATTTGGGGTAGGATGTATGATGGACATGTGGAGGAAGGGTGATGTGCACAGTGTCGGACTGGGGCATGTAGGGCCCACTGGGGGAATGCAGTGGTAGGGGCCTATGAATGCCAAATTGCTTTCTCACAAATATTTAAAATGCCCGCTCTAATATATATTGCAGACGCCAGGCGCATCTTATTACCATATACGATAAAAGTGCGCTGTACATCGCAAAACACTGTATCACATAAGAGAAAACAATACACCCACACATTATCTGAGTTCCATAGCTCATTGATGTATATATTTGTTATTAAAAGGATATGGATTCAATATATATTACAATGTACAGTATACCTATAATTACATGATTACAAATCACACAGTAAGCAGTTAATTCATACAGTTACATACAGTTACATACAGTTACAGGCCAGCGATACAATACCATTCCCTCAATGCTTATGTCTCTCTCTCTAAAATCATGCTGGGACTCCATCTTACGCTGAGACCAAAACAGGAACTGCCCACCTGTGTGATCAGCAAGTGTTATCTAGTTTTTGGGGGAGGGATTCATGATGAGTCACTAGTCTCTTTGTATATGCTAATCAGGTTCAGCCTTGAAGACATCCAAAGGGCTGGCCTGAGCTTCCTGTCCACTGTCTTAATAAGAGTGATTTTTAGCTTTCATACATGTAATCATAATTATCCGCTGCAATGTCCCACAACTTCACAACAAGCATCAAATGAATGTACACATCAATCTGGTTGCTTCAATAGTAAACATGACTGGTCTATCTTGTTTCGTTCAAATAATACACATACATGACATTACTTCATTATATATAATTTTAAATCATCATGATGTCTGGCGCTTGATATTATTATAGTTATGTACTGTATGAAATAAGTGTCGAATCCATCTCTGTGGCATGTCCGTGTAAATGCGTGTGTTACCATATATTGCTGTGCTCGCTGCGCGTATTTGCAAGTATAGCGACTCATAATGTGTGTAGTTTGTATGTTCTCTTTATGTAATATTTTTGACTTCGACAGTCCACCCTTTGGCAGTAAACAATAACTCCCATCAATTATTAACATAAGCAAAAATATTTCATACCATAATCGGTGACCTAGACACAAGTATGTATGCATTTCGCAAATCAGACACTTGACTATATTTGGGGAAGACAGGGAGGAGGACAAGACATCCTCTATATGCACTCGGCGGTCACGGGACCACTGGTTGGGTGTGGGACAACATTCAACCTATAGAGTATGCTGGGACAGTGCTTTGGCCTATAATGTCTGATTTGCGATGAACATTTCACACATACATATACCTACGTCTTTGTACACTGATGTTTGGATTCGATTGAGGTTCTGCTGGGTAGATGAAGAAGACACAAACAAATCGTGACAGTGACATATAAAATTTTCACGATCTACATATTCCTATCATTCTCTGAACATTGTTTCCATTTCTGGAACGTATGCTAGGTCTGTTTAATCATTGAACAAGGGTTATAAGTAGTGTCCTTCCTAAATAACATAAACCTTTGGAATTCGGGGAGAGCCACTCATAAACCTTTCTTCCACATATATTAATGAGCTCTTTATCTGCAATGTGTGAATAGCCATTGTCTGATTGTTCCTGATTACCTCTGAACT